>NC_090413.1:23674298-23974298 GCF_036365525.1 Heterodontus francisci | reverse complement strand
TAACTCAGCATCTTCAAGTAGAGAGAACAGAGCAGAGAATGCTGAATTCTCAGCAGCACTGTTGAGCTGCTGATGTTCACTCAAAGCTGATCTTGGTCTATTACAGTTACCTCTCATTTACTGGTCCGTCTAGTTTAAAGAGCAGTGAATTGCGTTCAACATCGAATTCTGAACATTGGATTGTTACAACGGAACAGTACAATTTTCATGCAATACAATGAACTAAGACTGCACAGATGTAAATATTCACCATGACTCAGTTGCCATGCGCATTTTTGAGCTCTGACCTCTTGTGAAATGAGTGAAGTCAGGAGAGCACTACCTTCCCAAAGCCAATTTTAGAGGACCAAACTTCGTACGAATGGAGCCAGCGAGCTGTGGGCACCAGATGTTCCCACTCATCCATTATGGGAAGAAAGACTGTGGGGGGTTTTTGCGGAGCAGCCAACCAGGAGTCCCTTTAAGAACCAAATGTTAGGGAGCTCATTGCCACCTGACACAGATGGGCAGAGCATGTGTGGTACACACTATGCCCATTGTATTTCAAAATTACAATTGGTCCTACAACAGGGTAGGATGCCGATTTGCAGGTTTGGAACGCCTCCTATGTAAACAGGCAGGTCTGTTGTTTGCCCTTCCAAATTGGAAGTCTTTTTAGTTTTAAAAAAAATGATGAGTTTTTGTTCTGCTAGAAATGAAGAGTGCTAACATTTAGGAGTGGAACACCCGCCATGTTTACATCTAGTGTCATGTGCACACACATTCTGAGCCGAAGTACGCCACCCACCATATTATTAATTGAAAGAGGCTACCAAGGCCTGAAACAGGCTTTGGTTTACATATGCAAATAAGTGGCCTAACACCTGTTTGATGCCTCCTTTATCAAATTATATCTAGTCCTCCTCTACTTGAGGGCCCTAAAGTGATTGGTAACATTAGGAGTAAATATTTTGAGCGTTCCATTCCAATATTGACACTTCATTTAAATAAGCACAAAAACTTAGCATTTTAATCAGGTCAACATGGAGCCTAGCGAGTGGTCCTTAAGCGCTGCCACCAAAGTAGTACATTTTTGAAAATACACACCTTACCAGCTTTAAAAACCATGGACCACTGCTGGCCATCGCATTCTCCTTTCCACCCCCTCCCCAATTGCTACTTCACCCCCGCCCCACACCTACCTCTGTTAAATTGTGAAATGCTTTATCAAAGCATTTGTTGGTATTATTTTCAACTAATAGCTCACACAAAAAAGTAGATGCTGTCAAGAACACACAGCTTTGGGATCCATTAATAAATATTTCAGCCAAGTGAAATATTGTAGAGACATTTCTATAAAAAATTGATTTCTTGAATAACTTTTAATTTCAATAACATAGTTGACTAGATTTTTAAATTATTGATAATTCTATAGAGGCCAAGACGGATGCCAAGCTGTGCCAAACCTATGGAGTCACTCACGGACAGACTTGCTACGAACATCTGCTGAGAGGCCCTCCTCCAGTTTACAGAGTATAATGGCAGGTGTCGAGCTGAAAATGGGAGGTTAAAATAAAAACAAATTAATCAAGAGGTGGAGAAGAGCATTTTACTGGCTGATTCTGGACGCAATGTCCAAAATTAGGAGTAAATGTCTCAAAAACATCTCCCTCTGGCCCCAGCACAAACACACAAAAAATCCTCATCCCCACAAGAAGTGGAGTCAATAAATTATTTTAAAAAGGGTATAGTTCCTTGAGGAAGAAGAATGTTAAAGTGTCTGTGGAACAAGCAAGGGACTGGGATTAGACTAAGTCGCTTATGGAGAAAAACAGATGTAGGGTTAATGATCAAAAGGATCTTTTTGTATTCGTTTGTGAGATGTAAACGTCACTGGCTGTGCCAGCATTTATTGCCCATCCCTAAATGCCCTTGAGAAGGTGGTGGTGAGCTGCCTTCATGAACCGTTGCAGTCCTTGGGGTGTAGGTACACCAACAGTGCTGTTAGAACGGGAGTTCCAGGATTTTGACCTAGTGACAGTGAAGGATTAGCAATACAGTTCCAAGGCAGGATGGTGTGTAGCTTGGATGGAAACTTGAAGGTGGTGGTGATCCCAGGCATCTGCTGCCCTTGTCCTTCCCATGGTAGAGGTTATGGGTTTGAAGGTGCTGCCGAAGGAGCCTCGGTGAGTTGCTGCAGTGCATCTTGTCGATGGTACACACTGCTGCCACTGTGCGTCAGTGGTGGAAGGAGTGAATCTTGAAGGTGGTAAATGGGGTACCAATCAAGCAAGCAGCTTTGTCATAGATGGTGTCGGGTTTCCTGAGTGTTGTTGGAGCTGCACGCATCCAGGCAAGTGGAGAGTATCCCGTCACACTCCTGACTTGTGCCTTGTGGACAGGCATTGGGGAGACAAGAAGTGAGTACCTGTGCTCTAAACATTCTGTGATTCAACAGTAGGTGCAAACTGTTTGCTTACATTTCTTTGAGCTCGTAATTGGGATTGACACTCCAGTGCAGTATTAAGGAGGTGCTGCACTGTTGGAGATGCCATCTTTCAGACAAGATGTTAAACTGAGGCCGCCTTCTTTGAAGAAGAGGGAGTTCTTCTGATGCACTGGCTAACATTTATTCCTCTTCCAACATTACCAAAACAGACTGATTAACTTTTGGAGCAGATGTTCTGCCCTCTCAGGGAGATGTAATAGATTCTAGTGCACTATTTGAAGAAGAGCAGAGAAATTTTTTCAGTGTCCTGGAAAATGTTTATCCCTCAACCAACATCATTAAAATAGATTATCTGGTCACTTAATGTTGCTAATGTTGTCCCCTTGTTTAAGAAGGGTAGCAGGGATAATCCAGTTAATTATAGACCGGTGAGCCTGACATCAGTGGTAGGGAAGCTGCTGGAGAAGATACTGAGGGATAGGATCTATTCCCATCTGGAAGAAAATGGGCTTATCAGTGATAGGCAACATGGTTTTGTGCAGGGAAGGTCATGTCTTACCAACTTAATAGAATTCTTTGAGGAAGTGACAAAGTTGATTGATGAGGGAAGGGCTGTAGATGTCGTATACATGGACTTCAGTAAGGCGTTTGATAAGGTTCCCCATGGTAGGCTGATGGAGAAAGTGAAGGCGCATGGCGTCCAAAGTGTACTAGCTAGATGGATAAAGAACTGGCTGGGCAACAGGAGACAGAGAGTAGCAGTGGAAGGGAGTTTCTCAAAATGGAGACGTGTGACCAGTGGTGTTCCACAGGGATCCGTGCTGGGACCACTGTTCTTTGTGATATACATAAATGATTTGGAGGAAAGTATAGGTGGTCTGATTAGCAAGTTTGCAGACGACACTAAGATTGGTGGAGTAGCAGATAGTGAAGGGGACTGTCAAAGAATACAGCAGAATATAGATAGACAGGAGAGTTGGGCAGAGAAATGGCAGATGGAGTTCAATCAGGGCAAATGCGAGGTGATGCATTTTGGAAGATCCAATTCAAGAGTGAACTATACAGTAAATGGAAAAGTCCTGGGGAAAATTGATGTACAAAGAGATTTGGGTGTTCAGGTCCATTGTTCCCTGAAGGTGGCAACGCAGGTCAATAGAGTGGACAAGAAGGCATACGGCATGCTTTCCTTCATCGGACGGGGTGTTGAGTACAAGAGTTGGCAGGTCATGTTACAGTTGTATAGGACTTTGGTTCGGCCTCATTTGGAATACTGCGTGCAGTTCTGGTCGCCACATTACCAAAAGGATGTGGATGCTTTGGAGAGGGTGCAGAGGAGGTTCACCAGGATGTTGCCTGGCATGGAGGGCGCTAGCTATGAAGAGAGGTTGAGTAGATTAGGATTATTTTCATTAGAAAGACGGAGGTTGAGGGGGACCTGATTGAGGTGTACAAAATCATGAGAGGTATAGACAGGGTGGATAGCAAGAAGCTTTTTACCAGAGTGGGGGATTCAATTACAAGGGGACACGAGTTCAAAGTGAAAGGGGAAAAGTTTAGGGGGGATATGCGTGGAAAGTTCTTTACGCAGAGGGTGGTGGGTGCCTGGAACGCATTGCCAGCGGAGGTGGTAGACGCGGGCACGATAGCGTCTTTTAAGATGTATCTAGACAGATACATGAATGGGCAGGAAGTAAAGAGATACAGACCCTTAGAAAATAGGCGACAGGTTTAGATAGAGGATTTGGATCGGCGTAGGCTTGGAGGGCCGAAGGGCCTGTTCCTGTGCTGTAATTTTCTTTGTTCTTTGTTTAATGCTTTGTGTGGGATCTTGCTGGTCACTTATCTCACTGCTGTTTGTGGGATCTTGCTGGTCACTTATCTCACTGCTGTTTGTGGGACTTTGCTGCATGCAAACGCACTGCCATGTTACAACAGTGGCCACATTTCAAAAGTACTTTATTGGCTGTGAGGCACTTGGGATGTTCTGAGAATATACACATAAACATTTATCTTGAAATGGGGCAAAATAAGAGATTTATTTTCAACTACAGAAATGGAAACACCAGCTTAATTTATTCAAATACCTGATTGTGAACAAAGTTTGGATGGAGATTGAAATACAAAGGAAGACAATCAATTTTGTCAATTGTTATCCACAAAAGATGGCAAAATATGTCTCCCCAATATTGTAATGTGTATAATGTCTTTTTTTTTTATTTGCTTCATGACGTGTGCATCACTGGCAAGACCAGCATTTTCTGCCCATCCCTAATTGCCCTTGCGAAGGTGGTGGTGAGCCGCCTTTTTGAACCACTGCAATCCATCTGGTGTGGGCACACCCACAGTGCTGTTAGGGAGGGAACCTTTGTTAGAAAATGAGTTAAAAACTTGACATTTAATTGGGTTGGTAGATGGGGCATTCATCTTTCAAAAACATGGTAAACTTTGTGTTCCGTAGTTAGTGAACATTGTGTTTTTCTATTTGGTTAGATAAGTAACAAGTCAAAGAGTCAGACTCTTACTGACAAGGAACAACTCAGGATGGCATTGAGTACATACAGCACGTGACAGGAGTTCATAATTATTTCTTAGTATTTGGCAAACACAGAAAAATATTTGTCATGACTTCTTATTTGCCTCATGAGGCAAATGAGGTTCTTTTTCATTGGAGGAGTTGCTTTGAATTTTAAATTTGTGCTAATGCCTTTATTTTTGCTGCTTATAATCACAAGGGTATCTGGGTCCAATTTAAACTGCACAAACAGTACTTTTTTATTTACAGGCACAATGTTGATGTAATGTTATGGAAAAGACCGGCATGGATCCCAGAGGGTTCAATATAACACTTAACTGCCTGGTGAAGCATCATTTTACCGCAAGATGAACAATAGGCAAATCATGTGTTTGGCCCTTGCTCACAAAGACCCATTTTTCCATTTTTAAATAATTCACTCTATTAGATTGCCAGGTGATTTTTGACTTTTACGTGAATTTTGTGCACATACTTCACCTTTAAAATTACTATATAAATTTAAGGAACACCAGGGCACAGCTGTCTAATAACACAACCTGCTCCGACGTATGGGACTCGTTAGATAATGCACTCCATGGGGTGAGTCATTGAGCTGTTGTGCGTTAAAGAAATCAGTCCTATGATTTGTTGTATCCTTGAGACAGATACCAACCTTTATTTTTCTTTCCAAGTTTCCTTTCCCTTTTCTACCTTCTCCCCTCTGCTGGTGGCTCATGCTCGGGTATGGTTTCAAAGGTGGTGGCTGCCCTCAGTAACTGCCTGTAACTGGTCCCCTTAAAGATATGTTCTTTGACGGTGATTATTAGTAAACTGCTTGACTATGGGTCTAGATCTACCCACACACAAATACACAAGTGCACACTGAGCAGCAGCAACCACTTAACTCACAAGATAAGGATCAGAGAAGGTCACTCTGCTCATTCTAGCTCCTACAGAAAGAATCTATTGTTCCTCCAGCAACAGCATCAGACTGTCTCTTAAGATCCCAAGATTTATTTCAATTACTCTACTCAGAAACCTATTCCCCCCCATGTGTAAAGAAAAACTTCTTGAAAACAGTCCTAAATATGTCTTACGCTGTTTTGAACCTGTGCCACCCCTGTGTAACTGTTTTAACTTGAAGTATGCATTCTCAATTTACTTTTTCCATACCATTTGCTATCTATTCTACACCCATAAGGTCGCATCTTAGTCGTTTCTTTAATTCAAACCACAATCCTGCTTTACCCCTGTGCATCTTTTCTGGATTCTCCCCAACAGGAATGCCATGGCTCATTGGGTGCCATGCTGAAATGAGTTATATCATGGACTGGGATCAAACCCAGGATCTTCTTGATTTTCTGCCTGAAAGGACACAGTGGCAGATTCAGTAGTAAATTTAAAAAAGAAATTGATTAAATATGTGTAGGGAAAAAAATTTGCAGAGCTATGAAGAAAGGGCAGGGGAATGGAACTAATTGGATACCTCTTTCAAAGAGCCAGCACAAGTACAATGGGCCGAATGGCCTTCTTAGAACATAAATAGGAGTTGAAGTAGGCCATTTGGCCCTCGAGCCTGCTCTACCATTCAACAAGATCATGCCTGATCCTCTATCTCAACTCCATTTGCCCACGCTATCCCCATAATTCTTAATTACGTTAGCACCTAAAATTTATCGACTTTTGCCTTGAATATACTCAATGACTGAGCATCTACAGCTGTCTGTTCCAAAGATTTACAACCTTTTGAATGAAGAATTTTCTCCTCATCTTAGTTCTAAATAGCTGAAATTCTTCTAAATTCTTCTCTGCTTTATCATTCTATGATTCCTCCTAATTAGTATGGGCCCATTATACACCCTGGATCCACTTACACAACCACTGTTTTTATATATATAAAACAGGTACAGCAGAGTTCATGGCAGGGAATTGTGCTTTTATAGGAATTAGGAACAGGAGTAGGCCATTTAGCCCTTTGAGCCTGTTCCACAATGACATTTTGATGGCAATATGTAATGGGTTGAACAGTAATGAAATTGGATACAGCACATCCTATATAAGTTATCTTCTAGTATCATATTCAATAGCAACCCAATTTTTTTTAAGCCTACCTTTAGCATTTCTTTTCTCAAAGCATTGGAACCAATGTATCTGTCCCATTTCAGTTGTTTAGGATTATTGTCAAGAACACACAAATTCTCAATTATGTTTGAATACAGGGAGAGACAAACAGACTCAAAATTAAGAATTTTAATGCTTAACAGGAATTAATCCTCCACTCAAGAATGATTACTAAATCCACCTAAGCTTTCTGTAGTTTTGAGCCTGTGGAATGTAGCATCCATGTATCTTAAATATTCCTCTTCACAAGTGAAAAATGCATTTAGAATAGATAATAATAATAATGTGAGCCATGGCTCAATTGATAGCACTTTCACCTTTGAGTTGGAAGGTTGTGGGTTTAAGTACCACTCCAGAGTTGACTTGGGCACAAAAATCAAGGCTGCTATTTCAGTGCTGTACTGAGGGAGTTTTGCACTGTTGAAGATGCCTTCTTTCAGATGAGACATTAAACCAAGGCCCCATCTACCCTCTCAGGTAGACACAAAAGATCCCATGGCACTATTTCGAAGAAGAGCAGGGAAGTTATCCTGGCTAATATTTATCCCTCAATCAACATCACAAAAATCAGATTATATGGTCATTATCACATTGCATTATCACATCTAGGAGCTTGCTGTGCTTGACTTGGGTGCCAGGTTTCCTATATTACAACAGCGACTACACTTGTAAAATGCTTCATTGGCTATAAAGCGCTTTGAGATGTCAAGTGGTCGTGAAAGGTGCTATATAAATGCAAGTCTTTTTTTAATTTTTAAGCAAAAAACAATCTTTTATCATTTCAAGGCTTCTTGTCTGATACTACATTGGAGGCTGTAAAAATGTTTGAATTTAAAAAAATACTGCTTGTGGCTTATTCATTTAATATATTTACTTTTTCTAAAGAAATTGCTACAAAATATTAATTGTTAGAAATAGGAAGATACCTGCATACGTACTGTTATATCCCAGCCCTCTTGTTGGTAAAGTGTATATGCTTTCTCATTGCCTGAGAGTAGCCATTTTGTACAGAAATCTCTTTCCAAAGTAGGATTAGTGAAAATAAACTAAAGTTTAAATTAGTTGGTTAGTTTTGCTTTTCGATGGTTTCACCTAGACTTGCAGTGTGAATTTAGTGAAGAAGTGTAGTGATATCTGTGGGGACACCAAGTAGATTGGGCTAAAACTGCAAACAATATCGGCAAATTTTTTATGAAGCAAAAACTTCCAAGTTAAAGAAGTGTATTTTAAAACATTAAACTACACTTGTCCTGACAATATAAAAACAAATACTCTGATGCTGGCTTTGACGTGGCATAATCCACTGTTCCTCATTAAGTGTAATTTATAATCTATACAGAGGGTACACTGGTTGTGTATAAAGTTTCCATTATCATTTTTTTAATTTTTGAGGTAACTTGATCTGAGATTAGATGAATGCACAGTGACAACATCTATATTATCCCCCTTTGATTTCCTCCCACCTCATGCTGCCAAGTCAGGAACTCAACAAACTGGGGGATTGAAATCTTATTCTTCCAACCAATGTACATCTACCGTTTCTGGATGTACTTAAAATTATTCTTAAAATCTGTCTGTTTTTCTATCTAAAATTGGAACTGGTATTATAACGTAGAACTTAATATGCCACCACACAGGGCAAATCTTTTATCAGTAAACTAAAAACACGGAAATGCACTGAAATGTGTGTGCATAATCAGAATTCCCGAGTAATAGAAAACTGCAGCTCACTAATGCATCTGACAAATATTAGTTCCTGGAGAAACAGGACAACTATTTTAAACTTGCTTACCTTAAGCTGTAGCCCTGTTGTATTCGCCCCTAATCTGAAGGTGGTTTGATGTCTTGTCTCAATCCAAGGTTTTTGGTTCAATAATCCTGTTTGAAGTCCCCTATTCAAAGCAGGAGCAGTGTTGTTTTAAAAACCTGAATGAAAGCTGTCGTTTGTCCTCGCACATATATACACCCACAGATGCCCTGGTGCAAACTCTGGTTCTACACCTGATCTCTCCTACTCTCTCTCTCTTTTTCTCCACTGGGAAAACGTTAACTCTGCTTCTCTTACCACAGATGCTGCCAGACCTGCTGAGTGGTTCCAGCATTTCTTGTTTTTATTTCAGATTTCCAGCATCCGCAGTATTTTGCTTTTATTTTAGGGAAAACATTTGAGTAAGCTTTGCACGTTCACCTCACTGGCTGCATAATATGTAACTTTTATCTATCATATTACACTTAAAAGGGCATTGTCAGTACTGAAAAATGTTTGGGAAAGTGTTATCAGTCTTTACCATCAGTACACTTGGCAAAAAGAATTATCTTTGCCCTGCTGCAAAAACTGCCTGAAGAAAGTTGCTTCTTGGTGGTTCACTTGGTAAAGGCTCCAGAATTGAAAGGTGCCAGATTTGGGCCCTGATTTGAACTGGGTTAACTGGTCTCAGCTGGTGGCCGCTGGACCCTCAACTGGTGTCAGTGTTCCTGGAGTAAGTAAGAGGAAATAAGAGCAAAATTCTTACAGACTGACATCCAGTAGTTTCTGCTGTAAAGCATGTAGTGTTGTGTGAGAACAGGATTAGGAATAGTAATGGTGTCTCCCACTGTCAAATAGCTTGCTGAAATTCACTATCTGATGTCACACAGGAAAAATGGCATTTGTCCTTCACTGGCAAACAGGGCACCGCGCCCTAATCAGTGACATCAAGAGAGAAAATTGAGAAAACTCCTTCTCTGATTGATTTGTTTTTTAAAGGCAATGAGCTACCAAGCCTTACAAACCAGGAAGATCCCACAGCAGCAAATGTTGCAGCAACTTTGACAAGAAATTTCCCAGTTGCCGATATGACAGCTCCAAAACAAAGTTTTTGGAACAAGGATGTTTCTATTCTGAAAATTCCCTGATAAGGCAATGATGTCCAACTAAAGTATTATGTACATTTATAATTCTCGTATTGCTTTATTCTTAAAACGATACATGATATATATTGCAAGTGTAATTTCTGTATTTTTCTGAAACTGAGGAGAAAGGCTTAGAGTACATTGGTCAGGGAACAGGCAAGCTATGGAAAATGAACTATATGTGACAAATTTGGAACTCTTGAGTATGGTATAAATGAGTTATGCAGCTCTCATACGACTAGTTTATTCTTTACAAGCCAATAGGAGCAGAGGAACAGGAATAGGCCATTCAGCCCATTGAGCCTGTTCCACCATTCAATTAGATCATGATCTGAATTTTAACTCCATTTACCCGCATTGGTTCTGCATCCTTAAAACCCCTGCCTAACAAAAAAAATCTCATCAATTTCCGTTCTTAAATTTGCAGTTGAACCACCAGCCTCAATAGCTTTGTTGGGGGGAGAGAATTCCAGATTTAATAGTCTGAGACACGTTCTATTTCCAAAATGACACTAATGGCTCAAAAAAACGATTGTATCTAAGTTCATTATTACTTACTTTCCATCATGTTGGACTGGACTTTTGAGTGTGGACTTAGTAACGTTTGAGGTGTGAGAGGCATGGGGACATTTTATACCACAACACAAATTAGCATAAAATATAAATATTTAAAATCTCAATGAAAATAGTGCGATGTAACCTCAAAGAATGTCATTTCAGAAATAACGGCATCCTAGATTATATATTGTGTAGAAGGATCTCGTTGAATGGTTTATAAATTGGGAGAGGAAGGCACTGAGCAGGAAATGGAAAAGATTGTGGGGGTAGGAAAGGCTAACATATAGTTGAAGAGACACATTTTTAACAGGCTTCTGAAGGAAAGGGAGCGAGGTAAAGCACTTCTTGGAGAAAGTTTACAGAATAGGGATAGAACAGAGCAACCAAGCTCCGATAACCTGAAAAGAGCCTGTGGGGGTGGAAAGGGGTGGGTGGTGGGGGCTAGTTAAAAATGAACGGTCACCTTCCTGCCTTTCTTCAGCCTACCTCCACGATCTCCTAAATTCTACCTATTAAAGCCCATTGCCTAGATCAGTCTATATTGTGAAAAGGTTTTTGGCAAAAAAAAAATTTCCACGGAAGGAAGGGATGTACCTCATTTTATATAACAATGACACTCACTATGTGCAAGTGACATGATACAGTTCAACACAATTTATGTACATGCGTTTTTGTCTATCATGATTTTGCATGGAAAACCAGATTTTTGTTATTTTAGACACTTGATTGCGTCCGTACCCCTTTACCATTTAGATTTTAGGAAATGAAAAATAGTAAGAAAATTGAAATGTTAAAAATCAATGGAATGGGATTAGTAAACGGAGAGAAAGAAAATCGTTGGTAAATGGATGTTCAGGTTGTGGTACGATCTGCCCCCACGTGGCAAAACAGTGTCATTTCCCATATTTAAAACATAGAGGCTCCCATGAGTCTTCAGGTTGCCAATCCTCCCAGCGGTCTGAGAAATTGCCTCAAGACTACTTTGAGAACCACTGCCCACCCACTCTCAAATCATTGCCCGGCCAAGCCACAAATGGCCTCAGAGCACTGACCAGTTTGGTTGCCCAACGGTCTCACACGACTGACTCCCAGATCACAATTACTAGAACAGCCTCAGGATCCTAAACACTTGACCTTCTTCGACCATCAAATCAGTTGTCTTCAACCATTCAAACAGATTTGGACTCTTAGACCCCCAACTGATCTTTTGACACTGCTCCTGTTCCTATAATCTCTGTCTCTCCCCTCCCGTCAGAGCCCCAAGACCCCACAATCTCCATTCCCAGTCACCCTCTCCCCGCCCTCCAACCTGAGTCTCA
This sequence comes from Heterodontus francisci, assembly GCF_036365525.1. Classification (NCBI taxonomy): domain Eukaryota; kingdom Metazoa; phylum Chordata; class Chondrichthyes; order Heterodontiformes; family Heterodontidae; genus Heterodontus; species Heterodontus francisci. The sequence continues at coordinate 23,962,468 of NC_090413.1, read as the reverse complement.
ACACAGGGTCCTAAACTCAGCTGAGCACCAACATTTCTAAAGCATTCCCTGGGCCAGGACTCAATACAGGAGACTTTTCATAGAATGAGAGAAATTACAGCACAGGAGGAGGCCATTTGGTCACCAGTGTTGGTGCGAACTCCTTTAACCATAGTCCCCAGATCCTTTCATAGTACTCCTTTTCAAATATTTATCCCATTCCCATTTAAATGATGTTCTAGTCTCTACCTCAGGTCATGAGGTGAAGCATTCTATGGTCTAACAGCCCTCAGTCCTCTTGTTCCTCTATTGGAAACTAGCTTTCACTGTTTACCTACAGTAAGATGCTCGGGTTTCACACACGCTCCGGCTCAAGCCCCAGGAAGGGGGCAGGGGGGTTGTGTGGGGTAGTGCGGACATTTGGAGTAGGGGTGTGGGCTGTATTGGGGTGGGAGAAAATGTGTTACCCTCCAGTCATGGCCCCAGGGTGGGGGGTGTTGATAGGGGTATTGGGGAGGGAGGGGGCATGTGATACTTGCCCTCTGGACCTGGATTGGGGAGGGGATAGTGAGGATATTTGGGTGTGGGTATGTGTTACTCACCCACTGGTCCAGGTCCCAGTGGGTCGGGTTAGTGGGGTATTTGGGAGGAGGAATATGTTACTCACCCTCTGGCCCAGGGAGGAGGTGGTAGTGAGGCTATGGGAGGGGGGCATACCCTCTGGCCTGGGGCCCGGGAGAGGGTATAGTGGAGGTAGGAGTGTGGAGGTTTTTTTTTTTGGGGGGTGGTCAGCTGTGGAATATGTGACTCACCCTCTGGCCCGGGCCCTTGGGGGTGTATTGGGAGTGATTGGAGAGGGTTGGAGGTCACCCTTTGGCTTGTCCCCCAGGTGGGGTTAGTGGGGGGTATTGGGGGGGCGTTGATATTGAGAGGGGTATTGGGGGAGGGGCTGGTACTGAGAGGGGTATTGGGGTGTTGGTATTGAGAGGGGTATTGGGTATTGAGAGGGGTATGGGGGTTAGTATTGAGAGGGGTATGAGGGGTGGGTATTGAAAGGGATATTGTGCGGGTTGGTATTGAGAGGGTTATAGGGGGGTATTGAGAGGGTATTGGGGGGGTGGGTTGGTATTTAGAGGGGTATTGGGCAGATTGGTATTGAGAGGAGTATTGGGGGGAGGGGCTTGGTATTAAGAGAGGTATGGGGGGGACGGGTATTGAGAGGATTATTGGGGGTTTGGTATTGAAAAGGGTATTGGGGTGTTGGTGTTGAGAGGGATATTGTGGAGAGGGGGTTGGTACTAAGAGGTGTATTGGGGGATTGGTATTGAGAGGGGTATGGGGGGTATTGAGAGGGGTATTGGGGCAGGTATTAAGATGGGTATTGGGGGAGTTGGTATTGAGAGGGGTATCAGATGGGTTGGTATTGAGAAGGGTATTGGGGGGTCGGGTATTGAGAGGGGTATGGGGGTGGTATTAAGAGGGGTAATGGGGCGGCTGTTGAGAGGTGTGTTGGGGAGGTCGGGTATTGAGAGGGGTATTAAGGTTATTGAGAGGGGTTTTCGGGGTGGGCGTTGAGAAGGGTATAGAAGGGTTGGTAAAAAGGGGTATTGGGGGACTGGTATTGAGAGGGTTATTGGGGGGGTGTTAGTGAGAAGGGTATTAGGGGGTTGGTATTGAGAGGGATATTGGGGAGAGGGGGTTGGTACTAAGAGGGGTATTCGGGGATTGGTATTGAGAAGGGTATTGGGGGGTTGGAATTGTGAGGGGTATTGGGGGTATTGAGAGTGATTTGGGGGGGATTGGTATTGAGAGGGGTATTGGGTGTATTGAGAGGGGTAATAGGGGCAGGTGTTGAGAGGGATATTGGGGGGGTCAGGTATTGAGAGGGGTATTGGGAGAGTTGGTATTGAAAGGGGTATTGGGGGCGAGTATTCAGAGAGGTATTGGGGGGTCGGTTATTGAGAGAGGTATTGGGTGGGTTGGTATCGAAAGGGATATTGAGCGGTATTGAGAGGGGTATTGTGGGTGGGTGTTGAGAGATATTGGGCATGTTATTGAAAGGGGTATTGGGGGTGTTGACAGGGGTATTGGGTGTTGGTATTGAGAGGGGTATTGAAAGGGGTATTGGGGGGTTTTGAGAGGGGTATTGGGGGGATATTGAGAGGGGTATTGGGGGGTTTTGAGAGGGTATTGGGGGGATATTGAGAGGGGTATTGGGGGGTTTTGAGAGGGTATGGGGGGGTTTGAAAGGGGTATTGGGGGGATATTGAGAGGGGTATTGGGGGGTTTTGAGAGGGGTATTGGGGGGATATTGAGAGGGGTATTGGGGGGTTTTGAGAGGGTATTGGGGGGGTTTGAAAGGGGTATTGGGGGGTTTTGAGAGGGTATTGGGGGGGTTTGAAAGGGGTATTGGGGGGATATTGAGAGGGGTATTGGGGGGATATTGAGAGGGGTATTGGGGTTGCTATTGGGGTGGGGTACGTGTTAGCTCTCCGGTTCTGTCACGGGGCTGCGCCTTTAAGACGGGGTTTCAAGTCGGCCAACATTTAAAATCGCGCAGTAGCGGCGCGGCCTTTAGACCCGGCCCGGCCCGGCCTGCGCCGACTGGGGGAGGCTTTAAAATCCAGCTCGGTCCAACACCAATCCCGGGATCCGCTTCCTGCCCACCTCAGGAACCCTCCTCACCGCGCTGGACACTGGCTTTACCCCCAGTTAGGGCAGCACTGGACACTGGCTTTACCCCCAGTTAGAGCAGCACTGACCACTGGCTTTACCCCCAGTTAGAGCAGCACTGGACACTGGCTTTACCCCCAGTTAGGGCAGCACTGGACACTGGCTTTACCCCCAGTTAGAGCAGCACTGACCACTGGCTTTACCCCCAGTTAGAGCAGCACTGGACACTGGCTTTACCCCCAGTTAGGGCAGCACTGGACACTGGCTTTACCCCCAGTTAGAGCAGCACTGACCACTGGCTTTACCCCCAGTTAGAGCAGCACTGGACAACAGCTTTACCCCCAGTTAGGGCAGCACTGGACACTGGCTTTACCCCCAGTTAGAGCAGCACTGGACACTGGCTTTACCCCCAGTTAGAGCAGCACTGACCACTGGCTTTACCCCCAGTTAGAGCAGCACTGGACAACAGCTTTACCCCCAGTTAGAGCAGCACTGGACAACAGCTTTACCCCCAGTTAGGGCAGCACTGGACACTGGCTTTACCCCCAGTTAGAGCAGCACTGACCACTGGCTTTACCCCCAGTTAGAGCAGCACTGGACAACAGCTTTACCCCCAGTTAGAGCAGCACTGACCACTGGCTTTACCCCCAGTTAGAGCAGCACTGGACAACAGCTTTACCCCCAGTTAGGGCAGCACTGGACACTGGCTTTACCCTCAGTTAGAGCAGCACTGGACACTGGCTTTACCCCCAGTTAGAGCAGCACTGACCACTGGCTTTACCCCCCGTTAGAGCAGCACTGGACAACAGCTTTACCCCCAGTTAGAGCAGCACTGGACAACAGCTTTACCCCCAGTTAGGGCAGCACTGGACACTGGCTTTACCCCCAGTTAGAGCAGCACTGGACACTGGCTTTACCCCCAGTTAGAGCAGCACTGACCACTGGCTTTACCCCCAGTTAGAGCAGCACTGGACAACGGCTTTACCCCCAGTTAGGGCAGCACGGAATACTGGCTTTACCCCCAGTTAGAGCAGCACTGGACACTGGCATTACCCCCAGTTAGAGCAGCACTGATCACTGGCTTTACCCCCAGTTAGAGCAGCACTGGACAACAGCTTTACCCCCAGTTAGAGCAGCACTGGACAACGGCTTTACCCCCAGTTAGAGCAGCACTGGACACTGGCTTTACCCCCAGTTAGGGCAGCACTGGACACTGCCTTTACCCCCAGTTAGAGCAGCACTGGACAACAGCTTTACCCCCAGTTAGGGCAGCACTGGACACTGGCTTTACCCCCAGTTAGAGCAGCACTGGACAACAGCTTTACCCCCAGTTAGAGCAGCACTGGACAACGGCTTTACCCCCAGTTAGAGCAGCACTGGACACTGGCTTTACCCCCAGTTAGGGCAGCACTGGACACTGCCTTTACCCCCAGTTAGAGCAGCACTGGACAACAGCTTTACCCCCAGTTAGGGCCGCACTGACCACTGGCTTTACCCCCAGTTAGAGCAGCACTGGACACTGGCGTTGCCCCCAGTTAGGGCAGCACTGGACACTGGCTTTACCCCCAGTTAGAGCAGCACTGGACACTGCCTTTACCCCCAGTTAGAGCAGCACTGGACACTGGCTTTACCCCCAGTTAGGGCCGCACTGACCACTGGCTTTACCCCCAGTTAGAGCAGCACTGGACACTGGCTTTACCCCCAGTTAGAGCAGCACTGACCACTGGCTTTACCCCCAGTTAGAGCAGCACTGGACACTGGCTTTACCCCCAGTTAGAGCAGCACAGGACAACGGCTTTACCCCCAGTTAGAGCAGCACTGGACACTGGCTTTACCCCCAGTTAGGGCAGCACTGGACACTGGCGTTGCCCCCAGTTAGGGCAGCACTGGACACTGGCTTTACCCCCAGTTAAGGCAGCACTGGACACTGGCTTTACCCCCAGTTAGAGCAGCACTGGACAATGGCTTTACCCCCAGTTAGGGCAGCACTGGACGCTGGCTTTCCCCCCAGTTAGGGTCGCACTGGACACTGGCTTTACCCCCAGTTAGGGCAGCACTGGACACTGTGTTTACCCCCAGTTAGAGCAGCACTGGACAACAGCTTTACCCCCAGTTAGGGCAGCACTGGACACTGGCTGTCCCCCCAGTTACAGCCGCACTGGACACTGGCTTACCCCCAGTTAGGGCCGCACTGGACACTGGCTTTACCCCCAGTTAGGGCAGCACTGGACACTGGCTGTCCCCCCAGTTACGGCCGCACTGGACACTGGCTTTACCCCCAGTTAGGGCCGCACTGGACACTGGCTTTACCCCCAGTTAGGGCCGCTTGGACACTGGCTTTACCCCCAGTTAGGGCAGCACTGGACACTGGCTTTACCCCCAGTTAGGGCCGCACTGGACACTGGCTTTACCCCCAGTTAGGGCCGCACTGGACACTGGCTTTACCCCTAGTTAGAGCAGCACTGGACACTGGCAGCTCTGTAATTGCCTTACTGTTCACTGCTTTCCCCCAGACACCATCCCACTAACTTCTAAACCCACTATCCTCATTTTCTGCCCTGGGTGAGGAAGGCTCTCCTGGATTCCTGGAAGACAATACTTGAAGAGTATAAACTCTTTTTAGAAAAGATATAAATAAATATAGAGGTGGAGATGTCACATTACATACAAATCCCACTACGTGGCCGGAATTGTACGCCACCTCAGCGAGCCAGATTGTGGTGGGGGGGAGGGGGGGGGGTGGCATAAAATTGAGCGAGAGGCTTCGGGAGGCCTTCCTGACCTGCACCCGCCTTCGCCCCACTTTACGTGGGGTGGGGGGGTGGGGGGTGGTGCGATAAACGGGCCGCCTGCCCCAGGCCAATCAAGGCCCTTAAGTGGCCTCTTAAGGGCCTGCGCCCTCCTCCACGGGGATTTTACCTGTGGCAGGCGCGTGTCTGGGCGACATGAAAGGCTGCCAGTGAAACCTGGTGGCCTCTCGGCCTCTCAGCGCACTGGGTGGAGGGGGGGGGGGGGAGGGGGCGGGGTGCGGACAAATGGGCACAGGGCACCTGATTGAGGGATGCCCCGCTTCTCCAACTACCCCCAGGACCCGAGACGCGCCTCCCCCTTGCCCCCAAACGACCATTCTTGCCTCACTGGGACGCGACCGATTAGCCCGGCGAGGCAAACCAAACTTACTTGGACTCCTGGTTCCATGTCCTCGGCTGGGCTGCAGTCCCAGCAGTGGCCACCACTCCCGGGTGGATGTGCCACCTTGGAACAATTAAAACCCGGGGACCCGTAAAATGCGGGTCGGCTCCCCAGGCCGGGTGGAAGCGGGTTCGCCGCCGACTTTTACGTCAGTGGCCAGCTCCGGTCCGCCCGGTGCAAAACCCAGTCCCGTATCTTTGATGTCCTGACTCAGAAATCTACAGAATTAAAGCAGATTTTGAATTAGACACTGTAAAATGTGGGCTTTTTTCTGGTACAAAGTATGCACATTATTTCTCTCCTGCGTTGATTTTTAAAGCTGTATTATGCAGCGCTATCTATCGATTCCATCTCTAATGTCTCAAATGATCCCCTTGTTTGAATATTAGTCCATGTGTAAAGTTGCCATTTTTCACATTTAACTAATGTGAACATAATTGCAATTTCCTCCTTTTACCTGCATGAATTTCCCATGCAGAATGATAATAATGGCTTGATATTCATGGCGTGTAAATAAAGGGGTAAATAGACACGACTGTCTGTTCGAATCTATAAAGGGAAGCATAGTGAACAGAAATGGAAATAGCAGTTGGGGGGGAACAATAGAACTTTAAAAAAAATCTCTTTCTAAGGTTAATTAGCTGGAGAAGGATACGGAAAGATCACAAAATCTTTGGAAAAGTGCCTAAATGCTCCAGATATAACGCATTGTGTCAAAGAGATTGCAAATGTAGCCAGAAAGGACCACAAAAGATTCTAGTGCCTAAACCAAACTTCTCTGTTTATGCCAGAACAGGAGACGAGCCATAGGTATTGAATATCTGCTAAACCAGGGCTGTTGGAACAGGCACCGAGCTACATCACGTTACGTTGAGTGTACAGCGCGGAAACAGGCCGTTCAGCTCAACTGGTCCGTGCTGGAGTTTGTGTTCCACATGAGCCTCCTCCCACCCCTCTTCATCTCGCCATATCAACATAACCTTCTATTACATTTTCTCCCAGCGTGCTTATCTAGCTTCCTCCTTAGATGCATCTGTGCATTGAGGTATGGAAAAGTTCTGGGCTTAACTATTGGTAACCTTACTGAAAATTCTCCTGGGATCTTGTGCGCTCATCAGTCACCAGAGTGCATTTTCAGAGACATTTATCTTTGTTACAATTGCTTTCAGCTGCATCCAGATATAAAAGCACATGGTAATGAAGAAAATGAGTCGCTTTTGAAGTATTTCTGGAAACATTGCAGGGAAAGGCACAGGGATATGAGATGTCAAGATAAATTGGCAACTATTCTCACTGCAGGTAATGGGTTAAGTTTCCAGGGATGTCATTACAGAAGAAAAAGTAAATTTACACCTTTCAACAACCTCAGGCATCCCAAAGTACTTTACACCCATTGTAGTACTTTTGAGGTGTAGTCACTGCTGTCATATAGCAAATGCAACAATCAATTTGCATACAGCAAACTTTCACAAACAGCAGTAAAATAATGACCAGATAATCCGTTCCAGTGATATTGCTTGGGGGATAAATACTGACCAGGACACCGGGGACAACTCTCCTGCTCTACCTCTTATGGTGCCAGGCAATCTTTTATATCCCCTAAGAGGGTAGATGTTGTCTTGGTTTAGTGTCTTATCCGAAAGGCGGCATCTGCAACAATGCAGCACTCCTTCAGTACTGCACTAGAGTGTCAGCCTGGATTATGTGCTCCAGTCACTGGAGTGGAACTTGAACCCAAAGGGGCCCTCCATGTAAGTGACAGCCTTTGAGTGGGTTAAAATCAGGCACCGTGGCTTTCTGACACAGAGGCATGAGTGCTACCAACTAGCCAAGATTTGCGACCTGTGTAGATTATTCACCATTTCCTCAGATTACTTCTTCTCTCTAGGCTTAATAGGCATGAAGCTAGGTTTAAAACACAGTCCAGATGATTATAATGTCAGGCTTTTGCTTGAGGGAGCAGAGTGCCGTAAGTGTGAATTGAATTGAAATGACATCATTGAGCCACTAGCATGGCACTTATAATCTCATTGTTCTCAGTTTAGTTAATTTCAAACTCCCAATACTGTACACTTCCGGGTCTCTATATTTTTAGAGTTTAAGATTAAATAGATCTGTGCGGCACATACTTTATTGAAAGCACTTTCTATTTCTGAATAAATTCCAAGAGCATTTTAATGGGAAAAACCATTTGGATCCAAATTCAAATCGTAGAAAGGTAGTGCATTCTAAATCATACAGCTCACTGCGTAAATAAATTCTCCTCAGCTTGATTCTGGTTATTTGCCAATTATCTTAAATCTCTGTCCTCTAGTTATTGGTCCTTCTGCCACTGCAAACAATTTCTCCTTATTTATTCTGTTGAAACCCTTCATGATTTTAAACACCTCTATTAAAAATTGCATAGAATATCCAGCACAGAAACAGGCCAGTCCATGCTGATGTTTATGCTCCACTCAATCTCCTCCCATTCTTCCTCATCTAACCCGATCACTATAATTCTAGTGTCAGCAGTGGTTCTGTTAGTCGTGCTCTTCCTTCTGTTTCAGAAGGTTCTGAGTTTAAGTCCCACTACAGGACATGAGCACAAAAATCAAAGCTGACACTCTTGTGCAGTTCTGAGGGAGTGCTGGACTGTTAAAGGTGTTGTCTTTTGGATGAGACATTAAACTAAGACCCCATCTGCTTGCTTGGGTGGATGTCAAAGATCCCATGGCACTATCTTGAAGAAGGGCAGGGGAGTTATCCCCGGTGTCCTGGCCAATATTTATCCCTCTAACAAAATCACAAAAACAGATTATCCGGTCAATATCCTAATGTTGTCTGTGCGCGTTTGCTGTGTGGAAAATTGGCTGCTGCGTTTTCTGCATTACAACAGTGACTGCACTTCAAAAAAAAAAATCATTGGCTGTAAAGCACTTTGAGACGTCTGGTGGTTGTGAAAAGTGCTATATAAATGCAAGTTTTTTTGTCATCTCTTCTAGTGTTTATAAATAAATGAAGTGTGATTTTGGCATGCACTTTTAATGAAGACATTACCTCTTTAAAGAATGTTAGCCTTAAATTATATGCGACACCAACTGTCTTGCATGCAGCACCTGTATTGAGCCAATGCTGAGAGCTATCTGCTGCTGCTGGTTTTAATTGTCTCAATTATTTTGTGTAATTAAATTACTTTCATTCAGGTTATGAATAGGATAGGGACAGAAATTCATCTTCCTGCCTTTCTATAATCTCTGGAACACTCCATTGTATTTAGGTATGCTCTTTGTGTAAAATTAGATTGCATTCTTTGATATAGCCCTTTATGGAACATTACAGAGGCTATATTATATGAGTTAATATAGCAAAAATATTACATTAACATAACACAGGTGTTACATTCTTAGTAATACAATACAACATGAAAGGCTTTATGATAGCTTACATAATAGTCATTCATTGGAGCCAAGCTCATTAATATAAATGTCAAGTTAGGCTGTGTTGTACTTTATTATTAGCCTGAGAGGACTCAGTACTAATTAGTTTTTCCAGTACTTTTAAAATGGCCATTTGCCCAATTATTGGCCAATAACTCTGTAATACCTGTGAGAGGCAGGAGAAGTGCCAATCAAATGCTGAGATGTTTCTCTTGTGCATCTACTGATGGCCAGTTACCAAGCAACCTAGACAGTGAAGTGGAAGCACATTGCCTCCATCCACTTGGTTGAGTGAAGCTGTGGGGTGCCCTGAATTTTAAAACTAGTAACATGAAAAATATGTTAAAGTGGACTGTAAAGTTGTCCCTTCTGTTTACAAATACAAGACATGATGAAATCTTTAATGTTGAGAAATCTTCAAAGCAACGAGCAACATTATTATCTAGCTTCTGCACAATTACATAATAATGAAAATAATGCTGAGTTTGTCTTCTCCTTACTTTAAGTCCAGACATATGCACCAAAGGGTGGTACTCAATTAAAGAAACTTACCAGAAGAAAACATTACTGCTTTTTGGTAATAGAAAAAAAATCAATTTTTTTTAACTGAAAAGAACATTTAGTGCTTAAAGAATAAATATTAAATTTACTGTATGCACTTCAAATATATAGTCTTTTAAAGATAAATTTTATGTGGAATGGCCATATTTTTTTTTTTCAGTCTAAATTATTCTAAATGACTGGAACAGGAGTTTGATGGGTGGATACACAAGGGTAAATTTTGCAAGGGCCTGCATCACCAGCAGGGCCTCGCACATGTTGGAAAATTGCAGGCATCCAGAACCTCACAGCAGTTATGCTATTGTCCACTTACCGCTGGGACTACATTCAAATCCAGTCCTGACTGATGGGATAAAGACCTACTCTCTTACTAGTGTTGCCAACTCTGGTTGGCTGCATTCCTGGAGCTTTCATCGCATGACCTCCTGCCTTGAACCATTCCTCCCTCATCCTCCCACCATTGGTCTATCTTGAAAAGCATATAGACTGTTCGTTACCCAACTGCATTAATCAGGACTATTAGGGGAAAAATGGCTGTTTCACTATCTCCAATATTTTCATAACTAAGTGAAAATGTTGAAGGAAAATGGAAGCAAAACCAATTTTATGGAATGCTCCTTTAGATTTTCTCTCTAGTTGTTTGCAGTGCTGTCCTGGAGACTAATCTTCAATTCCTGAATATGCCAGGACAATCCTGGAGGGTTGGCAACCCTTTGGCCTGACGTGAATTCAAGATGGGCATTCAACCCTGTTCCTGGTGGATGCAGATCCACAGAACTGCACAGAATTTGTCTGATATTGACAGTCTCATTAAAGAATTACTGATGTGTGAACTGGAATTGTCACATTGGTGCAGTAGGGGTTACATTTCTACATTTGGAGTTATAATACATTAGGTGAAGAATTCATCACTATAGGTACACATAAAGCAAGCAATAGCGATGTCATACATAATTACTAGGTAGAATCATAGCATAAAAGTGCAGTTGTATCGTAGAAAAAAAATCACATGAAAATGGAATGGATTATCCATCAAATTTTAGCAATCCAATTTTCTGGTGTTAATATTAATATTGGTCCCTTAATTGTCTAAAGAACACTTGAAATATATAGAATCTAATCATCTTAGAAACGCCTCAAATTTCTTCAGATAGGATGAATTACTTTAATGTGCAATGGTGGTTGTCACGCAGATGAACGTAACAACTTCTAGTCAAAAGTTGAAGTATTAGCCTGATTGTCTGTTGTCAATAACCATACTTACCTGGCAGGGGAGAGACCATGATCAGTGGCCTTTGATCCTGTTCCAGGTATGCTTTGAGTAAAATGGCTGTAACCAATTGTAGAGCTTCAGGCCAGGGAGTGCGTAACAACCACTCGGGTGGTGGTGAAGGACAAGGAAGGAGATGCACCGGTTGATCGTACCTTCTTCATCAAGAAAATCCTCATCGATTGCTGTGTATTCCAAGCTACACATCTTCTGCCTGCAGGACTTCCCCAGCAGTGGATATTTCGATGTGACGTTCAAGAATGTGGCGGATGCATCAAGTTCCTGAAGCTGTTCAAGGAGAAGGGAAACCTGGCGCCGCTGTCCATCCTCAAAGAGGAGCCACTCTTCACACTGCCGTCACAACACGACTGGGTGGTGACAATTCACCTCTACAGCCGCCATGTTCCTGTCGTGGATATACTCACCTTCCTCGCCAGGTGCATTGAGTTGGCTGGCAGCAGCACTGATGTCAAGGACCCATTTGGGATTTGGACCAGCAAGCAGCAGGTCAAGGTGACCTTGAAGGTTGATGCCAACGGAGCCATCATCCACCCTCCCTCTAGCTTCACTATCGGGGGAAGTAGAGGCTTCTTGGTGTATGCTGGGCAGCCCAGAGTGTGTTGCACCTGTGGCAAATCTGGTCACACGGCAGCTAACTGCAGCACAGTCGTCTGCAAGAACTGCAAGAAGGAAGGCCATCAGACCCCCAAGGACTGTTAGCAGAGTAAGTGTTGCAACCTGTGCGGTGAGGCAGGCCACCTCTACAAAACCTGCCCCAAACTCTGCCTCAGTTATGTTCAGGCAGCAAGGTCCAAGGAAAGGCTGGGAGAAGGAACAACGAATGCGTCTGGTGCTGGGAAGGAGACAAGCAACCGTCTCCACAGCGAGGAAAGTCTACCTGAGAAGGAGAAGAAAGGGGAGGCAGCTGAAACCAGTGACCCAATACCTACTCCGTGCCCGGAAACCCCTCAGGAGGCAGAATCAATGGAGGAGGAGGCAGCAGAAGGACAAACAGGCCAGTGGCAAGTGGTACAATGGAAAACCACAAAGAAAAAAGAGCCAAAAGCGGAACAGACAACCACCCAAACCAGTGGCAAGAGGAGGCTACCGTCTGAGATAGACTACAACAGCTCCTCCTCAATGGGCGAGGAAGGGCTGGAACGATGGCAACTGCAAAAGAAGCGGCAGATCTCAAAGGAGCTGGAAGAGAAAGGCCCCCAGCCCCCGGGCACTGGAAGCTGTGATGGGCCCTGCGCGCCCCAAACCCAAAGCGCTGAACCTAGCGACATGCCATGCGCATCCCAGCTCCGGGACACCGAGAGCAACGACACGTCTGGTGCACTCCAGCTCCGGGAAGCCGGGAGCAGTGATGTTTTCGAGGAGGAACAGAGGTGAACAGCAGAGGACAACCCAATCCTTGCTGGCTACAAGACCCACCCCCCCACCGATGTCACCCCAGTGAAACAAACCCTGCATGAGAAACCAGGAGCGGTTTCTGAGCCCAACAAACGTGAAACAGCTTGTGTACACTATGGGTATGCAGGAACATACGGAAGGACTGGCACTATCAAGGACAAATGGTGTGGGAAGCAAAAACTAACTTAAAAAATGGGTATAAAGATTGCTTCAATTAACGTGCATAGCATTAAATCCACTACACGATGTGTTTCAACCTTGACCTACCTTGCCAAGGTCAAAGCCGACCTACTGTTTCTGCAGGAGTGTGGAATACCACACTTCAGCACCTACAGGCAATGGTTGCGATGGTGGTCCCGCGGGCCATCGATCTGGTCAGGGGGTAATTATTCCCGTTCCTCTGGTCTGGGTATTCTGCTGCGGGGAGGTGACCACCATCTCCGAGGTTAAGGAGGTGGTGGGCGGTCGCCTCCTCGTAGCAGATGTAATGTACAAAAATGCTCCGCTCCGGTTGATCAATATGTACGCCCCGGTTCAATGCAGCGAGCGGCTGACCGTCGTCCAGCAGCTCCCACTGCTGCTGGTGACGTCCAGGCCGGTCATTCTAGGCGTTGACTTCAACTGCATCAAGATGCAGCTGGACGATCTGTCAGTGACGACAGCAAACTGGACGCTACATCCAGATTCCTAATAGAAACAGTAAAAGATGTCAAGCTGCACGACATCTTCAACAAACCTGCAGACGGAGTGCAGCATAGATACACATGGTCAAGATCTGACGGGTCTGCCCGTTCCAGGATTGACTTCCTGTTGTGTGTCCCGTGCTGTCACGATCAGATCCACCGACGTCAAGCCTGTGTTCTTCTCCAACCACTGCCTCTTACTGGCCGACTGTCACTTACAGGATGATCAGCGGGTTGGCAGAGGGACGTGGAAGCTCAATGCTACACTGCTAACCCCAGAGAACATTGAGGAACTCAAAAAGGATTACAAAGGTTGGAGAACTGTGAAACACCTCTTTGAATCTCCAGTTCACTGGTGGGAGGCAATCAAGGAGAACATCAAGAGGTTCTTTATCTTCAAAGGTGTTCAGAGGGCGAGAGAGAGACAGAGGGAAATGTCCCGACTCCAGAAAAGTATGCAAAATCTGCTCCAGCTGCAGTCGATGGGGGTTGATGTCAAGGAGGACTTCCATGAGGTGAAGAGCCAGCAGGCCTCGCTGTTTGCCACAGAGGCCTCCAAGATCATCTTCCGGTCCAGTGTCTGATCCGTTGAGCAGGATGAGGCATGCTCGCTTTACTTCTTCCAAAAGATACACACAGAGAGCTCTGTGATCAGCAGCCTGAAGGAGGAGGATGGCTCGGTAATGTCTTCACAGTCCGACTTACTAAGGATCAGCAAATCCTTTTATGCTGTGCTGTATGACGTGAAGTCCACAGACAGCAGAGCCTCCCAGTCCTTCCTGTCTTCCATCACAGAGGTCTTAGATGACAGCATGAGGGAGAGACTGGACAAGCCGTTAACTCTGGACGAGCTGACAAAGGCCGTCAAGTCCTTCGAGACGAGTAAAACTCCTGGAAGCGATGGCTTACCGGTTGAGTTGTATTCGGCCCTGTGGGACTGGGTCGGCCCAGACCTGCTGGAAGTGTACGAGGGTATGCTCCTGGCCGGCAGCATGTCAGAATCAATGAGGAAAGGCATCATCACCCTCCTCTACAAGTGGAAGGGGGAGAGGGCAGAAATCAGAAATTGGCGGCCCATCTCACTGCTTAATGTTGACTACAAGATTCTGTCCAAAGTCATAGCCAGTCGAGTCAAGTCTGCTCTGGAGTTGGTGATTCACCCTGATCAGACCTGTACTGTACCCGGCAGGAAGATCTCTGATAGTCTCGTGCCACTCAGGGATATGATCGCCTATGTACGGGACAGGAGGGTGGACACCTGCCTCAACAGCCTGGACCAGGAGAAGGCTTTTGACAGGATATCACACACCTACATGATGGACGTGTTTTCCAAAATGGGATTTGGGGAGGAAATCTGCAATTGGATCAAACTGCTCTACACAAACATCAGTAGTGCAGTCTCAATCAGTGGGTGGGAATCAGAAAGTTTCCCGATCCAATCTGGAGTCAGACAGGGCTGTCCTTTCTCCCCGATCTTGTTTGTTTGCTGTATTGAACCCTCTGCTGATTCTATTAGGAAGGATGCGAGCATAAGAGGGGTGACAATCCCAGGCAGTGGAGGCACTCAGGTTAAAACATCCCTGTGCATGGACGGCGTCGCCGTCTTCTGCTTGGATCCGCTGTCTGTTCATAGACTGATGAGCATTTGCGACCAGTTTGAACGGGCCTCGGGAGCCAAAGTCAACCACGGCAAGAGCGAGGCCATGTTCTTTGGGAACTGGGCTGACCGATCCTTTGTCCCCTTCACCGTCAGGTCAGACTACCTGAAGGTGTTGGGGATATGGTTCGGAAGGGCCGGGGCGTGCACCAAAACCTGGGAGGAGCGAGTAGCCAGGGTACACCATGAGCTGAGCATGTGGGAGCAGCGATCTCTCTCCATTGTGGGTAAGAACCTGGTCATCAGGTGCGAGGCGCTCACATTGTTGCTATACGTGGCGCAGGGCTGGACCATCCCCCACTGCTGTGCCATGGTGGTCACCCGAACCATTTTCCGCTTCATCTGGGGATCCAAAATGGACCGGGTCCGGAGGAACACGATGTTCAAACCTCTGGATAAGGGCGGGAAAAATGTACCCAATGTTGCCCTCATCCTGGTGACCACCTTCGTGTGCGGCTACATCAAGCTGTGCGTAGATTCCCAGTATGCAAACACCAAGTATCACTACGTGCTGAGGTTCTATCTGTCCCCGGTGTTGCGAAGGATGGGCCTGGTCACTTTGCCGCGGAAGGCTCCATCCAGTTGGACTGTGCCGTACCACCTATCCTTTGTGGAAAGGTTTCTGCGGAAAAACACCTTTGACCATGCTGTGGTCTGCACGGAATGTCCTCAAGGCCCTACGGCAAAAGGAGATGGTGGATCTTGTCAGATGGTTCCCTGAGCAGACCGTCAAAGTCATTTGGCGGAATGTCTCATCACCAGAACTTTCAAACAAGCACCAAGATGTAGCTTGGCTGGTGGTGAGAAGAGCCCTCCCTGTCAGATCCTTTCTGCACGCCCGGAGTCTCACCCCCTAAACACAATGCCCTTGAGGTGCCTGTGGCGGGGAAGAGACGGTTGCCCACCTCTTTCTGGAATGTGTCTTTACAAAGCAGGTGTGGAAAGAGATGCAGTGGTTTTTGTCGAGGTTCATCCCAAGCAGCTCTGTAACACGGGAGTCTGTGCTCTACGGGCTGTTCCCAGGGACACACACCGAGATAAACATCGATTGCTGCTGGAGGACCATCAATTCGGTGAAAGATGCTCTTTGGTCTGCCTGAAACTTGCTGCTCTTCCAGCGCAAAGAGTTGTCCACGACCGAGTATTGCACATTGCAAGGTCCAGGACTACGTGCTGAGGGACGCACTAAAGCTTCGGGCAGCCGCAGCAAAGGCTCAATGGGGAAAGACCACAGTGTAAGGTTCCCCCCCCCTCAAGGTGAACTGAGGGACTGGACAATGGAAAACCCCTCGAACTGTTAGGATGGCCTAACCATCCGCCTCAAGAAAACGAACACCATGGGACAGGACGTCAGAAATGCTCCATCCATCAATATCGGCAACCACGCTCTGGAAGTGGTTCAAGAGTTCACCTACCTGGGCTCAACTATCACCAGTAACCTATCTCTTGATGCAGAAATCAACAAGCGCATGGGAAAGGCTTCCACTGCTATGTCCAGACTGGCCAAGAGAGTGTGGGAAAATGGTGCACTGACACGGAACACAAAAGTCCGAGTGTACCAAGCCTGTGTCCTCAGTATCTTGCTCTACGGCAGCGAGGCCTGGACAACGTATGTCAGCCAAGAGCGACGTCTCAATTCATTCCATCTTCGCTGCCTGCGGAGAATCCTTGGCATCAGGTGGCAGGACCGTATCTCCAACACAGAAGTCCTCGAGGCGGCCAACATCCCCAGCATATACACCCTACTGAGTCAGCGGCGCTTGAGATGGCTTGGCCATGTGAGCCCCATGGAAGATGGCAGGATCCCCAAGACACATTGTACAGCGAGCTCGTCACTGGTATCAGACCCACTGGCTGTCCACGTCTCCTCTTTAAAGACGTCTGCAAACGCGACATGAAGTTCTGTGATATTGATCACAAGTCGTGGGAGTCAGTTGCCAGTGATCACCAGAGCTGACGGGCAGCCATAAAGGTGGGGCTAAAGAGTGGCAAGTCGAAGAGACTTAGCAGTTGGCAGGAAAAAAGACAGAAGCGCAAGGGGGGAGCCAACTGCGTAACAGCCCCGACAAACAATTTTCTCTGCAGCACCTGTGGAAGAGTCTGTCACTTTAGAAATGGCCTTTATAGCCACTCCAGGTGCTGCTTCACAAACCACTGACCACCTCCAGGTGCTTACCCATTGTCTCTCGAGACAAGGAGGCCAAAGAAGAAGAACATAGTGGAATGATGAATAAGGGCAGGACATGTCGAATCAAGTTATAAATAGCAGAAGGGATAGCAAGCTGACTCCAAAACAGAAAACAGAGAATAGGGGTTCAGGGTAGTTACTTAGATTGGCAAATGGTGGGAAGTGCTGGGACCACTGTTGATCATCATTTACATAAACAATTTGGACTCAGGAGCTGATACTACAATTTCGGAATTTGCGCATGACACCAAATTGGGGAATAAAGTTAATTACAGAGGAG
Source organism: Heterodontus francisci (assembly GCF_036365525.1). NCBI lineage: Eukaryota > Metazoa > Chordata > Chondrichthyes > Heterodontiformes > Heterodontidae > Heterodontus > Heterodontus francisci. Next base: position 23,945,150 of record NC_090413.1, on the reverse strand, counting down.
CACTGCAACAAAATACAGGTGACATTAATAACCTTGCAGAATAGGTGTATAATTGGCAAAAAAAACTTCAGGATAGGCAAGTGTGTGGAAGTACATTTTGGTATCAAGAATAGGGAGGTCACATACCCCTTGTGTTTAAATGGGGTTGAGGAGCAGAGGGATTGGGGGTACAGATCTACAAATCACTAAAAGTAGCAACACAGATTAATAAGGTCATAAAAAGTGAACAAAGAACCGGGATAGAATTGAAAAGTGGAGAAGTTATGTTAAACTTGAATAGAACCTTGGTTATTGCAAACAGTTTTGGTCTCCATATTACGTCGGATGTTGGAGAAAGTGCAACTATGACACCAGAATTGAGAGCACATACCTATCAGGAAAGATGAAACAAGCTGGGGCTCTTTTCTGTAGTGAAGAGAAGATTGAGGGGTGAACTCATAGAGGCCTTAAAGATTATGAAAGGGTTTGATAAAGTAGGCGTAGAGAAAATGTTTCCATTTGTGGGAGAGACCAAAAATAAGTGCCATAACAATGAGATAATCACTAATAAATCCAATGGGGAATTCAGGAGAAATGTCTTTACCCAGAGAGCAGTTAAAATGTAGAACTTGTCACCACAAGGAGTGGTTAAAGCAAATAACATAAATGCATTTAAGGGGAAGCTTTCTGAGATTAGCAGTTTTCTTCCTCATCTTTTCCAAAACTCTGTGAACAGGTGCAACGACATTAACTCCAATATTAACAAAATCTAGGGTGACAATCCAGTGCGGTACTGAAGGAGTGCTGCACTGTCGGAGCTGCCGCTTTTGGATTGGATGTTAAACTGAAGCCTCGTCTGCCCTCCCAGCTGGACATAAAAGATCCTATTGCGCTATTTTGAAGAGCAGGGGATCTTTCCCAACCAATTGGTTGCCCTGTTTCCTATGTTACAGCTGTGACTACACTTCCAAAAAAAGTACTTTATTGGCTATAAAGTGGTTTGGGACATCCTGAGACCATGTAAGGTGCTGTAAAAATGCAGACCAATCTTCTTTCTTTCATATCCTCATTCAGGCTGCGCTGATGTTGCTGTTGACTGCAGAATTGTTCACAAAGGACTATTCCTTCTTTCAGCACTCTGCAGAGCATCTCCAAAGCATCTTCACTGAAAATAGCAGCTAGACTTGTTCCAGCTGTTTTTCTACCAGAATAGCTATGATCGTATCTTACCCTCTGAGATTGGTGTGTTTCAAATGCATCAGGCCCTGCACACTCAGAGAACGAAGAGATTTTATTAATAAATTGACATTATAGTGTGAGGTCAGTGCAGTGCAGATACTCGCACCATCCAAAATGTACTGTCAGCCGCATGTTCTTGTCATCTAAGAAACAACTGCAAATTATTTATCATAGAACGTACAGCATAGAAGGAAGCTATTTGTCCCATTGTGCCTGTGATAGCTCTCTGAAAGAACTATCCAATTAGTCCTTCTCCCCTGCTCTTCCCTCATAGCCCTGCAAATTTTTCTTTTAAAATATATATCCCTTTTGAAAGATACAATTGAATCTGTTTCCACCACCTTTACAGGCAGTGCATACCAGATCATAGCAACTTGCTTAATCAAAAAGATTCTCCTCATCAATTTGTCAATTAGCTTAAATATGTGTTCTCTGGCTGCAGACCTTCCTGCCAATAGATACAGTTTTTCCGTATTCTGTCAAAACCCCATATTATTTTCAGCACCTCTATTCAATCTTGCCTTAATTCGCTCTGTTCTGAGGAGAGCAATCCCAGCTCCGGCCATCTGGACAACTGAAACCCCTCATCGCTGGTGCCACTCTAGTGAATCTCCTCTGCACCTTCTCCAAGGCCTTGACATCCTTTATAAAGTGTGGTGCCCAGCATTGGACACAATGCCCCACCTGAGGTCTAATGTATTGAGTTTTTGAGAATGTCTTATGGAAAAATAAAATCACCCGACAAATCATTTGTTAAATCTGTGTCTGCTGCAATAGTCTGCTAGGAAAATGACGCTACATCAACAAATTAAATATTTTTGTGTCGGAAGGGGTGTTTTATTCTTTCATGTGATGTGGGCATCGCCAGCACTTGTTGCCCATCCCTAATTACCCTTGACAACTGAGAGAGGACATTAAGAGTTAACCACATTGCTGCGGGTCTAGAGTCACATTAGGCCAGACCTGGTAAGGACAGCAGATTTCCTTCCCTAAAGGGCATTAGTGAACCAAGTTTTTATGACAATTGATGATAGCTTCATGGCACCATTACTGAAACTAGCTTTCAATTCCAGATTCTTATGAATTAATTGAATTTAAACTCCACCAGCTGCCATGGTGGGATTTTAACCCATGTCTGCAGGGCATAAGCATGGTCCTCTGGATTACTAGTTCAGTGACATTACCACTAGGCCACTGTCTCCCCATATTTTATTGGAGTGAGCTATTTCAGTGCATACAAACATCTATCTGCTTGATAGAGTAATGCATATGGAATTAATTCCACTTGTCACATGTGCAAGATAACTACTGTGTATTATTACAATGTGGTAATCAGCCGTCGTTCAATTGGTAGCACAGTCTGAGTGAGAAGATTGTGGATTCAAGTCCAAATCCAGAGAACTGAGCACAAAACCTAGGCTGAGGCTTCAGTGCAGTACTGAGGGAGTGCTGCATTGTCAGGCATCCCGTCTTTTGAATGAGACATTAAACCAAGGCCCTATCTACCCTCTCAGGTGAAAGGTCCCATGCCACTGTTCGAAGAAGAGCAGGGGAGTTAACCCCATTGTCTAGAGCCATTATTTATCCCTCAACCGACATCACTAAAAACAGATTATTTATTTGCTGAATGAAGATTTAAATAGGTTGCAATGCCAAAGGTTTCAGTGACAGGAGCCAGTTAACACCACTGATTCCCCACCTGCTGGGGTAGATTTATTTATAAATAAAGAGTTAATAAATGTTAAGAAAATTGTAGAATTTGACACCGAGTCACATAAAGAGATATTAAGGAATGACCAAAAGCTTTGTCAAAGAGGTAGTGTTAGATCTTATCACTTTCAGAGACAGTCAGAGTCTGGTAGTAGCTTTTTATAAACTTTGTTGCAGTACGTAGTTGTTACATCTTCAGAAGTACAAAATCATGTGCGCGCCAAATCAAGCTTTTCTTATAGCTGTTCACACAAAACTGGTAACGCCCCCCCTTTGTTCCCGATTGGTCTGCAGACTTCTGCAATTTTGCAGTGTTGTCAGAGCCTGATTGGTGCACTTGTTCTAGCAATTTATTTCAGCGTTTTATGTCTGTGGTTTCACTCAGGTTTCCTTCCCGTTGAACCGTTAGGCTGTTGCTAAGCAATTTACAGCTAATTAGTTAGCTAACTTACAGCTAGTTTGTAAACTTTATTTTGATCTGTCTCCACAGGTAGGTTTTAAAGAGAGTCTTAAAAAATGAGAGAGAGGAAAAGAGGCAAAAATTATGTGAAAGTAAACAGTTCCAATTGCAGTTGTTTTACTATTTTACACCACCGTTGTCAAAAGTTTATATTTTTCCCTGTATGCTGCAGGAAAATTGTGCATTATTTTGGCTCAGACAGTATGCTTTTTCCTTTTTTCCTCTAATTCAGAGCAGTTCCTTTCCAGTATTCTTTCCATACCACTTAACTGTGAGGTTATATTTCCCTCAACAACGCAACTTTAGCTATTTGGGTTGTATTAATTCAGTTTGAGGACATTTCATGGTTTAATTGCAAAATTCCCCTGTTTGTTTTGACTGTGTGTTAAGAAATGTTGCCCAGTTTCTGTAAATCCTTACAGTTCTTACTTTGTAGCATTCAGATTTATGAAGAAAAACCATCACGCTTTCAGATATTGTGCAGTGGGAAATTTGACTTTCTTCACTGTAAACTGCAGAAGACATTCAACCCTCAGACAGATATGTACAGATGGGATTGAATTTCTGTGGATTTTGAAACGGCAGGGTCCATAATTGGGAACTCAATCCTAATTACTAATGTTAGGTGATAGAAGCTAAATTATCATTATATAAGTCTTGTTTTAGTGAGTCTCACTATGTGATGCTACTGCGACAAGAACTTGCTGACAGATTACACATTTTGTCAGTTTAAATTCTCATAAATTTTCCGATGGGTGATTTTTTTTTTACCATGAGTACTTTAACGTACTTGCCTCAACTTTCTGCCTGTGTTATTTTAAGACAGGCATTAAACAGTTTATTTATTTTAACATTTGAGGTATTGGCTTCTGATGCTTTTTGTGTCCCAGAGTCAACTCTCAGCCAACTTCAGTTCCTTTTGACTGTTAACCAGCCTGTTGGTTAACACCTAAACTGTCCAACGTTGATCCATTTCCTAACCCAGAAATCCTATTGGTGTTCTTCAGGCAGACAGCAATGCTCAAGTAAGTAAACCTGCCGCCCTTTTCCCCCCTAGTACGTCTTCAGCAGCTTACCCGGAGTGGCAGAAACACATTTAAAGAAACGGACTTGCATTGCATCTGTTCTATTCTTACTCTGGCTTAGCTGAAAGGAACCAGTTTAGCTGGGAGATCATTCCATCGTGGTGCCATTTTTCCAGGACCTCATCCAAAGAACCATTCTTTGTATTTGAGCATAAACAGTGGGAATTGGCTGGCTATTTGACTTTGAGGGCCAGCACAGCACAGCTCGATCAAGTATTCACCCGATATCTGCACAAATTGGCCTTCTAGACTGAATTCTATTGACAATTAGGACTAAGATGCATGGGGAATTATCGCTTCCCTGTCCCAGAGCCTTAGTTCATTGTTGTGATCCCATTGCCATCCTTGCTCAGATTTGTTAAATTGCTGAGACGTAAGGAATCTAACCTGAGATTTTCCTGATCGGTGTTGCTCAGTGTCTCACTGTTCCTGCATTTAAGTCCAACCAGACAGATGGTGGCCTTGCTTTCAAGATGGATCCCTGGTCAGAGTGGACATAGGAGACCTAGCGAGTCCAAATTTGGGGCAGGATCCACATCTCTGACCCCAAGACCACATCCTTCTAATTTGCAAAGGGGCCTTGGACATGTACAACTTCTGGAAACCTCCACACCAGCCTCCCTACCACTCAGTGACCTGGATCCCTTCTGACTGATGCCCATACTGGGGCAAGCACCTATCTGAGATAACCAAACCTGGTGACCGCCAGATACTCTGATAGGGTCAGGATGAGTGCCCGCACTGTCGCACTTCCACAAGCTTGGAGTTGAGGAGCTTTGGCTCCAGGATCAAAGTTTCTCCCTCACAGTTGTAAAAAGTCTCATATGAAATAGGTGCAGGATTCTCTAAATCCTATCGGTGCCCAATGTTCACTGGTCATAAGTCAGCATAAGTTGCTGGGGTGCAGTCAGAGGCACTATATGGTTGGCTGGTGTGACAAGTAGAAATTCCAGATTGACAAAGGGCACTAAACTGAGGTCAGAATGAAGGCTCAGAGTTGGAGAATATAGAGAATGTCTTATTCTGTATCCAACTTGTGCAAAGCTGTCTGATACTAGGGCCAAAGGGGGAAACATGTGCCATTCTTATTGCAAATTCATGCCATCCAGCTTCAAGGCTTTTATTTGTCTATCCACGCAGGAGCAGCATCAGACCTTTTCAGTTTACTATAGAGGCAATGGATTGGATCCAGCACACTGTGAGCCTGTTGCCAACGCATGTGGATCACACAGCAACACCACCCACACTGGAGATAAGATCAAGCTTTCTCAGCTAACTGCTAAACCTCACAGTCAGCCAGAGCATTTCTGAGAGTTGCTGCCTCAGTCTGTGCTGCATCTTCTATTTTTCCTTGAACGCTCTCCGCTATGAATTGATAAGTATTTAAAATTACCCACTTGAACATTGTATTAAGCAGTATTTCAGAACTTTAGAAACTTTCTCTAGAGTTTCAAAGAATGAGAGGTGATCTCATTGAATACTTAAAGGGATAGACAGGGTCAATGCAGCTAAGATGTTTCCCCTGGTTGGGGAGTCTAGAACCAGGGAACACAATTTCAAAATAAAGGGGAAGCCACTTGGGACAAAGATGAGAAGAAATTTCTTTACTCAGCGTGTTGAGAATCTGTGGAATTCTCTACCCCAGAGGGCTGTGGAAGCTCAGTCATTGAGTATGTTTAAAGCAGTGATTGACAGATTTCTAAATACAAATGACAAGTGGATGATCAGCCATGATCATATTGAAAGGTGGGACAGGCTCGATGGGCTGAATGGCCTACTCCTGCTCCAATGTTCCTCTGTTTAGAAAAATGATCAAAAATGTGCCTTGTTGAACTTGTATGTCCTGCCTTTCCTTGTGTTCCTGCTGCAGTCTTATTTTTTGCAGAATTGCTGGGACTCTGACTGCTGCTGACATTCTGTGACTTCTTGCTTTGCTCTGTAGTTTTCTATTCATTAAAAAGGCACTGCTGTAGTTTTTGAGCAAAGGGAGAATAATGATGTTTCTCTTACATGCAAGCTTTACTTTAACTTTACATGCAAGTGATGCATTTTTACAGTGTCAACATCATTCAAGCAGAGGCCTTGGTCCATGTTGCCTGCTCCCCATCACAGCCAAAGGGTGGTATGTGATGTGAAAGCACACAAAGAGAAAGGGCATGCAATAGTTTTTTTTTAAATTCATTTGCCATATCATGTACCTTTCCCTTAGCTTTGTATTTTATATCTACTAGTGTTCTTTAATAATCACCAACTGTTGTGCGATCATTGAGGACTGTAAATATAAACCTGAAACACTCAAACCACAAATCTTTTTTGTTGTGTGAAACTTGAGGTTATGTCACCATAAGGAAAAGGAGTGAAAGGAACCATGGATGCAGAGATATTTCCAGGGGATTATATGAAGTCTGTAGGATGTGATGTTGCATTGGGTAAGGACACCAAGACAAGACCAAGATCTGGCCATCTTGCTCAACCCATCAACAATCCAGCTTTCTTTAGCCATTTACCTGGAAAGAGCAATACCTTTAGACCTGAAATTTTAACAAGTGCAGACATTACATTAGTTATAAAGCAATTTGGGAAATCTGGGACATGAGCATCTTTGATTTCCTAGCTTTGCTCTGAGCTGTACCTCACCTGATGTTAAATAGGTGCATCTTTGATCATTCTAAACCTTGTGAAAATGTCCCAAATAACTAGTCGGAATGATAAAATGCTTTTAGCTCTTCACAAATTTTCTCTCTCAATATCAACAAAATCAGTTGGAATTTTAATGTGGGGAATGGTAGCTGTGAAGCTAGCTGGGTATTTTAACTGTGAGCGGTGTTAGGATTTGCAGAGGGGTTGGGTAAATTATCTAGAACGTCATCAGATTGAGGCCTGTGCTATTTTAACTCCCAGAGCTCATTTACATCCAGCTAGCCAGCTGGCCACCTGAAACAGGAGTGAAAGGGCAGCTAGCTGATTGCCTGCCAGTAAAGAGCAGACGACCTTTGGGCATTGAGATATGTTGCGGGAGGATTTCAGGAGGATCTGTGGGTGGGGAAGATGAGGGTGCCCAAGGCAGTAGGGGCATAGACTTTTCTTATGGGACCAGGGGAGTAATCCTATTCCTCCTGACCCCACAAAGGTAGATTTAAAATGGCAAGGAGTATGCGATACCTGCAGGAAAGTTAATTCCATTGTGGTATATTGAACTGGCATTCCGTATGGTAAAGGATGATAATGAGAGGTGCCCTGTTTTAGTTGTACCTCAATAATAAGTTACAGATGGGCCCCATTTCTGTTGAATTGAACTGTGGGCGGCACAGTGGCGCAGTGGCTAGCACCGCAGCCTCACAGTGGGTTGACACAACTGTCAGGAATGTTGAACGAAAACAGTAATGATAACATTCCTATAGTGTTATATCAAGGGAGCTACTTTCCAAGAGATCAAGGCTGCCAAACCCTTTAGACTTTTCTTGACATACATTATAATTTCTTTATAAAAATTGACCACAAATAAATGACACAACACTCGTAGGAATCATAAAATGCTGCCTTATATTAATTTTAAAAACATGGGGTAGATTGCAAGTGACATTCATAGGTGCATGCTTTTACTGTTGGTTCTGAAAATTGATTTTCCAATTATACTTCTTCCAGTAAACAGGAAATTTATTGCTACTGCTCCAAATGTCTGTATCAATGTAATTCATACGGTTTTCAAATGACTGTGTTTTTCTTTCACAAAATAGCTTTCTCTTTTAATTGAGACACTTTTGCATCTGGTTACTTAGAGAGAGTCACAGAAAAAATTGGAATAATCCACTGTGGGTAATAAATAACTGAAACCATCTCCAGGAAACTTGGGTGTTCTTGGGAATTGGCCATGTTGAATTTGTTTCAACAGCCTTAAGTTCCAGCTGTTGTAATCTAGCCACAGTTTAGCACTAGTGTATGAATTATGTGATGATCTTTAGTAATGCTCCTGAAGTAATGGGTGGGGGGTGATAAATACTTTGAGTCCCAAAAAGGTTTTTATGCTTTTAGGTGCTATAATGACATAAGGAATAAGAGCAGGAGTAGGCTATATTAAAGCCTGGCTACCCGACCCGAACCCAACTAGACCCGACTACATCCGGGCTCGAGTCGGGTCAGGCTGGACACTGCTTCCCGGAAGTCATGGGATCAGGCTTACCCATGATTCCCCGCAACTCCATCTACAGGACTAGCCTGCTGCCGGAACAGAGGAAGGAGATTCGTGTTGGGTCGGGTCAGGTGGGGTTGGGCGTGAAAATAAATTAAAGGGCTCGGGCTCGGGTCGGGTTCGGGTTGGCTGTGATCGGGTTGGGCCCGGGTCGGGTTTTAATTTTATACCCGAGCCAGGCTTTAGGCCATATGACCCTTGAGCCCGCTCTGCCATTCAATAAGATTCCTTTTGCGATATCATTCTGTCTAAATATTATAAATGGAAGTGGAGATGGGTGGCAGGCTGCCATCAGAAATGGTTCCCTGTCTTCTGATATTCCTCAATCCACCCAGCTTTCACTGGTGTAACCCAAAAGGAAAGGTACAAAACAGCCCATTACCCAAAAGTCTCACTCAGACAGCCTAAAAGATTGTTGGTGTGGGAAATGGAATTGTGGAAGGTGCTTTTCTGAAGTTAGTCGAACTATATTGCCGGGCCAGAGTAGCGGCTGCTGCCCCCCATCTGCAGCCTGTGCTGTACCTGACTAGGAAGCCCAACTCACTAATAACAGGCATGGGCAGCACACGCTCTGTCTGTGTTCCTGTTTTCAGGCACAATTGGATTTCCAGGCCATGGTGTCCCCTTTCTTTAAATTAAGAAGCTGTTGCATGTATGTTTTCACAATTAACTCAATGCAAAATTAATTTAGAGTGCCCCAGGAAACTAGCCTCTCAGCTGCAATGTGTCATTTTGGACAATCTAATTTCTTAATGGCTGAAAACCAATAATTTGCTGCAGTTAAATGCTTTTGTATACTGTCCGAGTCGTCACATATTTTGCACCACAGATGAGCAGCTGTGAGTATATCGCACACAAACAACACATGGGGCTGAATTTTACGCCGGGCAGACAGGAACTGGCCACTGATGTAAAAGTCGGTGGTGAACCCACTTCCACCCAGCCCTGGGATCCGAATCGCATTTTATGGGTCCCCAGGGTTTAATTGTTCCGAGGCAGGACTTCCACCCACTTGAGAGAGGAAGTCCCACCTCATTGAGTTGCCGGCCAATCATTGAGCCGGCAGCTCTTAGTCCCAGCAGCGCCACCAGGAGCAGTGGCCACTGCTGGGACTGCAGCCCAGCTGAGGACATGGAGCCAGGAGTGCAGGTAAGTTTGGTTTGCCTTGCCTGGGAAATCGGTCGTGCCCCGTCAAAGCAAGGTTGGTTGCTTGGGGGGAAGAGGGGGCGTGTTTCGGGTCCTGGGGGTGGTTGGGGAAGCAGGGGCGGCCCTCAATCGAGCACCCTGTGCCCGTTTGTCAGGGCCCACCCGCAGTACACTGAGAGGCTGCCAACTTTCACTGGGCAGCCTTTCATGTCTCCCAGACACCCGCTTGCCGCGGGTAAAATCCCCGTGGAGGCGGGCGAAGGCCTTTAAGTGGCCGTTAAGGACCTTGATTGGCCTGGGGCGGGCAACCCGTTTCTCACTCCCCCCACCCCCCAGCCCACGTAAAATGGGGCGGAGGCGGGAGCAGTTCAGGAAGGCCTCACAGAACCTCCCGCTCAATTTTAAGACCCCCCTCCCACCACCATCCAGCTCGCTGGGGTGGCGTAAAATTTCAGCCATTCACTGTTGCTTTAAGTATTGATTTAGGATCTGAAAAAGAAATTCATTTTAATTTTAGACTTAGGAAAATAGCTAGAGCATAGGAGCACAGGAAGACAAGGAGGCTATTCAGCCAATTGAGCCTGTTTGACTATTCAGTTAGATCATAGCTGATCTGTATCTTAACTCTATCTCCCCGCCTTGGTTCCATATCCTTTTATACCCCTGGCTAGCAAAAATCTATCATTCTCAGTTGTGATATTTGGAAATTTATTATTTGTTCTTGAGCTTGATTTTATTAATAATCAGAAAAAAATAGATTAACCTTCATCTAAATTTTTGGCTGTTGTCCTGAAAAAAAAATTTACAGTGCAGCTTTTGCTTTCCATATTTTGATTCAATCTTTTTTAGGATGTTTTGAAAATTTATCTTCCGGAAGTTGTTCCAATTATTCTTTCATTTCATACGGCTCACAGAAAATGTTAGGAAATAATAAAACGGGGGCTTCCATTTCAATTTCCAACATCTGTTGCAAAGATTGTAGACCAGTGTCTTAAAGCCTAAAAATCATTTTAATTATAGTCTCAGTTTGACTCAACCAAAACAACAGTAGTAACATAAGTGTTTATAAAGTGTCAAGAAAACACGATATGCCAAATGAGGGATTATTAATTCACTATTATTATTAATTCATCAGTTGGAAACTTGCATTAAACTTTTAATACAGAAGTTCTGCAGTTAACTTTTTAAAAAAACTAGCAGCCAAGATGTCCACCGCAATTTACATCTGAAACACCTTCTCACATTCCAAAGACCCACCTGGAGACAGAGGTCTGGGCAGTATGGACCCAGAACAATGGTTAGCTCTAAGTGATTGAATTACCTAAGATTGCTTCATTAGCGCAGCACCCAAGGCAATCCTAACACCTTGACTTTGAAAGAGCAAATGCCCTCCAAGTGTAAATATTAGCATCTTGGGGACTGGGGAGCCAATTTTGAACCTTGAATATAAGTAGAAGTTTCCAGTGAATACATGGAGGCTGTCTTGTGACCATCTGTCCATCTCTGTGAAAGCTAAAAAGTTTCCTTGAACAAAGACAGACAGGCAGTAACTCAGACTGTGCAGCAGGAGAAAGGCTGTGTGCCTCCCTCCCTCTCCCTCTTTCTCTCTCTCTCCCATGCTCTCTCTCTCTCTCTCCAGATAACACAAGTTTGAACCCCGTCTGTGACTGTGGACCCTCCAAACCTACAGATTGCTACAGACAGCAATCAGGGGAAGGGAGCCAACTACAAGTCTGCCTCCAAGAAAGCCTTGAGCCAAGCGGGCCAGCCACAAAGTGCACTTTGACCAGCCGAGGATTTCAAGAATACAGCTGCAGCTGGAAGACCACCGAATCATCCAACTTCACAGACTGTGTATTTAATTTCCATTTATTCTGGACTCTAATCCAACCACAAAATCTACATTTCCCTCTGTAATCTATTTGTATGTGTGTAAGTCTCATGTGAATGTGTGTGTGAAGGTGTAGCGTAAATTTATTTTTTTTTTTAATTTGGTTTTAGATTGTTATGTATAACAAACTCCACTCTTGTTAAAACTCAAGGAAACCTGTCCGATTGCTTCTTTCATGATCACATTAAAGGTAAAAGGTAAAACACTCACTGAGGTGGTAAGCACAACCACTGTTTAAAAAAAGAGTAAACCCTGTTGTGGTCAAATAGGAGCGGAGCCTGGGACCCCCCGCACCCCCCCCCCCCCCCCCCACGCACCTCCTCACCTGCCCATTACAGACGTGTACATTATATTTAGAATACATTAATTTCTAAGCAATTTAGCTCGTTTGGCCTATTGTTTTCATATGGGGATGAAACCTGATAAGCAATAATAATCAGGTTCAATAGAGATTAGAGGCTCAATTTTGTGAGGTTCTGGTGGAGCCTTTGCATTCTGCATGTGTGTGGCTCACAGTGAAGTTCTGCCATTTGCAAGTCCCCCTCTGGGGACATTTTTGGAGGTTCATGTTTCATTTATGCACAGGTCTCATCAGTGTGAGAAAAGACCTGCACTGGCTTCTGTTATGTTGGGAGAGGGCTCTGTTTACTGACAGGGGATCTTACCTATACAAACTGAGTGTCTAGTGCTGCAACAGCAAGGGTGCCTTTTAGTGGACCAGCTTTCAGCTGTGTGCATACAATGTTGTTGGTACATTTTTGATAATTTGTTTGGCAGCAGGCATTTTTAAAGATTTGAGTGCTTTGTGCAGAGTTTTTGTGAGCTTCAAGGTGCAGAATTTGGCCTATGCTGCACCATTGCTTAAATTTATAATTGCTGCATTCAAAGTGCAACTGAGAAAAGTATGGCGGGAACTGGCACTGTCAGCTTTGTCTGCTAATGCATGATGGGGTTAGATGAAGAAGAATGGGAGGAGGCTTTGTGGAGCATAAAAACTAGCATGAACCTGTTGGGCTGAATTCCTGTTTCTGCTGTTAATACTATGTAACTATGATCTCAATGAAGAGGAGCATTTTATGATGCATGGCAGGTGTGAAGATACTTCCCACAGTCCCTGATACAGGTCTACGGATCACCCTGATCATAGTCCTCTTACCTTAGGATGATGAGACTGATCTTTGCACCTCCATTTCATTGCAGATACTGTGACTGGTATCTGTCATCTGCTATTGTCTCACTCAACAGGCCATCTCCTTAATGACAAGCACTCTTCCTGTTGCTGCAAAGCTCAAAATTGCCTTATCATAGGATCTCCCAGAGCAACTGCAAGAGATCTCTGTCATATTGGCCAGTATGCAGCTCACGTGCATAAAGGCAAGTCACCAATGTCATGGTTGCCTGTGGGAATCCAGTTACTCTTATCGAAAATGAGGCAGTAGCAAGAGACAGCCTGGAACTTCTATCAGCATCCCCTCTCAAGTGCAGTGACAAAACACTCAGTGCAGCCCTGGAAGTACACTGGTCCCTTATTATAACGACATTCAGTTACTTTTCACTGTTGATTGAAACTATTGAAGAAAGTGCTTAAATTACTTTTTTTTAATATAGCTAGTATATAGTGGATTGTATATAATATATGGTGGGCAGCCATAAAGGCGGGGCTAAAGCGTGGTGAGTCAAAGAGACTTAGCAGTTGGCAGGAAAAAAGACAGAAGCGCAAGGGGAGAGCCAACTGTGTAACAGCCCCGACAACCAATTTTATCTGCAGCACCTGTGGAAGAGTCTGTCACTCTAGAATTGGCCTTTATAGCCACTCCAGGCGCTGCTTCACAAACCACTGACCACCTCCAGGCACTTACCCATTGTGTCTCGAGACAAGGAGGCCAAAGAAGTATATAGTAAGTGGTGTCTGAATTAAGGCGAGCCTGCTTTGCAAACTCCTAGAAAGAGCAATGTTGCCCCTTGGAATATGTTCCACAGTCTGAATAGATCATATTGAATTAAATAGAAATTAAAACATGTTCAGCCCAAACAGTCCACGTTGGCATTTGTCTTTCACGTGAGTTGAGGTCCTAATCCCACGTGCCTGCTCTTTTCCTTTATCCATTTATTCCCCTTTCCTTCAACTACCTATCCTTAAGCCAAAATGTTTGATTCTACTTTTATGGACATGGTACAAGCTGCCTTGATAAATAAGAGGCTACATTAGTGCAAGAGAGTTTTGGCAAGAGTAAAATAAATATTTAATAAGCAGAATTATTAATATTTAATTAACTGTTATACAGCTAGATCAGTGATTACAGAGCTTTTAAAACTAGCTCATTTCAAATATCAGACCAGGGAGTCCAATCAGGCTCTCTGGTCTTTATTTATCGAACTGACAAAAATTTTCAGCAGGCTCTGTCTAGTAAATGCATGGCTTTGACAGGTCATCTTTCACACAATATATTTTATGCAGCTCGGAGTGCTAGGGAACATTTGTATGTCTAGATTGAATGTGTTTGTATATTGCATTGGCTGTTTATAAAAGAAAAGTACTGAACTCAGGAATGATCTTTAATAAGCTTTGGGAGCCTTACTTTTTTTATTCATTCATGGGATGTGGGCGTCGCTGGCAAGTTCAGCATTTATTGTCCATCTCTAATTGCCCTTGAGAAAGTGGTGGTGAGCCGCCACTTTGGACCAATGCTGTCTGTGTGGGGCAGGTGCTCCCACAGTGCTGTTAGGGAGGGAGTTCCAGGATTTTGACCCAGCAATGATGAAGGAATGGCGTTGAATGTTATGGGAAGGTGGTTAGATTCTTTTTTGTTGAAGATGGTCATTGCATGACACTTTTGTGATGTAAATGTTTCTTGCCATTTATCAACCCAAGCCTGAATGTTGTCCAGGTCTTGCTGCATGTGGGCTTGGACTCTTCATTATCTGAGGAGTTGCAAATGGATCTGAACACTGTTCATCCATCAGCAAACATCTTCACTTCTGACCTTATGTTGGAGGGAAAGTCATTGATAAAGCAGCTGAAGACAGTTGGACACTACCCTGAGGACCTCCTGCAGTGATGTCCTGGTGCTGAGATGATTGGCCTCCAGCAACCACAACCATCTTCTTTTGTACTTATATGTTTCCAGCAAGTGAAAAACATTCCCCTGATTCCCATTGACTTCAATTTTACTAGGTCCTCCTTGATGCCACACTTGATCAAATGTTGCCTTGATGTCAATGGAAGTTGCTCTCACTTCAGCTCTGGAATTCTTTTTTTTTTGTCCATGCTTGGACTAAGGCTGTAATGAGGACTGGAACCCAAACTGAGCATTGGTGAGCAAGTTATTGCTGAATAAGTGCCACTTGATAGCATTGTTGATGACCCCTTCTATCACTTTGCTCAAGAGTAGACTGATTGACGCAGACGGGAGGAGAGATGTTGGCCTGATTGGATTTGTCCTGCTTTTTGTGGACAGGACATACCTGGGCAATTTTCCACTTTGTCGGGTAGATGCCAGTATTGTACTGGAGGAGCATGGCTAGTTCTGGAGCTCAAACCTTCAGCATTACAGCCAGAATGCTGTCGGAGATGTTTAGCCATGAACTCATGATCATTAGTCCAGGCCTCTGAATTACTATTCCAGTAACATAACCATTATGCTACCGTACTGCTATTTAGCTTTCATAACACAAGAGAGCACTTGTTCAATGGAGTTATGCACTGTGAATTTTCTTTCTATATAGAATTATTCATTTATTGAAGCTTAATATATAATAGTATATCCATTCACTTTGATGACAAAAAAGCATTAAGTTGATGTAAGGAAATGTGCATTCATTGTAGATGTACATTTGTCATATTAATTGTATTTTTACAAGCATAGGTCCATGCATTGACTGGAAGTAGTGTCTGTGAAAAATCACGCATACTTTTTTTCCCTGCTCTTTGTTTTTTGGTTCTGTTCATAGATGTAATGTACCTCCAGTTGCAGGGTAGAATCTAATTAAGAGGTTCTAATGTTATATGTGGGAAACAATGGATATCCCAAGAGTGACTTGTAGGTTGAAATCTAATGAAGAGTATTGTTGGTTGATGTGAGGAATAATGGACACCTGGGAGTGAGTTAAAGGTTATAATCTGATGAGGAAGTTCAGATGATTTATATGGGGGGTGGCAGTTGATAGTTAGGGGCAGTTTACAGGTTTTAAATTGATGAAGGGTCATCCAGATAGTTTTTATGTATAGATTAATAACAGCTATCTGAGAATGATTATGAGGCTGTCACTAATTCAAATAACACGCAGTTATGATGAGGAAGTAATCTCAGATGATGTCAGGGAGCCAATTTCGAAGGGAATAATTTTTTAAGAAAAATATTTCATTTTTCATTGCAGTAAGATCATTTATTTGAAAGAAATTGATTATATTATGTTGAGAATGATGGATTTCATTTTAATACAGAAAGAATCAGATGTTTGGAGAGGCCTGCCTTATTCTGTATCATTATCCAACAGCAGCAGCAGAAGATTAGCAATATCAGAAGTTTAAAAAAAATCCATGCAATGAAAATGGCACTGAATGGTTGTCAGAATACTGCAGTAATTCAGTGTCAAGATTCAGATGGATTATTGCCTTCTGTGCTAATCCAGAGTGTCATTTCTGTTTAGCAAGCTATGCAGATATTAATGTGGGCTATCCAATATGACCTCTCCGTTTTCTATAAGCTCCCATTCTTTTCCAAAGTTCTTCTTTCAAAACCACCTCAGAGGCTTGTGAACAGACTAAAAGATTATATAAAAAATCATTATATAAAAGATGACAGCACCATTTCTCTCCTGGAAACTGAGTGGTACTGGGGAAGTATCTCATGGTATGACCTGGTGTCTTCAACCAATCACATTACAAAATGCAACATATGACTATACTTTGTTTCGTCCTCCCTTCCCCCATAAAGTTGAATGAATAACATATAGGAATGACATCACACCGTGACCATAAATATGTTGTTTTTATATCTTCGCAATAGTGCAGAGTAGCAGAAGGATTCAGGTTAACAGTCTAACAAGCTACTTTCCATACCTGTTACTATCTCTATAAACAACCAATTAGGGTGGTTAGTTCTATGTGGCAGGAGGGTTTGATGGGCTTCCACAACCCATACAATGAGTGCGACCACCCACATCTACCAGACATGAGTATCCCACTGGATATCAACCCAGCATTCCAAGCCAGAGCTCCAGTCTCCACTTACTGGGACTGTCTAGAGTGGGGTTCAATCCCTGTTGACTCTGAAATGGGAATGCTACCACTGAGCCCAAGGCTTACTCCATGTACGTATTGTGACTGGGTCCGTACCATGGTGTCTCCAAGGATTGAAATGTCTAAAAACATTGTGTTCTGGAAAAACTTTCATTTATATTATGCCTTATCACACCTCTCTCATAAGTGTCCAAAACACTCTTTGAAGTAACTATTACGTAGGCACACAGGAAGGTGCCACAAAATACAATGAGAGCTACAGTTAATTTGTTTTTTGTGGTGTTAGATGAGTGGAATGCTGGCCAGGATACCAGAGAACTCTAATCTTCAAATTGTGCCATGAAACTCTCAATACCCATCTGAGCCAGAACTTAACACCTCATCCAAATAACAAGAAAAGCCATTTTTTAAAAATTTAGTCAAAAACGCAATATCTTTTTGTAATTCATTCATGGGATGTGAGTGTTGCTGGCTAGGCCACATTTATTGCCCATCCTTAATTGCCCTTGAGAAGGTGGTGGTGAGCTGCCTTCTTGAATCCCTGCAGTCCTAGGGGTGTAGGTACACCTCAGTGCTGTTAGGAAGGGAGTTCCAGGATTTTGACCCAGCGACAGTGAAGGAACGGCGATATAGTTCCAAGACAGGATGGTGTGTGGCTTGGAGGGGAACTTGCAGGTGGTGGTGTTCCCATGCATCTGCTGCCTTTGTCCTTCTAGATGGTAGAGGTTGCGGGTTTGGAAGGTGCTGTCGAAGGAGACTTGGTGATTTGCTGCAGTTCATCTTGTAGATGGTACACACTGCAGCCACAGTGTGTCGGTGGTGGAGGGAGTGAATGTTGAAGGTGATGGATGGGGTGCTAATCAAGCGGACCGCTTTATCCTCAATGGTGTTACGCTTCTTGAATGTTGTTGGAGCTGCACCCAGCCAGGCAAGTGAAGAGTATTCCATCACACTCCTGACTTGTGCCTTGTAGATTTGTAGATCGTGGACAGGCATTGGGGAGTCAGGAGGTGAGTTACTTGCCGCAGAATTCCCAGCCTCTGATGCTGTTGTAGCCACAGTATTTATGTGGCTGGTCCAGTTCAGTTTCTGGTCAATGGTAACCCCCAGGATGTTGATAGTGGGGGATTCAACAATGGTAATGCCATTGAATATCAAGGGGAGATGGTTGGATTCTCTTGTTTGAGATGGTCTTTGCCTGGCACTTGTGTGGCGCAAATGTTACTTGCCACTTATCAGCCCAAGTGTGGATATTGTCCAGTCTTGCTGCATCTGGACATGGGCTGCTTCAATATCTGAGGAGTTGCAAATGGTACTGAACATTGTGCAATCATCAACGAACATCCCCACTTCTGACCTCATGATGGAGGGAAGGTCATTGATGAAGCAGTTGAAGATGGTTGGGCCTAGGACACTACCCCGAGGAACTCCTGCAGTGATGTCCTGCAACTGAGATGATTGACCTCCAACAACCATAACCATCTTCTTTTGTGCTAGGTATGACTCCAACCAGCAGAGACTTTTCCCCCTGATTCCCATTGATTCCAGTTTTGCTAGGGCTTCTTGATGCCATACTCAGTCAAATGCTGCCTTGATGTCAAGGGCAGTCACGCTCACCTCACCTCTGGAGTTCAGCTGTTTTGTCCATGTTTGGACAAAGGCTGTAATAAGGTCAGGAGCCAAGTGGCGTGAGTGGAACCCAAACTGAGCGTCAGTAAGCAGGTTATTGCTGAGCAAGTGCTGCTTAATAGCACTGTCAGTGACCCCTTCCATCACTTTGCTGATGATCGAGAGTAGACTGATAGGGCGGTAATTGGCCGGGTTGGATTTGTCCTGCTTTATCTCTTAATATCTTAGCCGCAATGCTGTTACTCAAATACCAATAATAATGAAAAGCAAGACAGGACACATTTCAACAACATTTTAAAGGTTTTTACAAAAAAATTATTAATTGAATGATATTTCTCACAAGTACAATGTTTATGAAAGTTTAAAAGAATAAAACAAGCAATTTAATGATCATCAGAAAGGGTTTGATCAATCATGGTCAGGAGCTGCACATGAGTCCTTAATGAGCCGCTTGCAGCTCTAGAGCCATAAGTTGCAGACCCCTGGCCTAGTTTATGTGTTTAGGGCACAATGCTATCGACTAAGTCAAGCTGACACTTCAGTGTAATAGGAAATCCATTTGTACCTTTACAACTTTCATTTTGCCCTATATTTCATATATATATATATATATGTGATATTGTTTTTTGTTTGTTTTTGCGGTGTACAATCTAAATGCTGTACTGTTTGTCCTGAGATAGGAATTTGGTATGAAAGCCTCAATTAGTGACCTTGGTCGTTAGTGCATTCAGAGTTGTCCAACCTTGCATTCTACCCCAAATAATCTATTATTTACTGTGAGTAACTGACTTGATTTTCTGCCAATATGATTAGAAAACCACAGAACATTTTGTTTCCTAATCCATTGTATTCCCTGCAGAGATTCAATAGTTGTGATCTGTACTTTTTTTTAAATTTCTACATAGAAATTCTCCTTTGCTTTAAATTTCTTTTGCAACTGTCCTACCTTCCCCAGCCTGATGGAAGGGAAGGTAAATTACCTGTTCCCAAACTTCATACAGATACCGCTGTAACTAAACACTACAAGCTACAGTGGGAACCTTTAGAGATTGATTTCCAATTTTCCCCCTCTAATTGTGAGAGCATCTAGTCTCCATTTTTCACCTAAGCCCCCACTTTTCTTCTTGCCCTACCACTGACAAAGTATGAGGAAGTTTGCTGTGTGAAGACGGCGTGTCCTATCATGTATCCTATATGAGTTATATTATTTGAACATATCACTCTCATAGGTGCATCCATTGGGTGTTGAGGAGCTCTTTTACCTTGCTCCCTCCCGCAATAGTTTTGGCGGTGGGCCGAAGGGCCTGTTTCAGTGCTGTATCTCTATAAATTATGTTCCCCCATTGCCCGTTCCCAATCCCAGAACTATAACCCCCTTCCTATACTCCTTAATGTGCATCTGATCATATTACTTCCGTTTTAAAATATCAGATAATCTCAATATTTAGCATGGAAAACCTCTGGCTTTCATTGCTTTGACGATTTTGCAGACAAGAAGTAAGTGAGAAACTGTGCAACAGCCTAGATGGTACATTCTTATTACGGGATTCCACTTGTAAAGCCCAGGGGCATTACACACTAACAGTGAGCTGAGGGGATTTATAAGGACACAGGACCAGATAGTGCAGGATTTTGGGACTATACGAACATACGAATTAGGAACAGGAGTAGGCCACTTGGCCCCTTGAGCCTGCTCTGCCATTTAATAAATTCATGGCTGAACTGATTACTCCACATTTCCACCTACCCCCGATAATCTTTCACCCCCCCCTTGCTTATCAAGAATTGATCTACCTCTGCCTTAAAAATATTTAAAGACTCTACTTCCACCGCCTTTTGAGGAAGAGAATTCCAAAGACTCATGACCCTCAGAGAGAAAACATTTCTCCTTATCTCTGTCTTAAATGGGCGTCCCCTTATTTTTAAACAGTGACCCCTAGTTCTAGATTCTCTCACATGGGGAAACATCCTTTCCACATCCACCCTATGAAGACCCCTCAGGATCTTATATGTTTCAATCAAGTCGCCTCTTGCTCTTCTAAATTCCAGTGGATACAAGCCTAGTCTGTCCAATGTTTCCTCGTAAGACAGCCCGCCCATTCCAGGTATTAGTCTAGTAAACCTTCTCTGAACTGCCTCCAACGCATTGACATCCTTCCTTAAATAAGGAGACCAATACTGTACACTGTACTCCAGATGTGATCTCACCAATGCCCTGTATAGCTAAAGCATAACCTCCCTACTTTTGTATTCAATTCCCCTCGCGATAAACGATAACATTCTATTAGCTTTCCTAATTATGTGCATACTAGCCTCTTGTGATTCATGCACTAGGACACCCAGATCCCTCTGTATCTTGGAGCTCTGCAATCTCTCACCATTTAGATAATATGTTTCTTTTTTATTCTTCCTGCCAAAATGGCCAATTTCACATTTTTCCACATCATACTCCATTTGCCAGGTCTTTGCCCACTCACTTAACCTATCTACATCCCTTTGTAGCCTCCTTATGTCCTCTACACAACTTACTTTCCTACCTATGTTTGTGTCATCAGCAAATTTAGCAACCATACCTTCGGTCCCTTCATCTAAGTCATTTATATAAATTGTAAAAACTTGAGGCCTCAACACAGATCCCTGAGGCACACCACTCATCACATCTTGCAAACCAGAAAATGACTCATTTATGCCTACTGTCTGTTTCCTGTTAGCTAGCCAATTTTCTATCCATGCCAATATGTTACCCCCTACACCATGAGCTTTTTTTTTGCAATAACCTTTGATGTGGCACCTTAACAAATGCCCTCTAGAAATCTAAGTACAATACATCCAGCGGCTCCCCTTTATCCACAGCACATGTACCTCCCTCAATAAACTCCAATAAATTGGTTAAACATGATTTCCCTTTCACAAAACCATGTTGACTCTGCTTGATTACCTTGAATTTTTCTAAATGCCCTGCTATAATGTCTTTAATAATAGCTTCTAACATTTTCCTAAGACAGATGTTAAGCTAACCGGCCTGTAGTTTCCTGCTTTCTGTCTCCCTCTCTTTTTTTTAATAAAGGAGTTACATTCGCTAATTTCCAATCTAACAGAACCTTCCCCGAATCTAGGGAATTTTGGAAAATTAAAACTAATGCATCAACTATCTCAGTAGCCACTTTTTTTAACACCCTAGGATGAAGACCATCAGGACCCGGGGACTTGTCAGCCCGGAGCTCCAACAATTTGTTCAGTACCACTTCCCTGGTGATTGTAATTTTCTTGAGTTCCTTCCTCGCTTCCATTTCCTGACTTACAGCTAATTCTGGGATGTTACTTGTATCCGCAATAGTGAAGACCGATGTAAAATATCTGTTCAATTCATCTGCCATCTCCTTATTATTCATTATTAATTCCCCAGTGTAAATGTATCCTACTAAGAACTGTAGATGCTGTGGAAGACTTCCCAACATTTGTGAACCAAAATTTTGGTAGTGTAAAGACATTGGCCGAGGGCCTGATAGCTGGGAAGTGTTATTGATATGCTCAAGCATACAATCTGCAGTGAAATTCAGACATTGAGAGAACAAACATACATTTACAGTGATGAAATGATGGACAACTGTGGTCAGATTTTAATGTGCTGGTGTAAATCCCATAATTTCTTTCATACACTCAGCCTCGAGGGACTAGCGTCTTGCCTTGTCAGTAAATTAGTACGACCCTTTCTTAATCTCCTGAATAAAGGTTGATTACTACTGGCTTTCATCTGGGAAAAATACTGCATGCAATATTTTTGCATATAATTCAGGTCCAACAAATCCAGTGCATGAAGAATATTTGAAGGTCTCTTTATGCTGTTAGTATCTGATACCACACTGTCGACATTGGTAATTTCTTTGTGTTTGCTGGGCACAAAACTAATATCCACTTTTGTTGTTTGTCTTTAAAGGACAAAAGGCAACAATAAAATGATCAAAATTTATCAATGCAAAGGAAAATATGGTTTTGCAGAACCCTTGACATTTGCATCCCCGATTGAGTTAATTAACTGTTATCACCATGAATCGCTTATGCATTATAACCCCAGTCTTGATGTGAAGTTACAAATTTCTCCAAATTTCAGCAGGTAGGAATTTTAATACAGTAATGGTTCAAAGGATTTAAGGAGAAGGGAGAAATGTACATTTGTTATTCTTATGTGTGAAAAAAAAGTCGTTTTCTTCAATTTTTAGATTCCCACACATCATTCTCTGGGCAGGTAATCTAATTGATACTTCTACAATTCATAAAGGGCTTGACAGGGTAGACGATAGGAGGATGTTTCCTCTGGCTGGGGAGTCTAGAACTCGGGATCATGGTCTCAGAATAAGCGATTGACCATTTAGGACTGAGATGAAGAGAAATTTCTTCACTCAAAGGGTTGTGAACCTTTGGAATTCTGTACCCCAGAGAACTGTGGATGCTCAGTCGTTGAATATAGTCAAGCCAGAAATCGCTAACTTTTGTTTACTCAGGCAATCAAGAGGTATGGGGATAGTGCGGGAAGGTGTAGCTGAGGTAGAATATCAGCCATGATCTTATTGAGTTTGAACAATTTGGATGAAGACTGACTAATTTTTGTCAAAATATATTTTTGAGTCATCCTCTCTATTGTCCATAAAAGATGTCAAATGCCTGATTTGAAATGCTCATCTTTATGTCAGGGTAGTGTTCAAAAACAAACATGAGACCTCCCACCTCCGTGAAATTCACAACAGCAAAGCGTGTTTGGAGCAGAAATCAAAAAGAAGTCAGTAGAAAACCAGGAAATGGAAAAAAAGAATCAACAGTCTTAAACCTGACCTCATCCCACTGAGGAAAATCAGTGACCGCTACCTCACGTGAGTAATTGATCATCTATTTCAACGAGCATACAAAAAAAAGTTAAAATATGATGAGTTTCTGATAGTTTGCTGTAACAGAGATGTAACACTGCATATTAGTGTATGGCCAAAGCGTTCCACTTACTGAGTTGATCTGTTAAGCAAGAAGCATAAATAATATGGGACTATGGTACAGCAAACTGAAGACCAATCACTATCATGTGGTGCTAATTTATGCAAACATAAGGCATTAACTACTGTTAAACGGTTGCTCGGGAACCAATATTGGGTCGAATGTCTTTCTGGCGTAAAATGGGCACAACAAAGTCCAATTTCTACCCCTCTGTGTACTCTATGATTATAACACATTGTAGAACTCAGTCCGTCTTGAATTTATATATATTTTAATGATACTGCACTAGTTTGATTGTGAAAATAAACAGTTTCACCAGTTTCTAAGCCATGAATGGCTGTCGACTGTAATGGCCTAATGTAAAGTGGAGATTATCTAAGTGGAGGAAAAACCTTTTGTTCACATCCTTCATTCTCTGTCTTTGATTCAGTTCTCAATTAATTATTGGAGTTAAGTCTGTGTTTTGTTCCTCTGTCTTGCAGATGGCTTACACACAATGTAGCACTTGAAAAGGGAACCAGTAACTGGCTGGATGCTTTCAAGAAATATGAACAAGAATTTTGCATTTTGCCAATTTTAATTTACTAATTTTCTTGTATAAACAGTCTCTTGTGATGGATATTTCAGATACCAAGAGCTTAATTTCCAGATATTTCGAGTCAATTTTTTTTTCAGATTTTTCTTTGGCTTATGTCTTTCCCTAATATTTGTGCAATGTACTATTTTGATTTATGTTTTTGTTTAAGACACAATGCCTTTGGCATACTTCAGGGTTCTGGCCAATTACCACACTATGATGAGAGTATGTGGTTCATTGGAAAGGTTAATAGGGCTCAAGCAGAGGACCTGTTGAGTGGGAAGCCAGATGGGTCTTTCCTCATTCGAGCGAGCAGCAAGGATGGCTGTTCTGCATGCTCAATTGTGTAAAAAGTACCCAGGTTCGCTCCATTTTTAGTAACAAAACTATACTCATGTATCAATTATGTACTGGCCATAATTTTTCCCCAACAATCGACTGTTGATTATCAATCCATACATTGACACCATCAATAAATTTTCAATGTAAAAGACAATGAGGGTAATTTTGACTTTTGCTGGTGGTGGAGGAGAGATGATATCAGATTGTCTCCTGTTGTATATCTGCCTCAATTTTCATTCCTATTGAAGTCAAGTGAAAAGGTGTGCAATGGGAAGCTGATCTGATACCACCTGTTTTACACTACTGGTGGAAGTTAAAATTACTCCCCACTGATCTAATAAAGTAGACCTTTTGGTTCTGTTGAGGTTTAATGCACAATACCTGAATGCAAGTGTAGATCTAGCCAGAAATTCCCCTGGGTTAGCTAATTTTCATAACCATCCAGAGCTTTGGTTTTGTGCCAACAATGGGTAGACAGTATAGGTAAAATTTAAAGAGATGCAGCCATGCAAAGGTCGATGGCCTATTGGAGGAGCAAAAAATGTTACATTCTTTAGAAAGATTCAAAATGATTTAAACTAAGGGAATATAGGAATAGGAGTAGACCATTCAATCTCGAGCCTGTACTGCCGTTCAGTGAGATCATGGCTGATCTGCGACCTAACTTCATATACACACCTTGGTTCCATTTCCTTTACTATCCTTTACTTGGACAGCAAAAATTTAAATATCGGATTTAAAATTATAATGTTAGCATCCACTGCTTTTTGTGGAAGAGAGTTCACACTTCTATACTCTTTGCATGGGCAACCATTCTGGAATTGTGGAAAATATTTTTGTTCTCAGCTTTTTCACTACTTTGTAATCATTTATTACAGAGCCAATGGAGAACCAAAGCACTGCATCATTTACAACACACCCAATGGTTATGGCTTTGCAGAGCAATGCAATCTCCACAGAACACTGCAAGAGCTGGTGCTGTATTTCCAAAGGACATCGCGAGCTCAGCACAATGAGTTGCTGACTGGCTTTTCCTCTATACAGCAAGTTGCCTTCATTTGTCAGTGATTGCAGAGGACAGGAGAGATGCCATTTGATACAGCTTAATGAACAATCAAATGAGTGAAATAAATACGTGTAAGTACGTATATAACTGACAATACTAGAGATTGACCAATACCTGTTTGTTAAGTTTATTTGAATAGGTCAGCTATATGGTACAATCTGAGAGCAGCTATCTGGTTTAAAATTCCTTCCTGGCAAAGGTAGATATCAAATTCTGGCGACCTTTGGATCTGGGTCCTAATCCAGCCCAGGCTGATCCGATGGTCTGCAAGGGTGCTTTTTAACGGAATGAGTTTGAGACAGTCTGAGACCAATTCCTGGAGCCCATAATGCAACATTGCCCTTAAATTGGTAATCTTGTCCTGAGCGACTGGATGAGGAATATCACACCAGCTGTGTAAGGATACTGTCTGGATTTGGTGTTGCAGTACTTTGTTGGATAGAGTGAAGCTTTACCCTGAATCAAAGTGTACAACAGCTGATTGGGTTGTTTTGATGCTGGAACTGAATGCGTGAAATGAAAAGTGCTCCAATTCCTACATTAATTCACACAACTTGATGTTCACAAAAAAAAAGGTTGCAATGAAGAGAAACATCAGAAAGCTAGCCAGGAAGGATCTAAAGGGAGAGCTAAGAAGAGCAAGGAGAGGACACGAGAAGTCATTGGCAGATAGGATCAGGGAAAACCCTAAGGCTTTCTATAGGTATATCAAGAATAAAAGAATGACTAGAGTTAGATTAGGGCCAATCAAGGATAGTAGTGGGAAGTTGTGTGTGGAATCAGAGGAGATAGGGGAAGTGTTAAATGAATATTTTGCGTCAGTATTTACAGTAGAGAAAGAAAGTGTTGTCGAGGAGAATACTGAGATTCAGGCTACTAGGCTAGATGGGATTGAGGTTCACAAGGAGGAGGTGTTATCAATTTTGGAAAGTGTGAAAATAGATAAGTCCCCTGGGCCAGATGGGATTTATCCTAGGATTCTCTGGGAAGCTAGGGAGGAGATTGCAGAGCCTTTGTCCTTGATCTTTTTGTCGTCATTGTCGACAGGAATAGTGCCGGAAGACTGGAGGATAGCAAATGTTGTCCCCTTGTTCAAGAAGGGGCGTAGAGACAGCCCTGGTAATCATAGACCTGTGAGCCTTACTTCGGTTGTGGGTAAAATGTTGGAAAAGGTTATAAGAGACAGGATTTATAATCATCTTGAAAAGAATAAGTTCATTAGCGATAGTCAGCACGGGTTTGTGACGGGTAGGTCATGCCTCACAAATCTTATTGAGTTTTTCGAGAAGGTGACCAAACAGGTGGATGAGGGTAAAGCAGTGGATGTGGTGTATATGGATTTCAGTAAGGCGTTTGATAAGGTTCCCCACGGCTCCCCAAGGCTGAGGGACTTGAGGTTGTTTTCGTTGGAGAGAAGGAGGAGGAGAGGTGACTTAATAGAGACATATAAGATAATCAGAGGGTTAGATAGGGTGGATAGTGAGAGTCTTTTTCCTCGGATGGTGATGGCAAACACGAGGGGACATAGCTTTAAGTTGAGTGGTGATAGATATAGGACAGATGTCAGAGGTAGTTTCTTTACTCAGGGAGTAGTAGGGGCGTGGAACGCCTTGCCTGCAGCAGTAGTAGACTCGCAAACTTTAAGGGCATTTAAGTGGTCATTGGGGATAGACATATGGATGAAAATGGAATAGTGTAGGTCAGATTGTTTCACAGGTCGGCGCAACATTGAGGGCCGAAGGGCCTGTACTGCGCTGTAATATTCTAAAAAAAAAATCAGTCTGATTATAGTCTACTTTGCAAATATAAAATGGTAAGAAACTCTGTAACTCAGCTTTCCCTCACCACCTGTGTTAGGAGGTTCATCCTCTTTAAAAAGGGGTCACTTATTAACTTGTTGATGACAATTGCCATCCTATTTGGCGTTTTACATAAAAGAGTTAGAATGGAATTCACAGGAGAAATAGTCTGCATTGGGGAAGAAGATCTGTAACCCCTTTGAAAGTGGACCAGTCCATGCGGGTTGTCCAAAATGGTGCTGATGGTGCTTGCAAGAGTTGGCCATTTTTCTGAACCACCCACATTAACCCTTTGAGTGCTGAATATGATTTATATTGTATACTATTGGTCACAATGGTTAGCTACATTATTGAGAATTACAAAGTAGAATTATAGAAAACTATGGCCCAGTATAATTTTTAGTTCATTATTTCTCTTTAATAAAGCAACAATAATAAAATGTAATCCTGTCATCATGTTACTTTGATTTGGATGTGCTGCTGTGATCCTCAAAGACTTAACCAGTCAAGCTGTGATGGTGATTCTTTCCTGCTGTTATAGAGACTGTAATACAGAGTCTCTGCTAACAGTGTGACATTCCTCAGCAATGTGCAATTTCACTTTTGTACATATATATATATAAAGTCTTTTTAAAATATGTAAATGGGATGAAAGCTGTCATTAAAAGCATAATATAAAAGGAAGAGGACATTACTGAGGAACGTTGTCCTAAAATAAATTGACAGTGCAAGAATCTGGGGTCGGAGATGATTGTGAGAGTTATATTGCGGCATTGGTCTTGCATCAATGTTACCTATTAAAGGTAGAATATGAAAGGCCCATTGTTAGCACTGGGGCAGCATTCTCCAAACTGAAACCAGATACCTCCTCACCGAGAAGGATGCAGACTTCAAGAGAGAGCTATACCAGAGCTGCTTCTCATGGCTTACAGCAACTGGCTCAAAGCAGGATGAACAAAAGATGGGGGAGGAGTAACTCAACCTACTTAAGTTTAAGCCACAGGTGATGGGTGTCTCTGGAGATGAAGGCAACAGGACAGAAAATCTAAGGATTCGATACCGTCATGAAAAAAAAGGGTCATAGTAACAGTGGCCGGAATTTTACACTCCCCCCACCCCGCCCAAGAGCAGGTTGGTGGCCAAGCGGGGGAAAAATGGAGTGGGAGGCTCAGGGGGCCCTTCCTGACCCACTTCTGCTGCCATTTTATGTGGGGTGGCGGCGAAAACCGGCCTGCCAACCCTAGGCTAGTAAGTGGCCAGTTCCCCGCCCACCGCCATGGGGATTTTCTCTTTGGCCGTTTGGCGGCCCAAGCCTGCTAAAAGCTGTCTGAGCAAAGCAGGAGGCTTTCAAACAGCCTGGGAAGGGGGCCCTCATGATCAGGCACCCTGTGCCCGACGAACGGCCACCCCCCCCCCCCCCCCCGATGCTCGAACCACCCCCAACACCCAACATGCCCCCCCTCGTCCCCTCAATTGACCACCCTTGCCTTGCCAGGGCCCAACCGATCACCCTCAGCGAGGCCCTAAAAATTTACCTTTTCCCAGGGCTGTCCTTCCTCGTCTTGTTGATGCTGGGTTGCAGTCCCAGCAGTGGCCACCGCTCCTGGTGGCGCTGCTGGGACTAAGAGCTGCTGGCTCGCTGATTGGCCAGCAGCTCCATTAGGTGGGACTTCCTGGGGGTTCATAGGGATGTATTCCTGATTTGGTTTAGTCCCTATAAGGGGTTAGTTATAAATCACTTCAGTTGGCCTCCAAAAACGTGGTTTTCTTGTTAACAGAATCCTGTACTTATATGTTAGTCATTAATGTATATTTTAGATTTGTATGTACAGAAGGAATGTTTTTCTGTCTGTGGTATTAAGACCCCGATTTAAGAATCTAGAGATGGTAAACTCTTGATCACGGTTTGTGGATCTTAAATCAGAACTTCCTCATTCTAACTTTTGAGGTTTGGAAATTTCCTTTAAAGTTCCCTTTAAATCCTGATTGAGATTAGGTCCTGACACAGTTTAAATCCTGATTGAGATTAGGTCCTGACACGGTTTAAATCCTGATTGAGATTAGGGCCTGACACGGTTTAAATCCTGATTGGGATTAGGTCCTGACACGGTTTAAATCCTGATTGAGATTAGGTCCTGACACAGTTTAAATCCTGATTGAGATTAGGTCCTGACACAGTTTAAATCCTGATTGAGATTAGGTCCTGACACGGTTTAAATCCTGATTGAGATTCGGTCCTGACACGGTTTAAATCCTGATTGAGATTCGGTCCTGACACGGTTTAAATCCTGATTGAGATTCGGTCCTGACACGGTTTAAATCCTGATTGAGATTAGGTCCTGACACGGTTTAAATCCTGATTGAGATTCGGTCCTGACACGGTTTAAATCCTGATTGAGATTAGGGCCTGACATGGTTTAAATCCTGATTGAGATTAGGGCCTGACACGGTTTAAGTATGCTGAAGCTGCAGCATTACGGAATGCTTTAGAAAAGGCAGACACTATTAAGCCCACATTAATTTGTACAGATAGTGACTATTGTAAACGGACTTACAACCAAGACCTTGTGTTCTGGGAGCAGACGGGCTTTACCGATCATAAAGGTTAAACCCATAAAACACAAGTCATTGTGGGAAGATATTCTCCATTTGCAAAAGGAGAAATTGAATTGTCAGGTAATTCATGTACCCGGGCATACCACTGGTTCAGTACATTCAAAGGGCAACAGTCTTGTAGATGGACAGGCAAAACATTCAGTCTGCATGACACCCCCTCAAGAGGGGCCTGCCATAGTTAATGTAATCACTAGGGCAGAATGGGCAGCTAATCAGGATGAGGAACTGATTCAGCTATTAGACCCAACGAAAGAGAATCCAAAAGAATATCCATCAAAGTACTTCTATTTGGAGATCCCGACTGGTATTGTACTGGTTAAGTTGCCCAAGGGTGTCCAGGCGGTACCCCCGAATCACAAAGAAGAACAGCTTGTAAAGGAAGCTCACGAGGGTATAGGTCAGGCACATAGTGGTACCCGAACAACATTCTGTAAATTGACTCCTTTATGTTGGTGGCCAGGCATGCTTAAAGCCTGTAAAACATATGTGAGCTGTGTAATTTGATCAACAAATCATCACTTATTAAACCGCCACCGTTGGCTCCTGTGAAGCCTAATAAATCAATGGAGAATTTTTTTGTTGACTTTGTTGGACCACTACTTCCATCAATGGGGTATAAACATGTTCTCGTTCGTGTTGATGCCTGCACTTCCTTCTGCTGGCTGGTCCCCAAAATAGATGCCCCAGGTATAAATGTAACAATTCACCCCTTTGAGTATAGAATGAGTTTCAGTAGAAAAAGGAGCAATAAGTCTTTATTCCATTTCCAGTGTCTCTCTGTATAGTACCTCAAGTTGTAGCTTAGAACATAGAACATAGAACATTACAGCGCAGTACAGGCCCTTCAGCCCTCGATGTTGCGCTGACCTGTGAAACCATCTGACCTACACTATTCCATTTTCATCCATATGTCTATCCAATGACCACTTAAATGCCCTTAAAGTTGGCGAGTCTACTACTGTTGTAGGCAGGGCGTTCCACGCCCTTACTACTCTCTGTGTAAAGAAACTACCTCTGACATCTGTCCTATATCTATCACCCCTCAACTTAAAGCTATGTCCCCTCGTGTTTGCCATCACCATCCGAGGAAAAAGGCTCTTACTATCCACCCTGTCCAGCCCTCTGATTATCTTATATGTCTCTATTAAGTCACCTCTTCTCCTCCTTCTCTCTAACGAAAACAACCTTAAGTCCCTCAGCCTTTCCTCGTAAGACCTTCCCTCCAAACCAGGCAACATCCTAGTAAATCTTCTCTGCACCTTTTCCAAAGCTTCCACATCCTTCCTATAATGCGGTGACCAGAACTGCATGCAATACTCCAGGTGCGGCCGCACCAGAGTTCTGTACAGCTGCAACATGACCTCGTGGCTCCTAAACTCGATCCCCCTACTAATAAAAGCTAACACACCATATGCCTTCTTAACAGCTCTATTAACCTGGGTGGCAACTTTCAGGGATTTATGTACCTGGACACCAAGATCTCTCTGCTCATCTACACTACCAAGAATCTTCCCATTAGCCCAGTATTCTGCAATCCTGTTACTCCTTCCGAAGTGAATCACCTCACACTTTTCCGCATTAAACTCCATTTGCCATCTCTCAGCCCAGCTCTGCAGCCTATCTATGTCCCTCTGTAACCTACAACATCCTTCGGCACTATCCACAACTCCACCGACCTTCGTGTCATCCGCAAATTTACTAACCCACCCTTCTACACCCTCATCCAGGTCATTTATAAAAATGACAAACAGCAGTGGCCCCAAAACAGATCCTTGCGGTACACCACTAGTAACTAAACTCCAGGATGAACATATACCATCAACCACCACCCTTTGTCTTCTTTCAGCTAGCCAATTTCTGATCCAAAGCACTAATTCACCTTCAATCCCATACTTCTGTATTTTCTGCAATAGCCTACCGTGGGGAACTTTATCAAACGCCTTATGAAATCCATATAGACCACATCCACGGCTTTACCCTCATCCACCTGTTTGGTCACCTTGTCAAAAAACTCAATAAGGTTTGTGAGGCACGACCTACCCTTCACAAAACCGTGCTGACTATCTCTAATGAACTTATTCTTTTCAAGATGATTATAAATCCTATCTCTTATAACCTTTTCCAACATTTTACCCACAACCGAAGTAAGGCTCACAGGTCTATAATTACCAGGGCTGTCTCTACTCCCCAAGGGGACAACATTTGCTATCCTCCAGTCTTCCGGCACTATTCCTGTCGACAATGACGACATAAAAATCAAGGACAAAGGCTCTGCAATCTCCTCCCTGGCTTCCCAGAGAATCCTAGGATAAATCCCACCTGGCCCAGGGGACGTATCTATTTTCACACTTTCCAAAATTGATAACACCTCCTCCTTGTGAACCTCAATCCCATCTAGCCTAGTAGTCTGTATCTCAGTATTCTCCTCGACAACATTTTCTTTCTCCACTGTAAATACTGACGAAAAATATTCATTTAACACTTCCCCTATCTCCTCCGATTCCACACACAACTTCCCACTACTATCCTTGATTGGCCCTAACCTAGTTTGTCTGGTCCTCTGTTGGAAATGTCATACTTTCTCATGTTTCTTCGTAAAGTTGAAGATGAGTGACCACAACAAACGCAGGCCAATTTTTAAAATTAATTTTAATTTTTTTCCACACAATCAGTGAAATACAGAAGCAGTGAGAAAATAAAGTTAAGGCAATAAGATGAAATGTATAAATATTACATACAGCTGCCCTGCAATATCCACTGTTAAACAGTGCGTAGGTGCCTGGCCTACAGGCCTTGAACAAGTTTAATTTACTTTAAACATTACTCTGTAAAGACAACTCATACATACAAATCAGTTCTAACACACACTGAACATTTATAAAATAGCTGTTCCATTTATTTAGCGTCCCATTATTTTAAAGTGGAGATACGCACTGGGTGTCTATTTTATCGGTATATTTTGCTCTGTCCGCTTATTGTAGTGGTGGAATAGAAGTATAAAGTGTTGTCCTTTTTTAAAATTAATTTTGCTAAAATTAGTGAACAGTCAAAAACATACCTCTTCAGGTTTTTTTCTCTTTTTGCCTAAAGTGGCACATCCAACATCCATCCACCTATGCATCACTGCGTTGCTAATATATATACACTAGTATGGTCGAGGATACTGTTGAGACTTGAAAGTGGGAGGAAGAAAGTCTAGAATTCTATTGAAAGTATTCCTCATACACTTCCCTTCCCCTTGATCTGGAGGATTAATCAAAGGATTCTGAAGCTCTGTAGATTTATTTTACACTGTCAAACTGTTCATTGACTAACTGTTCACTTTGCAGTGATCAGCAGCTTTTGCAATAGTTCATCTACGTCAGTGAAATTCAGTAGAGTGTCAGATGAAGGGAGCTTTAGCGTCCTTTGGGTAGTTGCTTATTCACCATCATATTGGAAGTTTGGGCAAATCTTCACTGCATAAAGCATTGTATCTGCCTCAGTGCAAACATTTAAAGCGTCCTTTTTCTACTTCTCCTCCTTTCCTGGGTGCAGTTTCACAGTTGTCTATTAGTTACAGGAGCCTGAGCAATGATTGTCAGTGGGAGAGTTGACCATGGAAGGCATCAAAGCCACATTTAATCCTGTCCTCCCTCAACATTCACACTTTAGTACTTTCCAGCAGGGGACAACTGGATAGTGATTAAAAGGGGGCACACTGGATGATGTCCGCCCTCTATGGTCAAGAGGTACATGGGCCTGCCGTAGTCCCCTCAATTATTCCATCGCAATAGAGATCAGCTAACAGCATATACTGGGGATTGAGCTCGAGACCATCTGTTTTCTGTAGCTCCATACTATGCTGGGCAATGTCTGTTGTTTTAACATTTAATTTTTGATGAATTTTAAGATCAAAATGGTTAGCGGTAACAGATAAGATCTATGTTGTCGCATGGATGGTCCACAGATTACAAATAAGACAAAGAACAAAACTTAATTGTTCAATTTTATACTATTCTCATACCAGAAATAGTGAAAACTGAAGTGAATAGCATTTGATGTTCACTTTTGATAGGAACAAAAATCATAGGTGGAACCAATCACAAATTATTTGCTTAGCAACATCAAATGACCTCATGTGACATCTCCACTTAGCAAAGTGAATTATATGCATTTTATATAGGATACTTAGCAAGAATTCACAACTCGCTGTAACTAGTAGATCTTGCAGATACACACAAACTCAGATACAGAAAAGACCTGTCAAATTGCAAAGCAACTCTGCTTACATCACAGAAGGTGTTGATATAATCTCCGTCCCACTTTACTGCTATTCTGGAAAAGCCTTCTGCACAGGGATATCAATTTTAGGAAGGAATAGGATGTAACATAATGGTGTTAAGATACAGAACAGCCATAATTTAACAGAATGGTGGAACAGGCCCGAGGGGCTGAGTGGCCTACTCCTGTTCCTCAGAGATAAAGAGGGAAAGTGAATGTCAGAAATCTAAAAGAAAATGAAAATACACAGCAGGTCAAGCAGCATTTGCAATTTTTCTAAAAATTTATTCATGGGATGTCGGCATCGCTGGCTAGGCTAGCATTTATTGTCCATCCCTAATTGCCCTTGAGAAGGTGCTGGTGAGCTGCCTTCTTGAACCGCTGCAGTCCATTTGGGGTAGGTACACCCACAGTGTTGTTAGGAAGGGAGTTCCAGGATTTTGACCCAGCGACAGTGAAGGAACGACGAAATAGTTCCAAGTCAGGATGGTGTGTGGCTTGGAGGGGAACTTGCAGATGGTGGTGTTCCCATGCATTTGCTGCCCTTGTCCTAGGTGGTCGCGGTCGTGGGTTTGGAAGGTGTTGTTGAAGGAGCCTTGGTGCATTGCTGCAGTGCATCTTGAAGATGGTACACACTGCAGCCACTGTGCATGGGTGGTGGAGGGAGTGAATGTTTGTGGATGGGGTTCCAATCAAGCTGCTTTGTCCTGGATGGTGTCGAGCTTCTTGAATGTTGTTGGAGCTGCACCTATCCAGGCAAGTGGAGAGTATTCCATCACACTCCTGATTTGTGCCTTAGTCGACAGGGCTGGATTTGCCACTGTCGTTTCCAGTGCCTAGGTTGATGCCGGATGGTCCATCCGGTTTCATTCTTTATTGACTTCGTAGCGGTTAGATACAACTGAGTGGCTTGCTCGGCCATTTCAGAGGGCATTTAAGAGTTAACCACATTGCTGTGGGTCTGGAGTCACATATCGGCCAGACCAGGTAAGGACAGCAGATTTCCTTCCCTAAAGGACATTAGTGAACCAGATGAGTTTTTACAACAATCGACTATGGTTTCATGGCCATCATTAGACTAGCTTTTTAATTCCAGATTTATTTATTGAATTCAAATTCCACCTTCTGCTGTTATGGGATTTGAATCCATGTCTCCAGAGCAATACTCTGGGTCTCTGGGTTACTAGTCCAGTGACAATACCACTATGCCACCTCTTTCCGCTAAATTAAATTTGAAGATAATGGAGATGAGAAATGCCATTTGCTACTTCCAGCCGTATCCAACAGGAAAAACCTACAATCCGCTGCCATCATTGTATCTAATTGCCTCTCAAATTGTTTGAAAGATTTCACCTCTGCTGCTTGGCCTCACTCCTTGTGTGAAGACGTACTTCATCAAATCAGTCATAAAGTTGCCATTTGCTGCTTTGAACCTGTGCCTCCTGATTTAACTTTACAATGGCGTCATTGACATGTAATAGGATGTCACAAAAGGGCTTTGGGCATTAGGACACAATATTACTGTTTGCAGAGGCCTACATGGTGCCTGATGGGCTGATAGGAAGCAACCAGGGCACCAGGAGTCTGTGTATCATTTGGGTACATGGCCCCATCTGTAATATAAAGAGAGTCTGCTCCCCATCATGTGAATGGTGCATCTGTGAAGTGCATCATTGGAAATGGGCACTTCTAAGAGATGGTCACAGCAAAGGACAGCATTCCCTGTGCCCTCTCCACCCCCTGCCAGGTGACAAGTATGTGCCAGATAAAGTGACAGCTGCTGGGATAGAAAATCCTCTCCCTGCAAACCCAGTGTTTCCACCACCCCTTCCAGTGCATCAAGTAAAAAATATTTAAATATTCCAACCAAAAAAAACTATTATTGTGCAAGTCCAGTTCACCTGTGCACATATGCAGGCAGTAACCATGGTCATTACATTCCCATAGTGTTCCAGATTTAGCTTTACTTTGCCATTTCTCTTATATACAAGGCCCCTCAAAGTTGCCTGCTTTCAATACTAAAGAGCCCACATTTGTGCAGCGAAATTAACAGTTGTGTTGAAGGTTTCCACTGAAACATTAAAAGAAAGACTTGCATTTATATAGCACCTTGCATAACCACCGGCTGTCTCAAAGCACTGTATGGCCAATGAAGTACTTTTGAAATGTAGTCACTGTTGTAATGTAGGAAACGCAGCAGCCAATTACCCTATCTTTCCCTCTCAAATGCTGATCAATCTGCTGGATATGTCATTCTGTTTTTATCTGACAACCTATAGAAAATTCTGTTGATTGGAATTAGCCTAAATTAATGAAATGGAATAACAGAAAGAATAAGAAACCGGTCAAAAGGAAATGACACAGTAAAAGGGGACAAAAAATCTGAGGTATTATGATCCATTAAGATATGCACACACAAATAGAGGAAGAAACTTCAGCTTTAAACTCATCCCATTTTGGAATATGTAAACCCATTCTACAATATCACTTAACTGAAGGAATACACAGGCTCCAAATTGAATAATAAAGCACCTGGTTTCAGCCAATGGCAAAAGGGAAATTCTTTGACAGTTCATTTCTACAGCCCTTTTTGTTACTGCCTCTTCCCTCACTTCTCTACCACATACCTCTGGTTTTGCTATTTTACTCAGTTTCTGTCTCCTTTTGTTCTGTTTCTTGCTCCCTGTGCTTCTTGTCTTTTGCAGTAGCTCAAAAGAACTGCTTTGGAACATCCTTGGGATGTGAGAATGGTGCTTTATAAATGCACATTATTTATTTTCAAAACTTTCTTCATGCACTCATCACCATGCTGCTCAAACTCTAATCCTTCTGTCTTCCCCCATCTTACATAGCTCACATGACTGACACACTGCCCAGTTGGCAAGAACTGGCTGGTCACCCCTATAGCCAGAGTAGCAAGCTGCCGCCACAGATCCTGTGACCAACTGTAAATTGGGTACAATTTTGGCCACTTCGACCACTGTGACTCGGTTTGAGAAATTTTTCAAATGAGATTTCAGCAATTTGCCTGCTCAAAGCTGAACATTTCCCAGGAAG
Source organism: Heterodontus francisci (assembly GCF_036365525.1). Classification (NCBI taxonomy): domain Eukaryota; kingdom Metazoa; phylum Chordata; class Chondrichthyes; order Heterodontiformes; family Heterodontidae; genus Heterodontus; species Heterodontus francisci. The sequence goes on along the minus strand of NC_090413.1, from coordinate 23,907,877 downwards.
TATGAATGACTGCCTTTTGCTGGGCAGCAGGGATCTCACACTGGATGGGGTTAGTGGGGAAGAGCTTTGGTCTAAGGAACAGAGATAATAACACAAGGTGCGTTCTGTCTCCTACTTAGCATAAAAGAATTATTTTCCAAATACATCCATTAGAACTCTGCTGGACAATGTGAAGAGCCACATAAACTACCGAGAAATCTTAATTGGTCAGTCAATTCGAGGGTATGTTTTCTTTCATTTGGTGACAGAATCGGTGTGGATATAAAGCAGATTTCCTTACATGCGACTCATGCCAATTTTTTCATCAAAGATTCCTCAGTGAGATTTGATTGATTGTGAATTCGAATATGTGATACCAGCATATCTACTGTAACTCAAGTATTATGATCCAGTGGTTGGCCACCTTTCATTCCTACCCATTTAAACGGAACCTGATCAAAATGTTACTCCTTGTGGTTCCCACTCACCCTCACCCACGCTCTTGTCTAGAAAGTGCTGCTGGTGCCACACCCATCACAATTGCAGTGAGAAGTATAATTACAGGTGTTGCTTTCTATTTATACATGTGCAGAATGATCAAGAACCATCAGATAATCCTGGACTATCTCTCATTCCCTACACTAAGTGGTATACTGAATGGAGACTGGACTAAAATCACAGGCAGCAATGGCACAAGTTGCAGTGGATGGTACCACTAGTTCACAGGGCTCAAGGAGGAGAGTCTTAGCATCAAATTGGTTGAACATGTTTAATTGAAACTGGTAACACACTGTGGTGTGTTTATTTTTTCAAGAATTAATGAGCAAACCTGACTTTAATATTCAAGTCATTCAGCATTATTACAGAGAGTGATGGACAGACAGATACAGGAGCAGCTCAGTGATTAATGTTTTGATGCCTTATTGCCAACAAAAATGGTTGTTCATAATTTGCCTCACATCCAGTCTCCAGAATGCACAGAACTTTAGAGCAACTGAATTGGTGGACACCACACTTAAGTATATATTAAATAATAATTTACTATTTTCATTTCTTTAAAAAAAAAACAGTACATTTTGCAAACCTACAGTATCACAGTTAAACAGTGCAGATAAGTTGCACTAACACATCCATTAATGTCATTACAGAAAACACTTTGTTTTCAATCCATATTTATCATCACTTTATAAAATAACACACAAGAGGAAGGGGGAAGATGGGAAAAAAATAAAATCACACCAGAGCATCCCGTGAGAATGTTCAGCTTTGCATAGAAACGCGACAAAGTACACGATACAGGCCACACGGAGACTGGCCCGAGATCACAGGCAGCAATGGCACAGGTTGTGGTGGATGACACCACTAGTTCACAAGGCCCGAGGAGGAGATCCTCAGTGTCAAATTGGATGAAAATGTTTAACGGTAACCACCCTGTGCTATGTTCAGTTGGTTTCATAAATAACAAGCAAACCTGTGCCCCCTATCTTTAGAAACATGGCAAAAACTGGTGCAAGCAGATTCAAATGTGAGTTGTGGCACACATACTTAAGAAAACAATCATTTACTAGATTCTGTCTAAATTAAAAGCCAAAAATGCTGGAAATACTCAACGAGGCAGGCAACAAATAGGGGGCCCTTTGGACTGCAAATGAGTGCAGGGTATGTTATGCATGTATTACTTACCTCATTGTCTCTCGAGACAAGGAGGCCAAAGAAAGAAAGAAAGAAAGACTTACCTATTATAACACCAGGGGGAGCAGGAGAGCTCTTCTCAACTCCACAGTAAAACCACGGACTGCAGTGCTTCAAGAAGGCACCTTCTCAAGGGCAGCTAGGGATGGGCAATAAATCCTGGCCTTACCAGCGATGCCCATATCCCAAGAATGAATAAAAACTCTCTGAAGAAAGAACTTCGATGGTTCTGTAGACAGAAATTTCAATGATTTCTACCATGGATTGATGGGACACAGATGTGTGCCCGTGATCTTGGGAATTATGGGCAGGATTTTCGCTGTGGGCTTCTGAACCCCGCGTCAGGCACAAATGGGTGTCAGAAGCCCTCACTGCATGGGAAACAGTCACTCAATGTGATTTTCCCCAGAGTAGTCAATTAGAGGCCAGAGGGTGGGCTTGCTGTCCAAATCAGGATGGAGGGCCAATCAGAACACTTCTAGCTTGAAAGCAGCAGCAGGATGCCATGGCACGTCAATGAGGGAATGGGCGCTTCAAAATGAAGGCACCCTCTCCAACTTTTTCAAGTTATATAATAAAAATGGTCTTTGCAGCTGGGCCAGCACTTTAATAGGGGGTGGGGGGGGGGGGGGGGGGGGGAGAGACCCCTTCACAGGGCAGCCTGCAGCTGCTGTTGCATCCAGGCAAAGAGTGAGGGCCTCTAAGCCTTCCTGGAGCACTGGTCCCCCTGGTCTGCCGCCAGTAGCCTGCCTCCAGGCAGCTAAACTGACCCCTGCCACCTACGGGGAACTGGAAAATCCAATTTAGCCTCTGTTAACAGGCCTCAATAGGTCTTAAATTGGGTCAATTGTCTACCCACTGCTTCTGGACAAGTAACTCTTTTGCTCCCCCCCCCCCCCCCCCCCCACCCCCCAATCTCACCTCTTGGAAAATGGACTGGGCGCAGAATGGAGCCGGGGAACTGGTACGCAGGCTGGCGGCATGAAATTCCACACCCCTCCTTGCCTTCCGTTCCCAGCACTAGAGGGGCTTCGAAGTCCAGCCCTTTGCCTCTTGTGTTCTGGGGTGGGTACTGACAGGAGGCTTAGGTACTTCTGCACAGAGAGAGTTGGCAAATCAGACGAGGTTTCAAACTTGGCCACAGTCTCACCCAAGCTAGCAACTGGTTTTATAATGGATTGGCAAAGGGGGCCTTATGAGGGGGGGCAGCACTGGCCTGCTCTGGAACTGTGTGGAGAGAGAAAGAGAGAGAGAGACCCAAGAAAGAGGAATGTGAAAGATACTTTAAAAGAGGAAATACTTCCCTCAAAACAACAGATGATGATGGCAACATTGTCAGAAAGACTCAAATGTTCCGCCCCCCCCCCCCCCCCACAAGATTTACTGCAATTCTATGATATCCTGCGGCTCCAAAGCCGACTAAGAAACATTTGCATTGCTTCTCAGAACATTGTATGTCCAGTGCAGATTGTATAAATGAACTGGAAGCTGGGGGAAATCAAAGGCCCACAATGAAGGCTGGGGGCATACTTGGGCAGGCCCAGTCATTTGAAATTACACTGAATAACACAGGATGGCTGGGTATTCCCCTAATTCCCAGGGTTCATTATCTGCAGCAATATAATTAAACCTTGACAAGAAAGCATGCCTTGTTTGCCAGTCTCCCAATTTGTCTTTTGCAGTCAATTAGAAGCCTACTCTTCCCTGACTCAGAGTTCTCCTGGTGGAGTTCTGGGACATTCCAGTATCCAGGCTTCCAGTTTCATCTGACTCAGGGTTATAAACAGCACCATCATATTGCCATCAGCCAGTCACTAAGCTAACTAGAAACTTCCAGCACAGGAGGAGGCCATTTGGCCAATTGTGCCTGTGCTGGCTATTTGAAAGAGTCCCACTCCCCTGCTCTTTCTCTATAGCCCTTCTATATTCTACCCTTCAAGTATATATCCAAATCTATTTTGAAAGTTACTATTGAATAAAAAAATTGTAACAATTGGCTGCACTCATCGAAAGGCACAGTAGAATTTGTCTGCAACAATTCAACTTTTTGCTACTTGTATTGCCTGCTGCTACAGTGTAACTCAGCTACAATTAACATTTCATTGAGGTCCACAACCATTCTATTACAGCTCCACACCAGCATTTATATACAAGGTTAACTCAAGCCCAATGCTCAGTCTAGTGATGGGAATACGTTGCAAAGAACAATTCATCAGCGAGATGTAACTGAGAAGGCATTTAGAAAGGCTGAGGTTGGTATTCCGCCCCCTGGCCTTGTGGTCCCTCCTGCTATATCCCACTGCACCAGTTTCAAGCATTCTGTTTGGATGACTGTTCTCCTGACACATTTCAAAGCGACATTTATAGCAGGTAGATTTCACTGTACCAACAGGATGGTCATACAGTATGTTGCTAACCCATGTCATCACCAGAAACCCATTGCACCAAATAAATAAGATGGTAGCTGAGTGGCAATTAAATATTTCGAGAACCAATGTGGCAACTGCACCTGACCTGCCTCCATCTTTTCACTGATATCAAGAGCTGGCACCATGCAGATTCTTGGCAAATTGAAATTTCCAGTATGACCACCAGTTATAACCAATCTGAAAGGGCTAAAATCTACTCTGAGGAATATGGTACATGCACAGCAACAGAGGGACTGGCCAGCGAACTTCTTTCTCACAATGCAACAGTTTCATTAGGGATTGGAATGTCTGATAGCTCTGGGGGTTGCCGTGAGTTACTTTTTCTCAGCATCTAAAATGCGGGGTGTGATTTCACAAGGGCCTGGGCCTGTGCAAGGAAATACCCATCACATGATTTTCTTAAAGGGACAGCCATTTACTACATACTGTGCATCTCTCGTCATCTGAACAAGATAGAAATGATCATCTGACTAATGCCTCCAGTTTTGAACAGTCAACAAGTCAGGCAATGAAAATAGCCTCAAAACCGGGCCAGGAAATTGCCATAATACAGCTATAGTGTATGAACACAAAGATTCCATGTTGGAATAGAGGGCAAGAACTGCTTAAAGCACATTAACTTTCCTACACTACAGCCAGTAACAGATGCATGGGTCCCTGTTAAGAACACATGCAGTGCCAATTCTGAAGTTCAGAGTACTTTCTAAGATAGCAAGGTGTTGATAAGGGTTAATGCTAATCCGCAGCCAACTTACATAACTTCAATAATTTACTATCCTTTTTACAAGAGCACTTTAGAATATTTAACTATATGACATGACCACATGTAGAAGCAGTTTAAGCATGTAATGCACTTAGCCAGTATATTATACACAAACATGCAGTCACATGATGCTGAAACACTATTTTTAAACCTTTCACATTCTTTTGAAATATTTAGACTTCCGTAATTTTTGTTTGCAACTTAACGAGCACCTTGGCAATCAGAATCTGAGATTTTTAAGTTTATTTTTCCCAGTTGCATGGTTTGATTTTTGTGTCATGAACAGTCTGATTTATAAATGGTTTCTCACTGCTTTGCTCGTCCTGTTATATGCAGGTCTTTTTACACAGAGCCCTTGCTAAAGCATTTGACGGTTTATCTCTTTCTTTTCGAGAAGGGCCACACTGGCTACTTCTTGTGAAGTTGCAATGGAGGCTGGCTTAGTGACTGGTCCCAATAGGGGTGTGGCTTTCCCTTGTTGTTCAGCAAGCATTTTTACATTGTCCCCTGCCTTTCGTCTTTCCACTGTTGCAGGTACCACAGGGATGGCCATTTTCACAGGCCCTAGTACACTCTTTGCCACTGTGGCTAAGTGGTTGACGAAGCCCGGCTTGTCTGTACATGATGACACTACTGTTAGAGATCCTTGCCCAGGTCCGCAAGGTGTAGAGGTGGGTGGCTTCTTTATTTTAATCTCCAGGACGCCTTTGCCCTCTAAAGATGCTTCACAAGCTCCTTTGTAACAGTTAACTGGGGCATTTTTATCTACAGCATCAGATCTTTTGGCTGGATATAGGAGGCAATCCTGAGGCAAACTTTCACGAGTGCTGACCTTTTCCTTCTCCTCAGTCTTGCACGGCTCTTCAACGTTATCTTTGGTCTCACACACCAGGCTCTTTTTGTGGTTACCTTTTCCATTACAGCTTTCTGCAGGCTTTGTTGGTTCCAGCTTGGCAGGACTTTCAGCTGCTTTCCCCTTTTCCTTGGGGCCTGAATGGGAGCCAGCCACTGGAGATGCATCTCTTGGCTCTGACCTCTGACTTGGCAACTTCACGGTGCCATTGTCTGGCTTTAGTTTGCAGGCACCATCCTGGCTCTGGGAGCCAGATCCCAATGGCTCAGTTTGTACTCCTTGGTGCCTCCTGTTTGGAGGATCGATGGACCGTGTCTTCTTGGATTCTTTGGGGTGAACTTTCTCTGGAGATTCTGAAATGCAGTTTATTTGGACTGACTGCATTACATTGACATTAAGGCTGGTTGCTACGGGTACTGGACATATCTTCAATTCAGAAGGTGTTGGCAAAGTATCAGGTCTTGAGATTTGTGATAATCCAGAACACTTGTCCATGTGTGTTGTTGGAACAGAGGAAGAAGATGAGCCATTATTTCCACCCATGGCACCACATGGCGCACCCTTATCGAAGCTTTGATCCGAGGACACCGATTTTTTGTCTGCTACTGTTTCTGAAGGAGGATCAGGAAGCTGAGGCTTTGATGCAGCAGTCTTTCCACTTGATTCCTTCAGTGATAAAGAAAGGGAACCATTTCTTCCTTGGTCTTCCGCCACATTTTTGGTAAGATTATACATCCCGCCAGAGCTATGGTGAAAGGTAGTTGCGGAACAGGTTCTCTTTGTTTCTTCTTGGTTTATGCTGATCCCTTCCATTGGTTTTTCCTCATGATCACTTATCTTAACCTCTAGTTCCTGTACTGGGTCAAGTCCTTCTCCCCTTTCTTGCCTGATTGTGGAAAATATATCTCTATCAATCAACGGAGATTCCTGTCTACCTAGTTTCCTTACAGCCATCTGTCTGAAGGGCCCCACTTCACTGCCATCGGACTTTGATCCCAGGACTTCTCCCTCCGATTCTATCAGACTCTGAAGACTAATATCACTATGTAGGCCTTCCTTCCGAAAGTCAGAATGGGATGCCTCAAGGCTGTGTTTGCGAATTACTAGCTTCTTCTCTGAAGAAAGCGGGACGGATAGTTTTTCAGCAGACTGCACCCTCTTGAGTAAAGGAGACCTGGGTGGCTCTGCACTCTTGGGTCGTGGTCTCACCACTGGGGGCGACGAGTGTAACTTGATGTGGAATGTCTGAGTAGTGTTGGAGCTACCCACAGTGTGGGCGGGTAGAGGAAAAGAAGGATGCTGAGGCGAAGGGTGAGTTGGTGATGGAGTATGAGCTAAAGGGGATAATGGGATGTTCCCTGCCGACTTGCACCGTGCTGACCTGTACTGGCGTTGGAGCTTTGGGGACAGACCGTGAAGACTGCTGGGCCTGATGTGGTGTGGGGTAGCTGGGGAATTTGGTACACTTGAGCCAGGCGAGCTACTTTGAGATGAGTTCCCTCCACCTGTGGAGAAAAAGACAAATACGTTCAACTCAAAATATGGACAGATACATTTGAAATCAATTTGTTCTTACTACAGCTTGTGCAGTTACGTTTAAGGGGAAACTACATAAGTACATGTGGGAGAATGGAACAGTGGGAAATGTTGATGAGGTTACATGAAATTGGGTGGGAGGAAGCTCGTGTAGACCATAAACACCAGTTGTGCCTGATGGTCTGTTTCTGTACTGTATTTCTACTCTTCAACTAATTGACCTCACAATGTACTAGCAGCGGAATTTCAGTCCCCCACAGCTGTGCTCCAGACATTGGACTGCTGGTAAGCAACACCGTGGGAAATCAGCTAGTGTTCTCTCCAATAATTAAGAGACAGACAAGGCAGGGACTCTCTCTTTCTCACTCAGCAATGAGTTTTAACAACCCCCAAAATGAAACCGTAAATATACTGTTTTGTCGATCTCTATTTGTCTTAATAAAAGAGTTTATCACACCGTCCGCCCTTCCAGTTGCATTGTGTGAAATCAGCTGCATTGAGTAGTAATACCTAAATAGCCAGAGTCTGGAGTTGGCCTGTAGCTTTGTGTAGGTGAGCGAGCGGAGAGACTATGTGTGGGCGAGCCAGGTAAACTGTCACTGGATGAGAGCGAGCGGTTCAAGGATGAGAGGCTGCGGCTTGTGTGCAGCAGATTAGACTGTTTGGTTATCTTTCGAAACAAGGAGCTTCGCTTCTTACCGCTGGAGAGTGGGGGAAGAAAAAAAAAGAGAATCTGAATTACCAAGAGTTAGTTAAACTACCATCAATCCACAAATACCCTTCCCACTGATTACAGTATGAAGTAGTCCACAACAACAACAAAGGAATATTATAGGATTATGAGGGGGAGGCAGCGTATTGATCCACATGTTCCTTGTAGATTGTCCCTCTGAGAGCACATCATGTCAGAAATAGAGTAAATAGGTTAAAGATACACAACTTACCGTTGTATTGCTTATGCAACAATAGTCACTGTGTATCAAGTTAATTCATCAATTCGTCAAGCACTTTAAGATATTTCCATTGTGATGTGGTGCTACAGTAATGAAAGCTTTACTGTTTATTGACTGTCAGGTTCTGATCTGATCAGCTGTAATGTAATAACACTCCAGATCTTTATATGATAGTGGAATCACTCATTTTATTTCACTGTTAAGTACAGCAGTATTGAGGTACCCTGTTAAGAATGTCCCAGTGTGTGTGATGGACAGGAATGGTACATTCCAGCACCAAATCTGTCCCCTTACCTCTCCTGCCCTTCCTTTCCTGTGCTTTTCTTATTCCTCCTTGCCATTTTGGCTTTGTAGCTGGATCGTCTGGCTGGTCCGATCTTGATGGAAGTGTTCTCAAATGGTGTAGTGGTTACAGTCACTTTGCTTCCGCTCTGTAGAAAGAACAGGGTGAGTTCAAGGTAAGAACTGACTTCAGTGCTAAAGTTTTCTCGTCAACTCTTCAAACTTACTGTTTGTGATTAGCTTTAGCCATTGGACAAAGATGAAACCTTAAGAAGCTGAAATCCCTAGTTCTGAAGTTTCTCCATGCCATGAAACTAGCCTGCTCCTAGACCCCTGTCAGTGCTCTACTTTAACTGTCCTTTGGGAGGTTCTCCAGAACAGCTCTGCGAGTTACTCTCTGTATGGGCAACTTTCACATGACCACATGGCAGGGAATGGAAAACTTACCATGTGGGAACTGGAAAGTGTGAGCCTGCATCCTATCATTTTGTGGCATGCCTATGATGCCATGTGTATCACAAAGAACAGTACAGCACAGGAACAGGCCATTCGGCCCTCCAAGCCTGCGCCGATCTTGATGCCTGCCTAAACTAACACCTTCTGCACTTCCGGGGCCCATATCCCTCTATTCGCTTCCTATTCATATATTTGTCAAGATGTCTCTTAAACGTTGCTATCGTATCTGCTTCCACCACCTCCCCTGGCAGCAAGTTCCAGGCACTCACCACCCTCTGTGTAAAAAAACTTGCCTCGCACATCCCCTCTAAACTTTGCCCCTCGCACCTTAAACCGATGTCCCCTAGTTACTGACTCTTCCACCCTGGGAAAAAGCTTCTGACTATCCACTCTGTCCATGCCGCTCATAACTTTGTAAACCTCTCTCATGTCGCCCCTCCACCTCCGTCGTTCCAGTGAAAACAATCTGAGTTTTTCCAACCTCTCCTCATAGCTAATGCCCTCCAGACCAGGCAACATCCTGGTAAACCTCCTCTGTACCCTCTCCAAAGCCACCACGTCCTTCTGGTAGTGTAGCGACCAGAATTGCACGCAATATTCTAAGTGTGGCCGAACTAAGGTTCTGTACAGCTGCAACATGACTTGCCAATTTTTATACTCTATGCCCCAACCGATGAAGGCAAGCATGCCGTATGCCTTCTTGACTACCTTATCCACCTGCGTTGCCACTTTCGGTGACCTGTGGACCTGTACGCCCAGATCGCTCTGCCTGTCAATACTCCTAAGGGTTCTGCCATTTACTGTATACCTCCCACCTGCATTAGACCTTCCAAAATGCATTACCTCACATTTGTCCGGATTAAACTCCATCTGCCATTTCTCCGCCCAAGTCTCCAACCGATCTATATCCTGCTGTATCGTCTGACAATCCTCATCATTATCCGCAACTCCACCAACCTTTGTGTCGTCCGCAAACTTACTAATCAGACCATCTACATTTTCCTCCAAATCATTTATATATACTACAAACAGCAAAGGTCCCAGCACTGATCCCTGCGGAACACCACTAGTCACATCCCTCCATTCAGAAAAACACCCATCCACTGTTACCCTCTGTCTTCTGTAACTGAGCCAATCTCAAAGAGATTGGGACAGATTCAGGGCCTCGGGCAGCAGCCGGTCCTAAAGTTTGCTTGGCCTTGCAGTACAATAAATGGAGCACAGTCTCTTTTTTTTAATTACTTACAACAACTTGCCTTTAGATTGCGTCTTTAACATAGAAAACTTTCCAAGGCACTTCAGAGGAGGGTTACTTCAGAGGAAGGTTATCAAACAAAGTTTGACACGGAGCCACATAAAGACCAATGAGGACAGTTAAGGACACCAAAAGCCTGGTCAAAGAGGTAGGTTGTCAGGAGCTTATTAAAGGAGGAAAGGGAGATAAAGTGGCAGCTGAGCAAACTGATGGAGCTGTGGGCTGACAAGTCCCCAAGTCCTGATGGGCCTCATCCTAGGGTCTCAAAAGAGGTGGCTAATGAGGTAGCAGATGCTTTGGTGTTAATTTTTCAAAATTTGCTGGATTCTGGAAACGTTCCATCAGACTGGAAAGTAGCAAATATAACCCTTCTATTCAAGAAGGTGGGGAGGCAGAAAACAGGTAACTATAGGCCAGTTAGCTTGACATCTGTTGTGGGGAAGGTGTTAGAATCGATCATTAGGGAGGCTATAGCTGGGAAATACAACCTTGCTGAGTGAAGCTGAGTGGGGTTACCAATTAGTGCCAATTCTAGAAGCTTGAGGGCAGTAGGACTACACCTATTATGACTGGGGTTCATCTCATGTAAGGATTGTCGCAGCTAAGGGAGTGTGGAGATTTTTCCTATCGGATTGGAATGCATTGAAATCGGCAGCATAACCTGACTATCTTCAGAAGAAGGAATTTTCCTCTACACAAGATCAGATGGCAGGTTGTTCAACCTTGCCCGTCTTAGAGCAAAGACCAAAGTACGGAAAGTCCTCATCAGGCAACTCCTCTTTGCTGACGATGCTGCATTAACATCCCACACAGAAGAGTGTCTGCAGAGACTCATCGACAGGATTGCGGCTGCCTGCAACGAATTTGGCCTAACCATCAGCCTCAAGAAAACAAACATCATGGGGCAGGACGTCAGAAATGCTCCATCCATAAATATCGACAACCACGCTCTGGATGTGGTTCAAGAGTTCACCTACCTAGGCTCAACTATCACCAGTAACCTGTCTCTCGATGCAGAAATCAACAAGCGCATAGAAAAGGTGTCTGCTGCTATGTCCAGACTGGCCAAGAGAGTGTGGGAAAATGGCGCACTGACACAGAACACAAAAGTCCGAGTGTTTCAAGCCTGTGTCCTCAGTACCTTGCTCCACGGCAGTGAGGCCTGGACAACGTATGTCAGCCAAGAGCAACGTCTCAATTCATTCCATCTTCGCTGCCTCTGGAGAATCCTTGGCATCAGGTGGCAGGACCGTATCTCCAATGCAGAAGCTGTCGATGCGGCCAACATCCCCAGCATATACACCCTACTGAGCCAGCAGCGCTTGAGATGGCTTGGCCATGTGAGCCGCATGGAAGATGGCAGGATCCCCAAGGACGCATTGTACAGTGAGCTCGTCACTGGTATCAGACCCACCGGCCGTCCATGTCTCCGCTTTAAAGACGTCTGCAAACGCGACATGAAGTCCTGTGACATTGACCACAAGTAGTGGGAGTCAGCTGCCAGTGATTACCAGAACTGCCGGACAGCCATAAAGGCGGGGCTAAAGAGTGGCGAGTCGAAGAGTCGAAAGACAGAAGTGCAAGGAGAGAGCCAACTGTGTAACAGCCCCAACAACCAATTTTATCTTCTGCAGCACCTGTGGAAGAGTCTGTCACTCTCGAATTGGCCTTTATAGCCACTCCAGGCGCTGCTCCACAAACCACTGACCACCTCCAGGCGCTTACCCATTGTCTCTCGAGACAAGGGGGCCAAAGAAGAAGAAGAACCTGACTACCATGAATTAAATGCAGCGTAGGGTAATGTGTACTAATTGTAAAATATATACGCGAGTTACATAGAATATACAACACAGAAACAGGCCATTCAACCCAACTAGTCTATGTTCGTGTTTATGCTCCACACGAGCCTCCTCCCATCCTTCTTCATCTAACCCATTAATATATGCTTCTGTGCCTTTCTCCCTGCTTAACTAACTTCCCCTTAAATGCATCTATGCTATTCGCCTCAACTACTCCTTGTGGTGTCAAGTTCCACATTCTCACCACTCTGAGTAAAGAAGTTTCTCCTGAATTTCCTTTTGGATTTTTTGGTGATTATCTTATATTTTTTTCAGATGAGACGTTAAACCAAGGGCTCATCTGCCCTCTTAGGTTGATGTAAAAGATCCCATGGCACTATTAATAAGAGGAGCAGGGAGGTTATCTCCAGTGTCTTGGTCAATATTTATCTCTTGATCAACATCACAAAAACAGATTATCTGGTTATTATCACACTACTGTTTGTAGGCACTTGTTGTGCGCAAATTGGCTGCCAGGTTTCCTAAATTATAACAGTGACCACACTTCAAAAGTACTTCATTGGCTGTAAAGTGCTTTGGGACATCCTGAGGTCATGAAAAGTGCTATATAAATGCATGTCTTTTTCTTTATTTGTGGTCTCCCCACAAGTGGAAGCATCTCTACGTCTACCCTATCGAACCTTTCCACAATTTGAAACGTTCTTGTGAAACAGAATACAGTCAAATACTAATTGTAGAATTAAAGAAATATTGGCTTCATGGCATGGAGCTGCCTGTATGACTAGATTAATTTTTGACAGTGAGTTGCACAGACATTAACGATTGTGTATTAACACAACGGATTACCTTCAGTATCAGTTCCACAACTTCTGTATGGACTAGGCCATGGACAGGCTCCCCATTAACATGAGTTATAAGGTCACCAGCGCAAAGGCCAGCCTCATGGGAAGGTCCTCCATCTTCTACATGCTGCAACGTGGAAAAGGGATCATTAAAATTTCATGCCACTCACAGATAGTCCACAATTGATGCTCGAACACAAAGACACAAGAAATAGGAACAGCAGTAGACTACATGGCCCATCGAGCCTGCTCCGCCATTCAAAACGATCATGGCTGATCTTAGGATTCAACTCCACTTTCCCGCCCGCTCGCCATATCCCTTGATTCTGTGAGACACCAAATATCTATCAATCCCAGCCTTAAAAGTATTCAACAATGGAGCATCCACAACCCTCTGGGGTAGAGAATTCCAAAGATTCACAACCCTTTGAGTGAAGTAATTTCTCCTCATCTCAGTGCTAAATGATCGGCCCCTTATCCTAAGACTGTGCGCCCGTGTTTTAGATTCTCCGACCAGCAGAAATAATCTCTCAGTGCCCACCCTATCCAGCCCCTTTAGAATGTTATATGTTTCAATGAGATCACCTTGTTCTTCTAAACTCCAGAGAATATAAGCCCAAACTATTTTGCTTTTGATGTTTTGGATTTTGAAGGTGCCTATTGGATACTCGAGCATGATACATTGTGTTCACATTGTGGGTTTTGCAGTAACATACGATTGTGCTAGTTTATAGAATCATAGAGCACAGAAGGATGCCATTTAGCCCATCGTGCCTGTGCGAGATCTTTGGTAGAGCTATTTAATGATTCTCACTCCCCTGGTCTTCCCTATAGCCCTGCAATTCTGAAGTAGAAAAGGAGAGACATCGTTCTAACCCGGACGAGTGTCCCAGGCGAGTACGTCTGTAGTCAACGTTTTAATTTCTGTTTTAGGAATAGTTTGGTAGAGTCTTGTTGACTGTCTGTTAACTTCATGTCAAACTGAGTTTGCATGGACTTTGATTAATAAAGTAGTGTCTCGCACCGACATCTCACGAGCTAATTAGAACCCAGAACAACTGCGTTAGTTGTACACATTAAAAGGACATCTCCCAATTCTGCAGTAGCAAAGGTGTTCCAGCAGTCCAAAAACATGGACAATGGAGGCTGTGAATGAGAGGGGCTTCACTATGCTATGGTGCAGGAGCAGTGTTGTAGGGTCTGAGAGCTTAGAGGGTTTCTAAATGTATGCTGTCTTCCACTGGTTGGGCTGACAGGACAAAAGCTAGGGATGGAAATTGGGAGATTCCTGGGAACTGTGGGCATTGGCTTGCGAGGAAAGGGGCCCAAAAGGCTTCCCATTCTTCCAGCCAGTGTGATACCCATTCATGTTACTATGCTTACTATCAAACATTTCTTCTTTATCATATTCAATGTAATGAGAAGAGGGTTCTGCTACGATGTTGGACAGGAACTTTTATCCTGTTTCTTTTAAACAACACAAACGCATCATAAAATGGGGCAAATCCCTCAAAGTGAGATTGGATTGGGAAAATAAATGGGAATCAAAACTGAAAGGGTGCAAGAAGGTAACATTTAAAAAGTAAAAAATATTCACATTGGAAAGGCACGTGTTCCCTGAATAGAAATACCTCAATGTATTGTATTTAAACACTTTCTGATGGCTCCTGCCTCAATTAAAACTTCCCTCATGATAAGTAACGAGAACAGAACTCTATTCTCATGTGAGAGATTATATAGAACATACAGCAAAGAAACAGACCATTCGGCCCAACTAGTCTGTGCTGATGTTTATACTCCACCCAAGTCTCCTCTCATTCCATCTACATCATCTCAGCCTTTCAGCAAATCTTTCTATTCCCTCTTCTCTCACGTACTCATCTAGTTTCCTTTTGAAAGCATCTTACCTCAACCAATCCCAATGCACTAGCAATGGTGATCACAGCAAATGCTGGTCCCTCTAGACTGGTGGTCAGTCTGCTAGATGATACTTACCCAGACCATGTGGTGGACACTGTACACGTCACTGTCTCCCATGTAGACACGGATGGCACGAAGCGTGAAGCCGTACTTCTTTCCCGAGCGGTGGATGGTGATTGGAGACCTCAGGCTCGTGACGGCTGGCGAGAAGTCCCGGCTGGGTGAAGAGTCCCGTGAGGACGGATTAGACGACAGTGATCGCGGTGACATGGGGCTTGCGAGAGGTGAACTGGTGTGTTGATCTACTGGATATACAAAGAAGAGGCACAGTGGGATTGGCCGAGAGGCATATGACATCTGTGCGAATGTCGTGTGCACCACAGGAGTACCTTTACAACTGTGAACCGTATGACAGGCTGCAATATCCACGTCTGATTTCAACAACAACAATCTGTATTTAGATGGCACCTTTAACTTAGTGAAATATCCCAAGATGCTTCACAGTAGCGTTAACGGGGAAGCTAAAAGCTGGAAAATGGAGCTGGGAGCCATTCCACTAGTGTCAGGTTTCCACCACCACCACTTGAGATTTCTGTAAAGCTGGACAGAACTTTTTGGAAGGCTATTTAACTGTGGGGACCGTCACAACTGAGCCTGATCCAATGTCCACCTGATGCACATGCCTGAGCACTTTCCATCAGTCATTCCATATATTCCCCCTTCGCAAACCTAGAGGCAGGAATTGCAGCACCTTGACTGTGCCCAGCTTAGCTAAATCATAGTGGATAACTTCAAGGCAAACATCTATCAGAAAACACAGGGGATTGTGTTTTATACCCTGCCCTATATTACTCTATATTAATTTCTTGGGAAAAATCACAGAATTAAAATTAAATTTAAATAATGAATTAAACACTAAATCATTTCCACTTACAGTCTGGTGTCCAACTACTTAAAGAGTATGAAATGCGAAACATCTGCTTAACTCATCCCATGCTATCCCTACTATATCCCAGAAAGTTTTCCCAGGCTCGGAGGGATCTCTAATACATTCCGAACGCTCCTTAGAGCTTGTGCCACTGTGGAGTGATGCATTGCTCGTTACCCATTCCATACCTGCAGGAATCATGACTGAGAGGGCGGTGGCCGAAGCTGATTTGATGACCTTATTTACAGGTCGGGAGGTGCGCTTTTCAGCCGAGTCCCCAGACAGTTGCTGGTGCCGCGCTCTGCGGACTGCCAGGTCACTCGTTGCCTTTGTAGAAGAGGAATCCGTTTCCTTGGAAACACTGCACAGGGATTCGCTTAGCTTCACCGGCCTACCAACTGGAACGAGATTGAAAAGATTTAGCAGTAATGCAGGCAACTGTTTATTTAGATTCCAACATCTTTATTTCTCTCGAGAATCTTTGACTGACCACAGCCTTCTTTCATCTGTACCTATCTTCATTCATAATACAGGACAGCAGCATTGACAATATTGCTCACGGCCCTCCCTTCACCTTTGTTTGGGGACCTCCGACCCTCCATTCATGGACTATGCAGCTGTGGAATGTCAGCTGAGCTGGGATTCAATGATATTTCCTCTCCTCTTCCTCTCCAGCAAAAAAAGGAATAAATGTCATGAGGAAGATAAGAAAAGTTTAAAAGGGGAATGGGAATAAATGCATTGCTCTTTCAGAGAGCCAGCACAGGTGTGATGGCTGAATGGGCAAAATGGTGACGTGTGATCTTTAATGTCCACCTGACAGCGCAGATGGGGCCACGGTTTAACGTCTCATCCGAAAGACGTTAGAAACGTAGAGAAGTGTTGGGTCTCCACTCAGCAACTGTCCGAGGTGAAATCAGAGGCTCACTGTGTGTAGAACTGAAGAGCCCCAAGACCAACAGCCCATCCCCCCATATTGCAGCATTTCAGAGCTTCCTGAGAGTGAATAAGATCAGTTGGGATTGTGACCTTTGGTGAAAATCTAGTGAATAAACACTAATACTGTTGATAGCAAGGTAAAAGATCCTAGGTGGGATTGGCTAGTCCTTTTGGTCAGTATGCTGCCCTTTGACTTCCGAGGCCTGGGTTCAAATCCAATCCATTTGAGGGGACGAAAATCTCCTCTCTTTCTCTCTCCCCCTTTCTCTACTGCTGGCTATGTGGGCCCTCGTATATGAAATTACTTTGGGCACTTTTAGCCAAGTCATTAGTGGTTGCAGCTCCACTACCTAGAATGCTAATGGGTAATAAATTGACAATTGCACTCAGAGAAATCAGAGGAACGGATAGTGTGGGAAATGGAAATGGCAAACTGGTGCAGTAAAGAGGATTCATTTGTGGTTGCTGTTAATATCCATTATTGGGGCAAAGTGGAGGAAGCTCTACTCTGCATCTAAGTAGTGCTATACCTGACCTGGTAGTGCTTCATGTTCATATAGGATGCCAAAAGAAATCTATTTCAGAGTACTGAGATGTATCAGAACACTAGTGTAACTACTAGTAGACAAAAATGTTAAAACCAACTCTTCCCCAACGACTAATCCAAACTCTTCAAGGATCTGAGCTTGCCCAATAAGTCTGGTAACAAAAGAATAGGGTTGGGCTCTTTTCTCTAGAAAAGAGAAGACTGAGTGGTAACTTGATTGAGATCTTTAAAATTATGAAATGGATTTCATTGTGTAGACATAGAGATATTTCCACTTATAGGGGAGTCCAAAACCAGAAGTCATAAATTTAAGAGAGTCACCAATAAATCTAACAGGGAATTCAGGAGAAACTTCTTTACCCAGAGAGTGGTGAGAATATAGAACTCATTACGACAAGGAGTGGTTGAGGTGAATAGCATAGATGCATTTAAGGGGAAGCCAGATAAACACAAGTGGGTGAGAAGTATAGAAGGATAGCTGACAGGATTAGATGAAGATGGGTGGGAGGAGACTCATCTGGAGCATAAACAGCAGCACAGACCAGTTGGGCCGAATGGCCTATTTCAGTGCTGTAGATTCTATGTAATTCTATGTACCACCCTTTAAAATCATGCAGGGAATGCTACCGGACTAGCATCAATCATCGCACTGATTGTCCGTAAGACAGCACATGCCACATACCTGGGAAAGTCGGACTGCTGCCAACATTTCCCACAGTCATGGCACTGTGTCCTTCCACATCTTTCTGCCGTGTCTCCGACTGGCTAGCCTGATCCTGGACTGGCGTCACCGTCTGCACTTCTTGGTGTTTGTGCGTCACCTCGGTGTCGTCCTCGAGGGGCGTGGCGAACTTGTGAGTGTCCATGAGCGCGGAGAACCTGCGGCGGACAGTGAGAGGCGGGCTGGAGTCACTCTCACCGTATGAGGACTCCGATGCAGAAAGGCGCTTCCTGAAAACGAAGCAGATCAGAGAAAAGGGAGGAGCATCAGAGGATATCCAAGCTTCAGCACTTCATGGCAGTATGGAGATCACTTACCCCTCCTCCCACATGGTGTT
Source organism: Heterodontus francisci (assembly GCF_036365525.1). Classification (NCBI taxonomy): domain Eukaryota; kingdom Metazoa; phylum Chordata; class Chondrichthyes; order Heterodontiformes; family Heterodontidae; genus Heterodontus; species Heterodontus francisci. The sequence continues at coordinate 23,889,646 of NC_090413.1, read as the reverse complement.
CCCAAAATCCCCCACAATATCCTAATTCATCCACTTTAAAACAAAAGATAAATATTGTGATGCCAGGGAACACTCAGCAAGTCAGACAGCCTCCCAATTGACACCGAGTCAAAGAAGGAAACATTATGACAGATTGACCAAATGCTTGGTCACGCTAGTAACTTTTCAGCAACATCTTAAAGGAGGAGAGGGAAGCAAAGAGATTTAGGGAGGAAATTCCAGAGCTTAGGGCCTAGGCAGCTGAAGGCCACGGCTGCCAATGGTGTATTAGGGAACTGGGGGATACACAAAAGGCCAGAGTTGAAGGAGTTCAGAGATCTTGGAGGGTTGTGGGAGGAGGTTACAGAGATAGTGGTGGGCAAGGTCATGGAGGGATTTAATTACAAAGATAAGAAATTTAACAAGGATTAAAGAAGGAGCAAGAGTGTATTGGCTCTTGAGGATTAGATTGAAGAGGAGAGGAAAGTTAAAGGCAGCAAAACAGCTGCCCTACTTACATTTCTGGAGAGCTTGTCCTCCAGCTCTTGTCTCGGGTGCTGATGGAGCTCAGCCCCTCCATCTTCTCACTCTTTTCCTCCTTATGCTTGTTTAGGTTGCGTCGGGTGACCACTGGGGCTTTCTGCTCCTCATGCTGTGTGAGACGCTCCATGCTGCTGTAAACCTGCACACATCGCAACCCAATGTCAGCACAATAACCAGTCACTGCCTCCAGATACAGATGAAGAATGGTGAGGTAAGAGAGGGCAGCTGGCACCCATTCAACTGTACCCCCAACACCTTCAGGTGAAAAAAAACTGGAGGAGGAGAAAGGATTTTCCAAAGCCACTAGAATCAACATCACTAAAATGGATTATCTGGTCATTATTGCATCACTGTTTGTGGGAGCTTGCTGTCTGTAAATTGGCTGCTGCATTTCCTACATAACAACAGTGACTACACTTCAAAAATACTTAATTGGCTGTAAAGTGCTTTGGACATCCTGAGGTCAGGAAAAGCACTATAGAGGCAGTTTACACTGAGGCATTAAGACACAAGTCTAGGCCAATGAAGAGTGCCTATTGGGAAATTGTATCTCCCTGGTTCCTGATTTTATGACTATAACTTCAATGGTTGGATGTCATAACAACAAAAACGTGAGTCTTTAATGTAATGAAATGTCCCGAGGAGCATTATCAGACAAAATCTGGCAGAGAGGAGATATTAGAACAGGTGATCAAAAGCTTGGTCAAAGAGGTCAATTTTAAGGAACGTCTTGAACAAGGAGAGTCAGAGGGGCAGAGAGGTTTATTTAGGGAAGGAATTCTGAAGTTTAGGGTCTAGGCAGCTTGAGGCATGGCCACCAATGCTGAAGCAATTAAAGTCAGTGAAGCACAATAGGCCAAAATTGGAGGAGTGCAGACATCTGATAGGGTTGAGGGCTGGAGGAGGTTACAGACACAGGGAGAGACAAGGCCATGGAGGGATTTGAAAACAAAGGACAGAATTTTAAAATCGAGGCATTGTTGGGCCTGGAGCCAATGTAGATCAGCGAGCAAAGGGGTGATGGGCAAAAGGGACTTGGTGCGAATTTGGATAGGGCAGTAGAGTTTTGGATGAGCTCAAGTTTATGGAGGGCTGCTGGTGCACGATTTCCCAGCGTGCTTGCACAGGATCGTGTTAGGAGCGCTGAAAAATTCCACATGTAATGGGAGTGAGAATCAGTTGGGGGAGGGTTTTCCCCTCTACTCTGTGTTGTAGTAATATTGTAGGCCAGTAGGCGTCACTGCATGCTCTCAAAACCCCATTGAGAAAAATGGTGGTGTTAGAATGGAAGGTAACATGAAGGATCGAATAATGAACAGTGCATTCAGCCTGATAAGCCTTCTCTTTCTAATAAAGCATGTACAACTGCAATGCCATTCATTCATCTGAACCTGTTTAAAAGGAAAGTCCAGGGGAGTACTTCTTGTTCAAAATATCCCTCGGATTTACACGTCGAGAAAAAAGTCATTAGAAATATACATTTTATTGAACAAACATCATCTCAAATGTTTAGCCATTTCGTGTCTCTTTTCAGTGACCTCTTGGACAGGAATGGTGGTCTACACATGTTGCCAATCACTTGTTTTCCTGACGTTGGAAAGTTGCAGACTGCTGTCCCGTCTGAAATTGAACCCTCTTTAAAATCAATGAGAGGAGCAGCTCTGGGAGCCAGCCAATAAGGTGCTACCCAAACCTGTTATGGTCAACCTCTATAACTATCCTGCTGGTCATTCTGGGCAAAGTACGTGGAAAATGTCACACACCCACCATTGCAATGTTTTGAAATCCTCACCACAACTGCAATTGGTTTTCAGCGAAGGGAAAAGGGATTTTTGTTCTCCAAAGTACCTTAATAAATCGAGGCGAGCAGGAGGAAAACTGTCGAATTTCCACTGGCTCATCTTCATTGGTGTCATCCTCATCGTAGGAATTGACATGGTGATATCGATCAGAGCGAGCTGCAGAGAGAGAGAGACCAGCACCATTTCAGATTCACAGTGAGGGAGTGAAATCCTGCTGTTCCCTTTATTTTCCCACCTTGCCCAATGCTCTCCCTTGATGGTGGTTTTTCTTGAGTGCAATCCTCACACCATCACCCTAACCCCTCACAAACTGCATCCAGTGCTGTTGCCCAGTGCTGCAAGGAGGTCTGTTAAGAGTAGTTACAGATCTTCCTCTGAACTTTCTTCCCCCTTGGGAAAAGCCATTCTCTTGTACTCTACATCTCTGGCAGAGATCAAGGCCGACATCAGGCACTCAGTGGAGTAGTCGATCAATGGACACAGTCTCCACTCGTTCCTGCTGTGAACTATTGAAACGCATAACTTTGACTTTCAATAAATTAAGTCTCTATGAAGGGATCTTAACTCCTCCCGCTATGTGTCTGGCTCCTCCACTGCCCCCATCCCCTCTCTCCAACTAAAGGCATGGCTTAGTAGAAAAGCACTTGCTGTCAAAGTAGCTGGTGTCCTCTTCCGACTCCAGGTGTGGAATGAATTCTGCCTTCTGGCGCAGCAAGCTGGTCCAGTCCAGGTCTTTGAAGAAACCATGTTGCTTAACTTCATAGGTGCCTCCTACAGAGGGAAGAGAATTGGAATTAGGACAACACAAGATTTGAAATGTCCAGATGATACTGGTCTTAGGGAACTGATCATGCACGGCAATGTCCACCATCCTGGAATCACCAATGGTGCCCCAACTGTGAGACACTCCACAGCACCAAGATAATTTGAAGGGACAGGGAGCAAGGATGGCTCCTAAGCGACCAGGGCAACCACCTTCAACCCCAGCTGAACCCAGCCACAACAGAGCACATGCGAGGTCCACCAGAACTAAAGTTGAATGCATCATGAGTAGGTTGAAGCAAAGATTCAGCTTACCTGCACACACTGGGGGGAATTTTATGCTCTGCCCCGTGGTGGGTTTGGAGACGGGGAGAGTATAAAATTGGATGAGATGGTGGCTGGAGGGGGAATCACCGCCTTCCCTCCTCCACCAAAATTAAATCTGGGGCGGAAAATCCTGTGAACAGCCTTCCTGCCGTGCTGCCAATTGAGGCCCTTAAGTGGGCAACCAATACTAAATTAATGGCCTCATCCCACCGCTGCCGCAATTAGCTGAGTGGGGAACAGCTCTGTCGCCGCACAGGGAGCATGGTGTAGGATTAGTATAAATGGGTGGTTGATGGTCGGCACAGACTCGGTGGGCCGAAGGGCCTGTTTCAGTGCTGTATCTCTAAATAAATAAATAGAAAACGTGCAGTTTGCTTGCTGGCTCCGGGACGGCGGGGGGCTCTCATTAAATGGCACATAGTGCCTAAACAAGGGACCTGGCATTGGGGGGGGGGGGCGGCCCACTGAGAGCCACCCTCCTGTCTTGCTGCTGACCCCTCTACACCCCATCTCCCCTGCACCCCGCGAGACCTCTCCCGACCTGACCTACCTGTGGCCTGGGTTCAGTGCTGCTCCTGGGCCTCAGGTACGTGCTCCACGAGCAGCAGCCACCACCTCCAGGGTGGCACTGCTCAGTTAAAGAGCAGCTCTCAGAGGGCAGGACTTCCGTCGCCGGGGTCTTGATCCCTTGGAACTCCTGCCGCTGTCCAGCTAAGTGCTTAATTGGCACTCGATTCGGCAGGCCTCCCACTAAAGGGGGACAGCATTTTTGCCAGAGCTTGAAACCCCTGTTGCTCGGATAAAATCTTGGCCATTAAGTAGGGGATATTATGGCTGGTTTTATAAATTTGTATTCTTGGCTGATTTAGACAATTAGCTCTGTAACTCACAGTACTTTGTATATACGTATGGAATATATGTGTGAAAACAATCTTGTATCATATTCGAGAGAGAATTGTCACCAGCTTATTGAGGTCACAAACATAAATGGTTTTTCAATTCAGTTTGTCGATAGGAAGTCACTAACAACTTCAAAAGCAGAGCACTAACCTTCTTCCCTGGAGTTCAGCATTTCTCCATCAAACATCAAAAGCAGCTTTTAGCTCATTGAGATAATAGTCACTATTGGATTAATGTGCTACTGATTTTGCTGAAATGCTCGAGTCAGGACTACGCTTCCATCTAATTTCCATTAACATAAAAATTGCCAATTTGAACTTCTTTTGTGGCTCAGCCTATTTAATGATATCTCAGCAATTCAGTCTGAACAGCACACACTTAACAAAATCTATATTGCAACAAAAGTGATCAGATTTCAAAATTCTGCTGAGTCCATCTATGAAATTTGGCATTGGTGGACCTGATTTAATGTGACAAGCATTACAAAGCAGGCAATTATCAAATGTGTTATGCTTATATCAGGAATTTTATGAAATGACAGTGAACAGTGAGTAGAAACTGCCTGTAAAGGAAGTAAATGGAAGGGTTTGATTCATTAGTCCAGTATACAACCACAGTGAATGGATTGTATGGAATGGAAGTGAATGAGACGTAGTTTGGTACATTCTTGTTGAGTACAAATGGATTGGTTGGCAAGTACCTTGACTTAATAACATTGGCATTCATACAATGGGAATTTGAGACATTGTCATTGTGTTAAGAGGGACTGAATGGGAAGGGAACGTTACATCAACTTTGCATAAAGCAGGACTTAATTGAAAATGGTCTGAAATGTAACTGGACCAGTCAAATAAATACTGTGACTACAAGAGCAGGTCAAAGACTGGGTATTCTGCAGTGAGTAACTCACCTCCTAACTCCCCAAAGCCTTTCCACCATCTACAAGGGACAACTGAGGAGTGTGATGAAATACTTTCATCACTTGCCTGGATGAGTGCAGCTCCAACAACACTCAAGAAGCTCAACACCATCCAGGACTTGATTGGCAGCCCATCCACCACCTTCAACATTCACTCCCTCCATGCAATAACTCGCCAAGGTTTCCTGACAGCACCTTCCAAACCCACGATCTCTACCACCTAGAAGAACAAGGGCAGCAGGTGCATGCTAACATCATTCCTGCAAGTTCCCCTTGAAGTCATACACCATCCTGACTTGTCATTTCTTCACAGATACTGGGTCAAAATCCGGGAACTTCCTTACAGCACTGTGGGTGCACCTACACCACACAGACTGCAGCAGTTCAAGAAGGTGGATCATCAACACCTTCTCAAGTTAAATTAGGGATGAGCAATAAATGCTGACCTTGCTAGCGACATCCGTATCCCAGGAATGGAAAAAAAATGGAATTTTACATATGGGAAAAAAATTGGGAGGACTCTGGTGCGTGGAATTAAATGGGAAGGATAGAGTACAGTAACATTACATAGAATGGAAATGGTCTGGTATATTAGCATTGTATACCCAGGGTTGAAATGGGTTAGGGTCTCACATTGACATTGCATACAATGGGAATAAATGGCTTAATCCAGAGAGGCCATAAGGATGACTGGTGTTGGAAGTTGGGGCTAAGGCACCTTGTTGGGGCTGACTAGCAATTATAGTAGGAACAACAATGGCAGCTTGTATTTATACAGTGCCTTTAGAGTAGTAAAACAGACTAAATGCTTCACAGGAGCATAAATCAGACAAAAATCAAAACAAGTCAAAGGATGAGATGTTAGGAAGTGGAGGGAGCTTTACCCTGACCCTGGCAGTGTAGTACCTGAACTGGGAGTGTCTGAGTCCCTGAAATGGGAATGTATTTTAATCCCTAGCAATGGCAGCCTCTTCCTTGTTGAACACAAAAATTTTTTTTTAAAGTTATAAAAAGAACATAATAGGTCAGACATTTTACTAACGTATCAACACACTGATAATTGAGGCCTAATTTGACAGAAGTTTAGGTTCAAGTTCTGACTACAAGCTTTCTTTCACTATAGGATAAAAGGGTTTTTAAATTATGTTTAAAAATGCATTGATTTGTCAGTGTTATTAGCAATGTGAGGTCAGGGTGCCTCTGTACCAGTGGCGAATCAATAGTGTGTCACCCCATCTCAAGAAATGTTAACTGTACCAATATTTCAATATACATCAGGGTAAAAGTCTTTCTACACTAAAACAGTGACAACACTTCCAAAAGTACTTCATTGGCTGTAAAGCACTTTGGAACATCCTGAGGTTATGAAAGGTGCTATATAAATGCAAGTTCTTTCTCATGTTAAAGGAACGCAGAGAGCAATTTGGAATGGCCGTGTTAAACTTCGTACGAGAATAGCACCAGTCGCCAGTTCCAACCTCAAATTGTAAGGATACCGACATACCTGAAGGCAAAAGAATAGTGAGAGAGAGGAAAAGTCTGCCCAGTACAATGACCCACTCAGGGTGGGACTGCCTACCTGTCCCTAGCCTGTCCAATGGATTTGGTTGCAGGAGACTGGAAATGAGGTGCTGAGCATCTGCTGGGAGAGCCTCATCACCATCAGGCCACATAATGTCATCTGGAAACAAAAGACAACTTTCAGCATAAGGAACTGGAAATACATGCGATTTTCCACTAAATAGTCCTGAATATTATTACTTTTTATGAAAACTTTGTTGACTATTTTCCCCAAATCCCAATTGCAGCCTGTCATTCCAATAAAATGCTGCAGCTTTACTTCCCATCCAACAGTTGTCCTTTTCATGCAACAAATACTTTACTAATGAGCCAGGTTTCTCTGGAACTTTAGTTAGTACTTCCTTTCACCATATCACAGACCTTACCTTTTGTTCTTGCCTCTCCTCCACCACCCTTTCACTGCCTCTATACTTGTTACATCTCTAATTTTTTCCAGCTCTGATGAAAAGTCATCAACTTGGAACGTTAACTCTGTTTCTCTCTCCACAGATGCTGCCAGACCTGATGAGTGTTTCCAGTATTTTCTGTTTTTATTTCAGATTTCCAGCATCCACAGTTATTTTGCTTTTAGATAAGAGGTATCCTCCTTCCCAGGATTTACTAAAGCAAGAAGGAGCAATGGCCTCTTGATGGTGTTTAATGTGCCACATCACAAGTTTTCTGTCCTACTAAATCAGCTGTAGGAGTTCAGGCTCTGAACCGGCATCAGAAACTTTGTGAGTTAGCTGCTGAAATGTACCAATTGTTTTTTGAAACCCAGTAGTAGTTCCCCTTACAAATGGCCAATATCACAACACTAAGCTGCTTTTCAAGACAGCAAGGTGTGCAATGGAGTTTGACACCTCGAGCCTTGGTGACAATGCCGCAGGAGCTGGGCTTCAGTTGGTAGAATAAATTTAGGAATGAGTTTATTGGGATTGTGTGGCACATGAACGTCAACCTAGCAAAGTAGCAATACCTTCAAAAATAACTGGCTCAATTCCCCCCAAAAAATCCTGACGGTTCCAAAGCAGCCAAAATACAGGCCTAAGATAAGGGTGACTATACCGCCAGGTTCTCCAGGGACAGTCTCCAGATGAGCTATTGTGTCCCTGAGCAAACAAAGTCCCCAGAAGAGTCCCTGGTTCATGAAACTCGTCCCAGAATGAATACTCTTAAGTATTAACAGCCCCGCGGGTTCAAGTTGAGAGCCACCTGACCCCGAGCTGTCCTGCAGGTAGCCAATAAAGTGAGTGGGGCTGTGTGGCGTGGAGCATTCCTATTGGTGGGAGGGATGTCAAACTCCTGTTTTCAACCAGTAAAAAGGGTGGTCTCACTGAGGGACTAATTTATGCAGAGGTCCTGCTATGTGGCTAGGGTGAGCAACTTATAGCATTAAATGATTAGGGCAAATTGATATAAAGAACACAGCACAAGAGAATCTCTTGTGAAGAAGGAAGGGGGTGGGGGTTAAGTCTCGAACACATTTTGCCCCACTCACAACCATGCTAACCTCCTTAGCCAGAAGTGGAAGATAGTCCAGCTTATAGATATCCACATCATTGGCACTCTGCCAGCAGGTTGCTTAGATGAATAGGCAGGTGCTGTAATAAAAGCAAAATACTGCGGATGCTGGAAATCTGAAACAAAAACAAGAAATGCTGGAATCACTCAGCAGGTCTGGCAGCATCTGTGGAAAGAGAAGCAGAGTTAACGTTTCGGGTCAGTGACCCTTCTTCGGAACTGACAAATATTAGAAAAGTCACAGATTATAAGCAAGTGAGGTGGGGGTGGGGCAAGAGATAACAAAGGAGAAGGTGCAGATTGGACCTGACCACATAGCTGACCAAAAGGTCACGGAGCAAAGGCAAACAATATGTTAATGGTGTGTTGAAAGACAAAGCATTAGTACAGATTAGGTGTGAATACACTGAATATTGAACAGCAGCAAGTGCAAACCTGAAAAAAAACCTGAAAAAAACATTCATCAATGAGGCAACAATGCCAAGAACAGTCCAATCCAAATCTCCCACCCATCAAAATTCAAACCAATTGAGAAATAAGCACAAAAGGCAGGTGCTGTATCCTGGCTGATCATTTTTCCTCAGGTGACCAAGTCAGTTTAACAGAACCAGGTTTGAATATGAGTCAAGACTGGGACTCAACCTCAACTGCTGACTGAAATTCTAATTGTCTATTGGACATAATAACCAACATAGCCTAATTACTTGCAAACTGAATAACTCTGCTTTAAAACTTTAAAATAACCCGGACCTGCATAGTTAGGTCAAGAATATTTAACTGATTTACAGACAGGTATTTTACCTCTTCACCTTAGAGCAGGACTGTCCAAATATTTTTGCCTTCATGGCCACATTCGTGCATGATGCTTCAGGGGGCCAATTATAAAATTTAGATCTGTGTTCCCTTTGATTTGCACACATCTCAAGCACTGGGTATTAAGAAATATTGGTGTTCTGATTTGGGATTTATTCATCAATGAGGCAACAATGCCAAGAACAGTCCAATCCAAATCTCCCACCCATCAAAATTCAAACCAATTGAGAAATAAGCACAATTAGAATTTAGTTGCCTGGACCTTAATAGCCAGATGATTGCCAGGGTTCATAGGTTGCACGGCCAGAGTTTGAACATCCCTGCCCCAGAGTATACAATGTAGCATGGACACAAAGATCAAGTGGGTCACACCATCCGACTGGATTCCAAACTTACCGCTGATGACTTGACCAAACAATTCCTCAGGAGTGTCGCCAAAGAAAGGAACACACCCCACCAAGAATTCATACAGTATAATGCCCATTGCCCACCAGTCAACTGGCTTCCCATATCCCTGTCGCACGATTACCTCGGGGGCAATATATTCAGGAGTTCCACACACCTGTAACAAACAGTCAATGTTAGGATGTCTTGCAAACAGCTACTTTGTACTTCTTGTGCATCGGCCCCACCCCGCCTCACCAATGGCAGCTATGGGTTCAGCCATGGCGTCCCACTCTCCACAGCCCCTTCTCTAAACCCCTCTGCCTTTCCACCTCACTCTGCTCCTTTAAGACCTGTCTTACTCAGTTGGCCAAGCTTTTGGTTACCCCCTCCTAATCTCTCTTTCGTTGGCTTGGTGTCCTTTTTTCTCACTCATTTGTAAAGCACCTTGGGGCATTGTTCTACATTAAAAGTGTTCTATAAATGCAACTTGTTAAAGCTACTTTTAGAGTTATTGACTCTATCTGACTATGACTCTAGCTACTTTTGGTAGACAAACAATACAATTGAAGGTTTTACCAGGCTATCAGCTAAGGTAGTTTATTTAACTCCAGGATTATTGTTTGCCCAATATGCATTAATTCCCAGTACTTACCCAGCTTCTGAGCATAATTATCTGTGAGCAGATGGAGTTCAGTGAGAGGTCATCTACAATGCACCTAACCTAGCTAGATCAGAGTATTTTCTAATGGTGAAAATCTCGGAACATTGGAGGAGTAGAGAGATTTATGGAACCATGTACAGAAATCACTAAAAACTAGTGGACAGATGCAAAAAATTAATTTAAAAGGCTAGTGGAACAAGAGCATGTTGTTTGAGAACTTAACACCTTAGTGATCAGTTTGTTCTTCGCTGAGACAGAACATGTGAAAGATATGTATAAAGTGTAGATAATCTTCTAGTAATACTGTAGCCTAATTAATTACCTAATTGTACCGTGATGCTGTTTTCCATTGCCTCATTTTCCAATTTTAGCAGCTCATTAATAAATAAACCATTCATCATTGTGAAGAGATTGTTTTGCAACATAGCCAGCAGAATCGGAAAATTCAGGAGCTTCATTGAGAAATTTCAGTCAAGGGCCAAGTCCCAAAGTGTAGAACACCACCAAGCTTAAAAGGAACAGGACAGTAGATGAGACAAATTAGGAAGTAGTAATTAGGCAACACCAAGATTGGGTTTCAAAAGCCTTTAAGACAAAGGGGAGCCTAAAAGAGCTAAGGAGAAGGACTAACAAGGCAAGGGAATATACAAAGGATGGTAGGACCCTAGGAAGTACAGAGGGTCAGAGGGACCTTGGTGTACTTGTCCATAGATCATTGAAGGCAGCAGCACAGTTAGATAAGGTGGTTAGGAAGGCATATGGGATACTTGCCTTTGTTAGCCGAGGCATAGAATATAAGAGCAGGGAGGTTATGATGGAGCTGTATAAAATGCTAGTTAGGCCACAGCTGGAGTACTGTGTACAGTTCTGGGCACCACACTATAGAAAGGATGTGATTGCACTGGAGAGGGTGCAGAAGAGATTCACCAGGATGTTGCCTGGGCTGGAGCATTTCAGCTATGAAGAGAGACTGAAAAGGCTAAGGTTGTTTTCCTTAGAGCAGAGAAGGCTGAGGGGGGATATGATCAAGGTATACAAAATTATGAGGGGCATTGATAGGTTAGATAGGAAGAAACTTTTTCCCTTAGCGGAGGAGTCAATAATCAGGGGGCATAAATTTAAGGTAAGGGGCAGGAGATTTAGAGGGGATTTGAGGAGAAAATGTTTCACTCAGAGGGTGGTTGGAATCTGGAATGCACTGCCCAAAGAGGTGGTAGAGACAGGAACCCTCACAACATTTAAGAAGTGTTTAGATGAGCACTTGAAATGCCATAGCATACAAGGCTACGGGCCGTGCTGGAAAATGGGATTAGAATAGATAGGTGCTTATGGCCGGCACAGACATGATGGGCCGAAGGGCCTGTTTCTGTGCTGCATAACTCAATGACTCTAACCGCATGTTTGAAATCATGGAATAGAACGAAAGAACAAACATTTACATAGTGCCTTTCACAACCTCAGGACATTCCAAAGCGCTTTACAGCCAATGAAGTGTAGTCACTGTTGTAATGTGGGAATTGTGGCAGCCAATTTGCGCACAGCAAGCACACACTAATAGCAATGTGATAATGATAATCTGTTTTAGGTGTTGGTTGAGGAATAAATGCTGGCCAGGAGAAGAACTCCCCTGCACTTCTTCGAATAGTGCCATGGATCATTTACATCCACCTGAGGGGGCAGACAGGGCCTGGGTTTACCGTCACATCAGAAAGACAGCACTTCCAACAGTGCAGCACTCCCTCAGTACCCTTAGGTTTTGTGCTCAAGTCTCTAGGACTTGAAACCACAACCCTGTGGCTCAGCGGTGCGAGTGCGACCCACCGAGCCACAGCTGACACCAGATTATTAACAGAATTAGAACAGGACATGGTGTAATATGGTTTGATCCTTATGTTACAGCTGATTAATTATATATTACAGATCAGTCTAAATCCTGAACAGAACATTTAAGTAGGAGCAGAGAAGAAATGTACAGAATTGGAAAAGACCACATTGAGCCTTCAGGTCAGTTCCAAAGTTCAAAAGGTTTAGGTCTTTAATAGATGTTGCTGTGGTGCCGAGCCCAGTAGGTTATATGCGAGAATATCAGACATGGGGAATAAATTTAACCTAACTTGCCCGGACAGAAATCCCTCAGGCTTTACACCCCGTCCATTATTACTGCCCGCTGACTTCAATGGTGATGAAAATCAGGTGGGGTTATAAGGCCAGCGTATAACTGATCCCATCAGTTTCCCAATGAGTGCATAGATTACAATTGCTCCACAGGTAATAGATGAGTGATATTGATATCACTCATGGAGAAGCCACAAGTAAGGGACTGAATTTTATTAGCACGCTGCGCTCCGAACTTGCCGGCCTTCCTACATGGAAGGGCTGCCGCACAGCCGCCGCGATATTACACGCGGGGGCAGATTTAAATAGAGGGGGCAGAGTGGCTGCCCCCAATGACATAGAGGGGGCGGCTGCCGCGACAACAGCATCCGGCACCACTGCGCAGGCGGCATTTTTAAAGGGCTTTAAGCCCTTAGCAAAAATTAGAATTTTTTTAAGGTGTATCAGTATTAATTTTTATGAAATAAAAACTTGTGATGAAGGCCCTTCTCCAACCCCCCAATGGTCATTTCAGTGCCCAAGATAACCAAAACATGCCTTTTTCCCTACCCGAACTTTACCCACCAACCTTCTAACTTTTGCCCTTCAACCCCTTCCCACCAGCCCCACGTCAAATCAAAAGTGTTTTCCCCGCTCCCCCACCCCCTCCTGCCCTGAAAATTTTAATATGTGGTGGGTCCCTCTCGACGTCACAGGTCTAGGCCAGCCTTTTCCTACGGAATTTTACCAGCCCCCCTCCCCCACCTGCGTTGAGAGGCTGGTAAAATTCAGCCCATGATGTATTCTGTTCTTCTTTCAGGAATGCATCGAAATAATTTTTAATGTTTTTGCAAACCCATATCCTTCTCTTTTCCGCTGAATCAAAAATCTGTCCAGTTTGGTTTTTAGAATGTGTTAGCTCAGAAAGTAATACTGCTGATTGCTCCCGAGGCCAGCTCAGACAGTGCCAGCTCTAGATTGATGGCGGCTTCATGGCGGTGAGTAGCTATAATCTAATTAAGATGAGAAGCATGGGAGCCAAAAAAAACTGAAAGTCTTGGTCATGGATTTATCACTGCTCAAGTATGTCGTAAAAATGGGACAACTGTACCCATTCATTGGAGCACTACATCACTAAATCTTTATTAAAAAATTAGGCCAGGGAGTGGGGGAGGACTGAGTGGTACAGTGCTTTAAAGAAAGAAAGGGCTTGCACTTTTATAGCACCTCTTGCAACCTCAGGATGTCCCAAAACACTTTCCAACCAATGAAATACATTTGAAGTGTAGTCACTGTTGCAATGTAGGAAATGCAGCAGCCAGTTTGATCACAGCAAGGTCCCACAAACAGCAATGTGATAATGACCAGATAATCTGTTTTAGTGATGTTGGCTGAGGGATAATTATTGGCCAGGACACCAAGGAGAACTCTCCTGCTCTTCTTCAAAATAGTATTGAGAAATCTTTTGCATTTTCTTGAGAGTGCAGATGGGACCTTGGCTTAACATCTCATTTGAAGGATGGCGCCTCCAACAGAGCAGTACTCTCTCAGAACCTCACTGGGAGTGCCGGCCTAGATATTGTGCTCAAGTCACTGGAGTGCACCAGGGTCTTTTCATCTCTAGGATTTGGCCTGAATTTGGTCCTAGTTCACTGATGGCCATGAAGGTCCTTATTCAAATGGTTCTGCATAACCGCATCCCAGTTCCTATCATTGAGCCTCCCAAAGTTTGGGACAAATTCACACTAAACTATAATCTCCAGAAAGTACACAGGGATAGGCTTTCTAAGAATTGAAGTTATGATTAATTAAATAAGTTGCTGGTGCTGACTAGAGGGAGTTCTAATTTGCATGTGGCCATGCTGTATCTGAGCTGAGAGTGTACTCGGTGGACAATATCTTTCATTCTGTAACACTAAGATCCCTCATCTTGATTCAGGCAAAGAAATAAAAACAAGCAATTAATATTCCGACCTGCTTATCCAGGAATTCTCGGGCATCCTTTTCAATGTGACCTTCATACAGGTTTGTGGTAAGACTCATTAGACCGATCTTTGAGAGGCCGAAGTCTGTTAGCTTAATGTGACCCATCGATGTGATCAAGAGACTGTAAAGCCAGAAGCAACAGAGCAAGTCGGTGAATTAGCAGAATATAATTCTTAACAAAACAGAGTGAGATCCCAACAAGTAGACTGACTGCATATCTATCAGTGTCTTATTGACATCTGGTCATTAGTTGAATATATTGGCAGTTCATAAGAATTTAAAAACAAAAAGGACATGAGGTCAACAAGTGTCTTCATTTTGACTCTTTCCAGACCATGAAAATACTGGTGGGCAGTAAAACCTGTGTCCTGCAGTTACTCACTGGGCACATGGTTCGGATTGCCAACTCTGGATGGATATATTTCTGGAGATTTTATCGCATGACTTCCCACCTCCAAACTCCCCACCAACTTAAACTGCCTTTACCCCTCAATCTCCACAACTTTTATAACCAATAAGCAAAAGTGTCCAAAAACAAATCAGAAGAACACAGTTTTGTTTTTAAATGCCTCAGTGATTTTTCTCCTGGGTGTTGCTTGTAGCAGTGTCCTGGGGATTAATCTTCAATTCCTGGCAACCCTACCCATGGCCTGTTTCCATACAACAGTCAGTTCCAAACACATGCATGGACAAGGTACAAAAGGCCAACGGACCAAGCCCCTTCCCATTTATTCCCATTCCAGAAATTTAAGGATTTAAAGTGTGCATCTTTTATTCCCATTATATGGCATTCCAATGAGCCAAAACAACTTCCCATTCACTTCCAGCATAGAATTCCAGAAGACTACATTCATTGCACAGAATTCTGAGGGATTAGCTCCCTCCCAATCTTTCTAGTTTTACATGGAATCCCAGTGGGGAATCTTTATTCCTGCTTGTCAAAGTGTAAAATATCCTCTGATTGTGTCTTTTTGTAATTATCAGTGAGACTTAGGTTGAAATTTCGGTTTCTGATTCAGGCTAAATCCTGGGAATCCGGCAGCAAAATGACCATGGTGTCCAACAGTGGAAGGAGTAATTGGCTTCACTGAGTGGTTTGTATCACCAAAGTCAACACCCCAAAGGATCATTACCCACTCAATGCAGTCAAACACTGTCAAATGCCAGAGCCTGTTGGAGAAACTGAATAACACTGTCGGAAAGATGTGCTTTCGTTCAGCCTTTCCTTCTCTTTCTACTCCGTCTGAATGCAACTGTATACAAACTGATCGTATATACGTCTGCGCGGTTCAAACCAACCCAAGTTAAAGGGAAACTCGATAAACACATGAGCGAGAAAGGAATAAAAGGCCATATTTACAAGGTGAGGTGAAGTAGGGTGGAAGGAGGCTTGTGTGGAGGATAAACACCATCATGGACCAGTTGGGCCCAATGGCCAGTTTCAGTGCTGTACATTCTATGGTAATAATCCTGAATTATCACCATTTCTTCATAAACAATCAATGCCTTAATCAAATCTGAACAGTATTATTCTGCAATATTCCTGATCATCTGTTCTATCAGTGATGACAACATTGATACTCAGTGCGCTGTTGATGGGCTGGGATGTAATCGAAGATAATGACTGTTTGATTTGAGAAGCTCTTCAAGATACCTTTTTAAAACCCGTCAGAGCCTCATTTAGAAAAACCTGTTACAGTGAATATATTTTAATATCCTGCTGATTTTTTCCCTATCCATTCCTGTGTTTTGTTTAAATATTTAAACATTATAGCCTAGAAATGACCAATAGTGGATGAAAAATTAATATAACATTCCTCTGTCCACTAATTAAATGGAGGCGTTAAACCATTTGAAAATAGGCTAGCACAGCATTGCAATAGTGGACAGAGGAATGGTGAGAATGTGTTAATATCTGGGCTTATGGTGTTGAAATCATTAAAATAACCGGAATGGAGAAAGAATAAATGAATTGCATTTATGTTGTGTCTTTCTCAACCTCAGGATGTCCCACACACAAAAACGTGACAATGACCAAATAATCTGTTTTTTAGTGATGTTGGGTGAAGGGTAACTGTTGGCCAGGACACCAGGAAGAACGCGCTTGCTCTTCTTCAAAATAATGCCATGGGATCTGTTAAATCCACCTGAGAGGGCAGACGGGGCCTCATTTAACATCTCGTCTGAGAGACGGCACCTCGGAGACTGCAGCACTCCCACAGTACTATAATAAAGTGCAATTTTCATTAAAATTTTTCTGCTGTTATCTTAACAAACCACCGCTCCCATTTTTTCAGACTGCAGCTGTTGGTAGTGATTCTGCTATTGCCATTTACACATCCTCTAGACCCATCCTTCATTTCTTTACTTGTCCCATTACCATCCCCGTTCGCCTTGCAACATCATCCCTTTTGTCACTTAATCTCTCCTGCCATCCACCCTATCACAGACTTTCTCTTTTGGTCTTTCCTCCCCTCCTTTCCTGGCCTCTGTACTTGCTTAAAACCTGTGACGTCTCTAACTTTTTCCAGCTTTAACGACAGGTCATCAACCTGAAACATTAACTCTGTTTCTCTCTCCACAGATGCTGCCTGGCCTGCTGGGTATTTCAGCATTTTCATTTTTATTTCAGATTTCCAGCATTTGCAATATGTTGCTTTTGTGTTAATCTATGTTACTGACATCGTGTGGTATGATTTCAGCCCATTAGTGTTTGCTTTACATTTTACAAAGTTCTGGAACAACCCACTGAGAAGCTATATTGACCAGGCAGGTGATGGTTTGTCATACGCACAGAATATTTCCCGTTAAATATTTGGCCCATCCAGTTAAAGAATATCTGGATAATGTTAGCCTCAATGTAAACTTCACTGTGACAGGATAGGGCAACTTGAACGTACTTGTCTGGCTTTAGGTCCCGATGGACGATGCCATAATTGTGTAGATATTCCAAAGCCAGGACGGTTTCAGCAAAATACATCTGAGCCAGGTCCACTGGTAATGCCCCAATGTTTTTCAGTAATGTCGCGCAGTCACCTCCTGCAAAAAATGAAATGGTAATAAAGTTAAATTATTAGAACACGTTGCATAGACTTCATTCCCTTGAGTACAGAAGATTAAGGGGTGATCTACTTGGGGTTTTTAAAATAATTAAGGGAATTGATCAGGTAGGTTCCATTTGCCCTTTCAGGTGAATGTAAAAGATCCCAAGGCATTATTTTGATGAAGAGCAGGGGAGTTCTCCCCGGCGCCCTGGCCAATATATATTGTTCAACCAACATCACCGAAAAACACATTCTCTGGTCATTGTCAGATTGTTTCCTCTGGTCAGCGGGGGTTGGGAGGGTTAGTAAAGAACAAGGGGGCATGACCTTAAAATTAGAGAGAACCCATTTGGGGTGGGTGATGTCAGCAAGCACTTCTTCACACAAAAGGTAGTGGAAATGTGGAACTCTCTCCCCCAATAAACTTTTGAGGCTGGGGGTCAAATTGAAAACCGAGATTGATAGGATTTTGTTAGGTACAGAATTGGGAACAAAGGCGGGCAGATGGAGTTAATATACAGATCAGCCATGATATTACTGATGAGGTGAAACAGATTTGAGGGGCTGAATGGTCTGTTCCTATGTTACAGTATTTAAGCACTATTCAGTAACTGCAGTTTACAACACCACTGCCTTACACTAATTAAATAAACTGCTCCACTGCATAAGCTAGTTCACAGCAGAATTCTTACTTCTTACGTAACCCGTTAAGTTTTCTCCTAAAATTGCCTGGCTGGGGAGAGTTAATTTCCAGACTGAGCTGAAGAACAAAGCACCATTTATGAGTCAGTTCCGTCACCCTCTTTACATTCATTGATCACAGGACCATTTGCACCAACATGGTGTCAGCAAGTGATGGAAATCGGTCACTAAACCAATCAAGTCTTCAATCTTCCTGTGCACGGCTGATTCTGTAAGCATTTCCAAATTGTGAACTCAAATTAAGCATACAGGGAACTGAAATAGTATTTTCCAATGATTACACAACTCATTTGCTACTGGATCAAAGAAAAGAAACACAATTATATAAACCCTTTCCTGACCTCTGGATGTCCCGACGTGCTTTGCAACCAATGATGTTACATGGAAAACCCAGCAGCCAACTTGTGCACAGCAAGCTCCCACAAACAGCAATGTGATAATGATCAGATAATCTGTTTATTCGTGATGTTGGTTGAGAAATAAGTATTGGCCAGGACACCAGGGTGAACTGTCCTGCTTTTCAAAATATTTCCAACACACGAGTATACTTTATGTTGGACTGAAGGCACCAAGCATACCTCACCATGTGTCGTCATTATCTTTACATTAGTGCATTGTATGTTTAGGATTTTGCATAACAATGGGTAGATTGGATTGTGAACCGATTCCAACTCAATGCACAATGCAATTGTGTGGCCAGTGTTGAACTTGGAAGACACTCCCTACCTGGACCTATTATTTACAAGATCTCAAGGCGAGAAAGGATATTCAGCCCATCTTAGCTCATACACCCAGAACTATTGGAAAAAATTCTGAGGGACAGGATTAATCTCCACTTGGAGAGGCAGGGATTAATCAAGGATAGTCAGCATGGCTTTGTCAGGGGAGATCATGTCTAACAAACTTGATTGAATTTTTCAAGCAAGTGACTAGGTGTGTAGATGAGGGTAAAGCAGTTGATGTAGTCTACATGGACTTCAGTAAGTCTTTTAATAAGGTCCCGCATGGGAGATTGGTCAAGAAGGTAAGAGCCCATGGGATCCAGGGCAATTTGGCAAATTGGATCCAAAATTGGCTTAGTGGCAGGAGGCAGAGGGTGATGGTAGAGGGTTGTACTGCAGGGATCGGTGCTGGGAGCCTTGCTGTTTGTAGTGTACATTAATTATTTAGATGTGAATATAGGAAGCATGATCAGTAAGTTCGCAGATGACACGAAAGTTGGTGGTGTCGTAAATAGTGTGGAGTAAAGCCTTAGGTTACAGGACGATATAGATGGGCTGGTAAGATGGGCAGAGCAGTGGCAAATGGAATTTAATCCTGAGAAGTGTGAGATGATGCATTTTGGGAGGACTAACAAGGCAAGGGAGTATACAATGGATGGCAGGACCCTAGGAAGTATAGAGGGTCAGAGGGACCTTGGTGTACTTGTCCATAGATCATTGAAGGCAGCAGCACAGGTAGATAAGGTGGTTAGGAAGGCTTATGGGATACTAGCCTTTATTAGCCGAGGCATAGAATATAAGAGCAGGGAGGTTATGATGGAGCTGTATAAAACGCTAGTTAGGCCACAGCTGGAGTGCTGTGTACAGTCTGGGCACCACACTATAGGAAGGGTGTGATTGCACTGGAGAGGCTGCAGAGGAGATTCACCAGGATGTTGCCTGGGCTGGAGCATTTTAGCTATGAAGAGAGACTGGATAGGTTAGGGTTGTTTTCCTTAGAGCAGAGAAGGCTGAGGGGGGACCTGATTGAAGTATACAAAATTATGAGGGGCATAGATAGGGTAGATAGCAAGAAACTTTTTCCCTTAGCGGAGGGGTCAACAACCAGGGAGCATAGATTTAAGGTAAGGGGCAGGTGTTTTAGAGCCGAATTGAGGAAAAATGTTTTTACCCAGAGGGTGGTTGGAATCTGGAATGCATTGCCCAAAGGGGTGATAGAGGCAGGAACCTTCACAACATTTAAGAAGTATTTAGATGAGCACTTGAAACGCCATAGCATACAAGGCTATGGGCCAAGCTGGAAAATAGGATTAGAATAGATAGGTGCTTGATGGCCGGCACAGACACAATGGGCTGAATGGCCTGTTTCTGTGCTGTATAACTCTGTGACTCTATGACTATGACACAGCAGCCAAGTACCTTTTAAGTGATACAGGTTTCCTCATGTATAATGCCCTCACTTTCACCCATTTCCATGGAAAGCATTCATTTATTAATATTACAATCATTAGAAATGTATTTCAGTGTTTGTCCTCCCGTACGCACCTTCCCCTTCGGATTCCAAAGATTAGGGGATGCGATGGTTGGTTAGCACTCACCTTCAACGTACTCCATTACCATGCAGAGATGCCGCCTGGTCTCAAAGGAGCAGAACATACTGACAACAAATGGATTCTCTGCAAAGGTGAGGATGTCGCGCTCCACAAACGCCTGCTGGATCTGGTTTCGGAGAATCAGGTTCTGTTTGTTTATCTTCTTCATGGCAAATCGCTGTCTTGTCTCTCTGTGCCTCACCAAGTAAACAGCGCTGGAACAAAGGAAGGACCCATTCATTTCAAATAATAGTTTCCAGTGGGAATCGAATTGTTTACTTTTGTGTCTATTTGAAGTGTTAATAAATCCAAAGTGTTACAGCTCATTTCCTGCCAGTGCCTGTGTGCGGTCTGCTCACATCAACCAAAGAACTGGCTCAGCTCAATGCAGAGTACCCCCACTAGCCCATTTAGGAGTGAAATCAGGAAGCACTTTTCTACACAAAGGGTAGTGGAAATTTGGAACTGGCTCCCCCACAAGGCTGTGGGTGCTGGGGGACAACTGAAAGTTTCAAGGCTGAGATCAATTGTGTTTGGGGTAAGGGTATCAAGGCATATGGAGCAAAGGTGGGTAATTGGAATTGAGGTGCAGATCAGCCATGATGTAATTGAATGGCAGAACCAGCTTGGGGGACTGAATGGCCTCCTCCTGTTCCAATTGTGCCTACAAAGTGACGTTGATTGTTGACCAATTCTTATTGAAATCTCAGTCCGCAGCTCAATCACCCAGCTTGTGCTAAACTTGGCAAAGGATCATTGAATCCTTGTGTAGAGTATTCCCATTCCTTTCTATCATTTCATCTTGATTTCCAGGATAACATTGGACTCCATCCATTCACAATACGAATTATAACCCTCAAGTCATCAGAGTAGACTTCTATACCATCTGTTCCAACCACACACACACCAAATCCCATATGTAAAAGAGCAGCATGATAATACACTGCTGTGCTTCATCCTCCCATCTGTCTGAGAGGGATTCAGAGTCCTATATAGGGTTGCCAAACTTCCAGGAGTCTCCAGCATTTAAAATTAACTTGGAATCTGCTGCGAGCAAATCTGGGAGAAAATTGATAGATGGATGAAACTATTGTGTATTTTCTTCATTGAACAATTTTGTTTATCAGTTATAAAAAGATTGGAGATAGGAAGACTGTTTGACTGGGCGGGGAAGGTGGAGGCGGGAGGCCATGTGATGAAATCTCCAGGAATATGGCCAACCAGAGTTGGCAACCCTACTCCCATCACCTAATCTCTATAATTATTTATTTATTACATGATTCTAACATCTTTTCCAAGTAGTTAACGACAATAAAGTAACATCCACACCTTTCTACAGCAAATGAAGAAAGTATCCACATTCCTACTTACCCATATGCCCCATTGCTTATTAGTTTAATGGTGTCAAAGTCTTCTTCAGATGGTGCCTTTGTGGGTTTACCAGCAGCTCCACGGCCCTGGGACAAACCAAACATGTTTGTTAGTGTGGGATTTTCAACAACAACTTGCATTTATATAGCACGCTTTAACATCCCAAGGTGCTTCACAGAAGTGTAGTCAAAATATTTGACATCGAGCCAAAGGAGGTGATTTTAAGAGGGAAACAGGTGGGGTTTTAAGGAAGGTCTTAAAGGTGTGGTGGGAGAGCGGGGGTGAGATAGCAAAGAGATGGAGGAGCCCAGGCAGCTGAAGGCACAGCCATCAATGGTGGGGTGAAGGGAGAGGGGGGAATGCACAAGAGGCCAGAGTTGTGGGAAAGTAATAGAGCTGGAGCAAGGCACTGAAGAGATTTAAACACGAGAATGAGAACTTTCAATTTGAGGCAATCACTGGGAGTCGATGTAGCTCACTGATGGCTGAGTGGGATTTGATTGGACAGCATTGGAATTGCCGAATCTGGAGGTGACAAAGGCATGGGGCAGGATTTGTGCCCCAATATGGTGATGAGAATAGAGGAGCATGATTTCATGCCTGTTTGCTGGCACCATCCTGCCCCTGAACTATTTCGCTGGAGACCTCAAGATGGAGGTGCCCTCTCTCTCGCCCTTACCTGGCACGTCAGGCTGCTGCTCCTTCCATGGTGGAGGGCCTCCTATTGGCCCTCCAGGTTCAAGAGCCTGCCCACCATCCTTATTTGGATGGCAGCTGTGCACTCTGGTCACTAATTGGCCGATCCAGGCAAAATTGAAGTTGGGGTTGGGACCTTTATTTGACCCTGACGTCGGGGTGCCGAACCAAAATGCAAAATCCTGCCCATGGAGTCAGCCTTACGCTGCAGCTCAGTGTGTAACATTGGGAGTGCAGGAGTATAGTGAGTGTGTGACCAGCCTTCCTCACTCTACTCTGTAATTTGCTGCGTGATCCATGACCTCATAAAATCCCAGTTTATTTTTAGCAGTAAATTGCAGCAAAGCCCATTCTGTCGACACACTCTCTTAAACTTTGAATCTAGGAGTCTGGTGGAAAGGGAAAATCTGCAGCCAGCATTAAAAAAATTATACTTTTTAAAATTTCCAATCTCCACTGAAGACTGATTAAAACAGTTCCAGGGGTAGAGAAGTTTTCCTCTTTGCATCAGGTCCTCGCTGGTCAGGTTCAGCATCATCTACCCTCCAGACTGACTTAAGCCCCTTCATGCTGAATTTAAAAGTGTACTTCTATTAAATTTGTGTGACATTTTGATTTATATCAGCCGTCCTTGTCACTACACTGAACAGGCGGCTGCTTTCAGCTATTGTCTCTCTTCAACTGGAAAGTGTGTTGAGATTATTCAATACTTGGCACCTTAAGCAGTTTTTCATTCAACATGTTCTGGGGTACACTTGTGCACAGGGAGCAGAGGTGAAAAGGGATCTTCTAAGAATCTACGGTGAGAGAGAAAGAGAAAGGCAGAGAAAAGAAGAATGATAGAGACAGCAAAGGAGAGGGAAGGAATGCAATACAGATTGAGAGACAGAGAGAGACTAATAACAGCACTTCGCACACAACCAGTTCAACAACATTGCAGTTACAACAAGCACCTCACAGCCCCGGGGGACATGGTCATGAGACTCAAGTCCACCAACTACACATGTAAAGTTTTGCTAAGATTAGCAGGAGATCAGATGGACAATACATACAAACAAGACACTCAACTCTGGCCACATGGCAGCCACACGTGACAATGTACAGCTGTACACCAGCCCAGACTACTTGAAGGAGAAAGCAAGAGAAGACACCTTTCGTCGATTGAAGATAAACGTAGAAGATACACAAATATAACTCTGGCTGAAGTGACTCACATCTATCAAGTCGACCAATTCTTGGGTATTTAGGCTTGGACTGTCATAGGTGTCCAGATGGGCCATTTCTGCTTTCAAGAACACAAGAATGAGTAATTTAGCATTTCAGTTCTAATAGGCCTCTTACAGCAGCCAGAAGTTGAAAACCTTACTTCCTAATGCAGTGTTCTTGCAGCTGTGGTATGCAAAGGCTGTAGGCCATACACTGAATAGAATAAGACTATGTGAAGAAATTTTAAAGCACAAGGTGACAACTGCGTGCATTAATCAGACTGAGGCCCCACTTCCAATCACCTCACTTGTAT
Source organism: Heterodontus francisci (assembly GCF_036365525.1). NCBI lineage: Eukaryota > Metazoa > Chordata > Chondrichthyes > Heterodontiformes > Heterodontidae > Heterodontus > Heterodontus francisci. The sequence goes on along the minus strand of NC_090413.1, from coordinate 23,865,743 downwards.
CGTTAGACTACATATTACTCCAAGACACTGTCCCTTTAAAATAACCCACAACCCTCTAAAAAATGAGTTGATTGATTAGAACATGCCATCAAACTTCAGTTTAGGGCACACTTGACAACTAATTCAGATAAAACCATTATGCTAAATGATGCAATTCTTCGCTGTGATCACCTCAACTAATTTTTTTTAAAAGTCTCCTAATGTTTAAAGTTATTATACCCCTCTTTTCCTATTTCCTCTGCCCCACCCTCTCATGGGTTTATTTTTGTAAGTCGGGAGCCAATCTCAAAACTTTGCCAACAATGCTGTAAATGGCCATCAGGAAGTATGTGACTTTGCTGGGTGCACGAGAGGGCAGTGTGTGAATGAGAGAGTGGCACATGCACAAGGGGGGCGGCGCGTACATGCTAGGATGGCACGTGCACGAGGCAACAATGCATGAACAAGAGGGTAATGTGTGAATGAGATGACCTTATGTACATGAAAGGACGGTGTTTCTGAGAGTTTGGTATGTACAGAGGCACATATCCATGAGAGACCAATGAGCATGAAAGAGCGCTGTGCTCTCTGATTTTGCTTCCTCACACCAGGGAATGCCCTGGCTCATTTCTCATCACCTACTACATGGCACAGCTGTGATTGTAAATGGTCTTCTCAGTCCTCAGTGCTAGCAGAACAAAGGACCAGCTCACATTTGTACCTCAGCAACATGAAGCTTTTCCAATCATGTCTCGCCAGCAAATTTAACAATTATAATGCACATGTCTAACCCGAACAGTGTCACCCACTGAAGTACTGAACCATGCAGACCAGATTCTCTGCTCCGTGGTAGGTTAGCTAATCTCACCCTGGATTACTGAGGCCAATACAATGTGCTTCGATTCTCCTGGGCTGGGGAAAGAATAAACATCCATCCCCCCCTACTTGGCTGCACTCCAGTGAGTACTGCGGGCAAGTACACATTTGCGAGTGTCAGATGAGGATAGGATGGGGATTTGCTATGATGCCCCTTACAGTTGAATATTCTGCCAATGCTGCTGGTCTGGAGCCTTGATTGGCACAAGCACAGGGTAGGGCCAACTGTGTGTCCGACACTCACATCTAGCAAGGACTCACATTTCCACTACAGCCTCACACTTTCTGTGCTCCAGTGTACGGGCTCACACTTGATGAAAGGCCACTGGCACCAGTGGAATTGTGCCCTGTCGAGAGGCAAAGATAGAAACATGCAGGACAGAAGGAGGCCATTTGGCTCACTGTGCCTGTGTTGGTTCTTTGGAAGAGCTAATCAATAGTCCCACTTACCTGCCATTTCCCTAGAGCCCTACAAGTTTTCCTCTTCAAGTATTTATCCAATTTCCTTTCAAAAGTTTCTATTGAATCGGCTTCCACCATCCTTTCAGGCAGTGCATTCCAGATCACAACTTGCTGCATAAAATCACTTCTCCCCATCTGGTTCTTTTATAAATTATCTTCAATCTGTGTTCTCTGGCTACCGACACTTCTGCCAATGAAAATATCTTCTCCAGATCTATCAAAAACCCTCTATCAAAGATGCTTAGACTAAAAATAAACACAACAGTCGTTTACCATTTCTCTCAAGATTTAAATTTTGTAAGTTTTCTCTCAATTTTGCTAACTATCTCCTGTGTTGGAAGTGCTGAAGGTTGGGAATATTGCACAGTGTTTGATATTCAACCCGCGTAGACAGTCAAGGGTAAAATAGAAAACAGGGTTTCCTTACCCTCCAGGGGGTCACGAGTGAGTCCCAGCTGGCTGATGATATAGCGTGGAATGTCAATTTTAACCCCATGGCCCTCCTTCGCATGGTCTTCAGCAGCTTCCAGTAGATGGTAAAATTCTTCTGGATTGAACTCCTGCATGAAGTGGGGGGGGGAATAAGGGATGTTTTTGAGTGAATTTAATGCAGCATCAGCGGGCTTTGTAAGTTCTTCAAAATCAATCAGCTAGACCAGGAGTTTCCTTGGAGTGGTGCCATTTACATGTGTAAGTGGGCTTTACGTTGCACATCCAGCAAAGTTGCAGAGGAAACTTCCCAGCCCAAGGTTCTTCCCCAAAGAGAAACTTTTATCTTTGAGGGTAAAAGTGACCATGAAGATGTTGGATTGGCCTAAAACCCTAACTGATTTACCATGGTTCTTTAAGAAAGTAAACCTAGCATCCTTATCCTGATCTGGGTCCAACACCAATGTGGTTGACTGTAATTGCCCTCTGAAGAGGCTTAACGAGCCACTCAGCTGTATCAAACCAACGATACAAGAAAACGCCTCAGGAAAACTAGGGATGGACAATAAATGTCGATCTTGCCAGCTGTGCTCACATCCTGAGAGTGAACAAAAAAACGTCTTTTAAAAAATATTTCTTTATTTAACCTTTAAGTAAAGCCCTACAACCCTCTGAGATCTCTGCAACCTCCTATTCTGGTCTCTTGCTCATCCACGGTTTTAATCCCTGCACCATTGGTGGCCATGCCTTCAGCTGCCTGGGCCCTATGCTCTGGAATTCCCTCCCGAAACCTCTCCGCCTCTCGACTTCTCTCTCTCCTCCTTTAAGATGCTCCTTAAAACCTACCTCTTTGACTAAGCTTTAGGTCACCAAGTCTAGTATCTCCTCATATGGCTTGGTGTCAAACTTTGTCTGATAATGCTTCTGGGAAGAGCATTGGGACATTTTACAATCGAATTTAATTATCCTAATATAGACTGGAATAGTAAAATTGTAAAATGCAAAGAGGGGAAAGAGTTTCTAAAGTGTGTTCAGGAGAATTTTCTACATCAGTATGTTTCCAGTCGAATGAGGAAGGAAGCATTGCTGGATTTGGTTCTAAGGAATGAAATGGGACAAGTGGATCAAGTATCAGTTAGGTAACATTTTGGGGGCAATGAATATAGTATAAAGTTTAGGTTGGCTATGGAAAAAGACAAGGAGCAATCCGGAGTAAAAATAATTAATTTGGGTGAGAATGGATCTGGCTCAGGTAAATTAGAATCAAAGATTGGCAGGTACAACTGTAATTGAACAATGTGTTGCCTTTAAAGAGGAGATAGTTTGGGTACAGTTGAGGGACATTCCTAGAAGGGGGAAAGGTAAGGCAAACAAATCCAGAGCTCCCTGGATAATGAAAGAGACAGAGTAAGATGAATCAGTAAAAAGGTGCATATGATTGATGTCACGTTGATAATACAAGTGAGAACCAGGCCGAATATAGAAAGTTCAGAGCGGGAGGTGAAGAAAGAAATAAGAGCAGTAAAGACAAGAGTATGAGAAAAGAGTATGGCAGCCGACATAAGAGGGAATCCAAAAGTTGTCTATAGGAATATAAATAGTAAAAAGGTGGTAAAAGGAGTAGTAGGGCCAATTAGGGACCAAAAAGGGGATTTACACATGGAGGCAGATGGCATGTCTGTAGTACTAATTGAGAATTTTGCATCTGTCTTTACCAAGGAAGACGCTGTCAAAGTTGTAGTGAAAGAGGAGGTAGTTGAGACACTGGATGAGCTAAAAATTGATAAAGAGGAGGTTTCAGAAAGGTTGGCTGTACTTAAAAGTTGATAAGTCACCAGGACCGAATCAGAAGCATCCGAGGATACTGAGGGAAGTAACGGTGGAAATTGCAGACAATGGCCATGATCTTCCAATCCTCCTTAGATACAGGAGTTGTGCCAAAGGAAATAATACACCTTTGTTCAAAAATGGGTGTAAGGATAAACCCAGCAACTACAGGCCAATCAGTTTAACCTCGGTGGTGGGAAAGCTTTTAGAAACAATAATCCAGGACAAAATTAACAGTTATTGGGACAAATGTAGATTAATTAAGGAAAATCAGCATGGATTTGTTAAGGGCAAATCACGTTTAGCTATTTTGATTGAGTTTTTTGATCAAGTAACAGGGAGGGTTGATCAGGGTAATGTGATTGATGTGGTGTACATGGACTTCCAAAAGGCAGTTGATAAAGTGCAACATAACAGCCTTTTCAGCAAAGCTGAAACCCATGGAATAAAAGGGACAATGGCAACATGGATTCAAAGTTGGCTGAGTGACAGGAAACAGATTAGTGGTGAATGGTTGTTTTTAGCACTGGAGGAAGGTACATAGTGGGATTCCCCAGGGATTGGTATTCGGACCACTGCTTTTCTTGATCCATATTAACGACCTAGACTTGGGTGCGCAGGGCAGAATTCCAAAATTTGCAGATAACACAAAACTTATAAGTATTGTGAACTGTGAGAAGAATAATGATAGACATCAAAAGGATATTGACAGGCTGGTAGAATGGGGGATGGACACTTGGCAGATGAAATTTAATTGAGAAGTGTGAAGTGATATATTTTGGTAGGAAGAACGAGGAAAGGCAATATAACATATCGGATACAATTCTAAAGAGGGTGCAGGGCCAGAGGAACTAGGGGTATATGTACAGGTTGAGAAAGCGGTTAGTAAGGCATACAGGATCCTGGGCTTTATAAATAGAGACATAGAGTACAAATGCAAGCAAGTTATGAAGTTATGATGAACCTTTCTAAAACATTGATTCAGCCTCAACTGGAGTATTCTGTATAATTCTGGGCACCACAATTTTGGAAGGATGTGAAGGCATTGGAGAAGTTGCAGAAAAGATTTACGAAAATGGTCCCAGGGATGAGAGACTTCAGTTACAGAGATAGATTGGCAAAGATTTTTTTATAAAAGGTGTTCTTGGGATGTGTGCATTGCTGGCAAACCCAGCATTTGTTGTCCATCCCTAATTTCCCTTGAGAAGGTGGTGGTGAACTCCCTTCTTCAACCACTGCAGTCCATGTTGGTGTATGTACACCCACAGCGCTGTTAGGAAGGGAGTTCCAGATTTTTGACCCAGCGACAGTACAGGAACAGCGATATAGATCAAAGTCAGGATAGTTTGTGGCTTAGAGGGGAACTTGCTGGTGGTGATGTTCCCATGCATCTGCTGCCCTTGTCCTTCTAGAAGGTAGAGGTCGCAGGTTTGGAAGGTGTTGTCAAAGGAGCCTTGACGAGTTGCTGCAATACATCTTGTATATGGTACGCACTGCTGCCACTGTGCGCCAGTGTGGAGGGAGTGAATCTTTAAGGTTGTGGAGGGATGCCAATCAAGTGGGCTGCTTTGTCCAGGATGGTGTTGAGCTTCTTCAGTGTTGTTGGAACTGCACTCATCCAGCCAAGTGGAGAGTATTCTACAACACTCCTGACTGTGCCTTACGGATGATAGGCAGACTTTGGGGAGTTAGAAGATAAGTTACTCACCACAGAATTCCCAGCCTCTGACATACTCTTGTAGCCACAGTATTTATTTGGCTGGCCCTGTTAAGTTTCTAGTCAATGGTAACCCCAGGATGTTGATGGTGGGGATTTCAGCGACGGTAATGCCGTAGAAAGTCAAGGGGCGAAGGTTAGATTCTCTCTTGTTGGAGATGGTCATTACCTGGCATTTGTGTGGCACAAATGTTACTTGCCACTTATCAGCCCAAGCCTGAATGTTGTCCAGGTCTTGCTGCATTTGGACACAGACTGCTTCAGTATCTGAGGAGTCACGAATGGTACTGAAAATTGTGCAATCATCACCGAACATCTCCATTTCTCACCTCATGTTGGAGGGAAAGTCATTGGTGAAGCAGCTGAAAATGATTGGGCCTAGGACACTACCCTGAGGAAAATCTGCAGCAATGTACTGGGGCTGAGGTGATTGGGCTCCAACAACCACAACCGTCTTCCTTTGCGCTAGGTATGACTCCAACCAGCGGAGAGTTTTCCGCCTGATTCCCATTGACTCCGTTTCGATAGGGCTCCTTGATGCCATACTCGGTCAAATGCTGCCTTGATGTCAAGGGCAGCCACTCTCACCTCACCTCTGGAGTTCAGCTCTTTTGTCCCTGTTTGAACCAAGGCTGTAATGAGATCTGATCAAGTGATCCTAGCGGAACCCAAACTAAGCATTGGGGAGCTGGTTGTTGCTGAGCAAGTGCCACTTGATAGCACTGTCAATGACACCTATCACTTTTCTGATGATTCAGTGTAGTCTAATGGGGCGGTAATTGCCTGCATTAGATTTGTCCTGCTTTTTGTGGACAGGACAAAGCTGGGTAATTTTCTACACTGTCAGGTAAATGCCAATGTTGTAGCTGTACTGGAGCAGCTTGACTAGGGGCATGGCTAGTTCTGGAGCACAAGTCTTTAGTACTCCAACCAGAATGTTGTCAGGGCCCATAGCCTTTACTGTATCTAGTGCCTTCAGCCGTTTCTTGATATCACCTGGAGTGAATCAAACAGGCTGAAGACTGGCATCTATGATGATGGGGACCTCAGGAGGAGGCCGATTTGGATTATCCACTCGGCAGTTCTGACTGAAGATGGTTGAGAATGTTTCAACCTTGTCTCTTGCATTGATGTGCTGGGCTCTGCCATCACTGAGAATGGGGATGTTAGTGGGGCCTCGTCCTCTGGTTAGTTATTTAATTGTTGACCACGATTCATGACTGAATGTGGCAGGACTGCAGAGCTTTGATCTGATCCATTGGTTGTGGGATCACTTTGCTCTATCGCATGCTGCTTCAGCTGTTTAGCATGCACGTAGTCCGATGTTGTAGGTAAAGCAGGTTGGCACCACATTTTTAGGTACATCTGGCTGCTCCTGGCATGCTCTCCTACTCTCCTTATTAAACCAGGGTTGATCCCCTGGCTTGATGGTAATGGTAGAGTAAGGAACATGCCAGGCTATAAGATTACAGATTGTGGTTGCATATAATTCTGTTGCTGCTGATGGCCCACAGCGCCTCATGGATGCCCAGTTTTGAGCTGCTAGACTTATCATGGTGGTAGTGCCACACAACACAATGGAGGGTATCCTCAGTGTGAAGACAGGACTTGGTCTCCCACAAGCACTGTGTAGTGATCACTCCTAACAGTTCTGTCATTGACAGATAGATAGATAGATAAATGAGGACGAAGTCAAGCAGGTTTTTCCCTCTTGTTGGTTCTCTCACCACATGTCACAGGCCCAGTCTAGCAGCTATGGCATTTAGGAAACAGCCAGCTCGGTCGTAGTGGTGCAACCAAGGCACTCTTGGTGATGGACATTGAAGTCCCCCACCCAGAGTACATTCTGTGCCTTTGCTAGCCTCAGTGCTTCTTCCAAGTGCTGTTCAACATGAGGGAGCACTGATTTATCAGCTGAGGGTGGGCATTAGGTGGTAATCAGCAGGAGCATGTCTGATGTCATGAGACATCATTGGGCCAGGACTCCCAAGGTCTCTTCCTCCTGACTGTATACCATTGTTTTGCTACCTCTGGATGGTGACAGAGGAGTCTGGGACATTGGCTGTAAGGTATGATTCAGTTAGTATGACTGTATCAGGCTGTTTCTTGACTAGTCTGTGGGACAGCTCTCCCAATTTCGGCACAAGTCCCCAGATGTAAATGAGGAGGGTCGACTGGGCAAGGTGTGCCTAGGTCAATGCCGGGTGGTCAATCCAGTTTTATTGCTTTTTGATTTTTTTGTAGTGGTTTGATACAACTGAGTGGTTTGCTAGGCCGTTTCAGACGGCAGTTAATAGTCAACCACATTACTGAAGGTCTGGAGTCACATGTAAGCCAGACCAGTTAAGGGCGGCAGATTTAATTCCCTGAAGGACATTAGTGAACCTGATCAGTTGTAATGATAAACTGGAAGCTTCATGGTTGCCACTACTAGACTAGCTTTTTATTCCAGATCTATTCATTAATAGAATTTAAATTTCACCAGCTGCCATGGTGGGAGTTGAACTCACATTCCCGGAGCATTGTCCAGTCCTCAGTAACATTACAACTATACTACCGATCCTTGGGGGCATTTGCCTTCGAGAAAAGAAGATTGAGAGAAGATTTGATTGAAGTGTTCAACATCATGAGGAGTCTAGACAGTAGATAGGAAGAAACTGTTCCCATTGGTGGCAGGGTCGAGAGCCAGACGACACCGATTTAAGGTTATTGGCAAAAGAACCAGAGACAACCAGAGGAAAAACCTTTTTACGCAGAGAGTGGTTGGGATCTGGTATGCTGTGCCTGGGAGTGTGGTGGAGACAGATTCAATCGTGGCTTTCAAAAGGGAATTGCATAATTTCCTGAAGGAAAAAAAATTGTTCGGGCTATGTGGGAAAGGCAGGGGCATGGGGCCAACTGAGACGGTGTTACTGAGAGCCGCCACGGACACAACGGGCCGAATGGCCTCTTTCTGTGCTGTAACCATTTTATAATTCTATAAAGGTGCTATATAAATTCAGGTTTTTGTTTAGTGATGATGAATGGAAGGTTTCACACTACAAACAGCCAGTATCTCTCAGGTTAGCATGGGGTAGATTCAGGATGACAATGCACGTCAGCCCCAAACCTTAAAGGAATGTTTCCCGGCTTCCCCGAATGACATTTCCATCAACAGCTTTCCTTGAGGCTCCTGTGAGTGAGACCAATAACCCAAGTGTGAATTAATGTTGTCTTTTGCTCCATATGTGAATTTCACACTTGGGTGTGCAGTACACTAGTGTTGCTTGAACAATCAGGATTCATCTACTGCACCACACAAAGGATTGCTCTATCAGTCCGAGCCACACTGATGTGTCAGTCTCAGAATCAAGATAACTTTCTGTGTAGGAGGGGCGGGAAGACACAGGAGGCTGTTAGGTCGACTGTGCCTTGGAATTAATAACCTAAAACACAGACAAGTTCTTTCCACAGGGCAATGCAGTTATTCATTCCTATCGAGAGTATTTCCCAGCACTAGACTGCACCCCCCTGACAGAAATTAGCTTGTACCCGCACTCATGCCCCAGCTGTGAGATCATGTGTGAATGAGCAAATTATGAACGCGGTGACTAGGTCAGGTTGGGCTTGTTGTTTTATGGATTGCTGCGTACTAAGCTGCTGCATTTGGAGACTCAATACTGAGGCAGGGGGAGGGTGAGGGAAACTCACTTGCCGATGCCAGACTCTGTAAATGAACGGATTAGTTCAAGGTAGCCACAGGTCATGGATGCAGCAGGGTTCTTGCAGCAGTGAAAGCTGTCTGCCCCCATTATTAAATTAAATAAATGAGCTGAATGTATTCAGAGGCTTAGTAGAATAATGCTTATGTTACTGGACTAATAATCCAAAGAGCAAAGATTCAAATCCCACCTGAGAAACATGAATGCATTTTGCAGGACTGTGGAGATAGAGCAGGGGGAGTGGGACCAACTCTCTTTCAAAGAGCTGGCACACGCACGATGGGCTGAATGGCCTCTTTCTGTCTACAATTCTAAGTATCAGTCATCATAGGGCTTCCCTTGCATTTTCGAAACAAGTGAGGTCAGGACAGTAAAAATTTCCCCATTCCATAAACTCCCTGAAATCCAGAGAAAGGCCATAATATTAGAGAAATAGAAACGCTCTTATTCCCCAACGCTCAAATATGAAGACATTTTTACCTTGCTAAATCGAGAGGCAAAGATTGCAGCTTCTGGACGCAGCAACAACAACACTCCATGTAGAAAGCTCAAATCTTCTCCTGGCCTCTTGCGCATCCCTGATTTCCTTTGCTTCATCATTGGGGACCGTGCCTTCAGCTGCCTGGAGCATAAGCCATAGAAATTCCTCCCTAGACCTCTCCACCTCTTTCTCCTCCTTTAAGGTGGCTGCTTAAAAGCTGCTCTTTGACCACCTGTCCTAATGTCACCTTCATTGGCTTGCTGTCAATTCCTGTCTGAATACGCTCCTCTGGAGCGCCTTGGGCCATGTCACTACATTAAAGGCACTTTATAAATGCAAATTGTTGATATAAATCTTGAATTAACTGCACACAGCCGGCAGCCAGATTGGCAAAATCCTGAGTAAAATGGACAGTCTCTTAGAGATTACCACTTGCTGTTTACAGGTGATAAGCATGCTAACGAATCTACACGTGAAGATTTAAATGTGACCTATTTGTCATTTACACGTGATCTACATGCAAGCTACATGACTTAGGCTTGCTATGGGTCACAAAATTGCCGGCAAACATTTGTAGAGCAAACAGTCCAGAGTAACGCCATAGGCTCCATTTTGGTGTGGTGCTTGAATGAATCACTGGGTATAGTATCTTTGGGAACTGGAACATTCACATCAGATTTGTACAAAGCAAAATGGCTTACCAGGCACTCTAGTAAACGTGCTGGTCGTGCAATGATGATCAGGAGTTTTTTCACCAGCTGTGTCACAAAGGCGACCTCTGAACTCTCGGACCGTTCATGTGCCTGGAGGGAGTCAGAGATATTGTTTGTAATCCAACTGAACTGTGATACACTGGTTCTGGCAAGGGTCATGATGAACGCATGCAACTGAAACAAGAGCGTCCCTAATGCTAACTCAGCTCCTTGTCTGAAAACCATCCCAGTCAGTTCACCCAATGATGTTACTAGTACTGACTGATAGTCAAAAATAATCAAATAGAATCAAATAGTAAGATGGATATTAAAGTTAATTCAAATCTTTACCATTTTGTTTGGTTTGTTGAAAAGATCATTATTTTCTGAGTTTTCCTTTGGAAAGTGGATTTTTGCATTGGGAAGTGGAGCAGAGTGGAAACTCTTTCAAAGAGCCGGCACAGACACAATGGGATGAATGGCCTCCTTCTATGCTGTAAAATTCTATGAATCAGACGAGGCATGAATTAAAGGTGCAGGCAGCTTGAGATGAATGCTGTAAATATTGGCCATGTATTTGTTTAGAACTTTAAAAAAAAGTGATCATGTGGCCCTTGCATTCTACTCTCATGACGACACCCACGTCGTCTTAGGCTAGATGACAGGAATTGTGTGAGTGGCTGAATCTACTCATCCAGTTGTCCCACACTGTGCAGCCAACTACCCTCAAATGCTTTGTTATAGAATATGTCTGAAATAAGGAACTCGGTGAAAGGAAGAACGGGCATGTCTCCCCATAACTGGTGCTCCGACATACAGTATATACAAAATTCCAAAGTTAGAACAAGAAAAAGAGTAATTTAAATCATTAAGCACCTTCCACAGTCCAAGCAAAACCTATCCTGTGAGGGACTTTATCAGTTACTTTCCTGCTGGAGAATTCTGTATAAATACTCCCTGAGGCCCAAAGGTTATTAAACAAATGCAAGAACAATTATCAATGCCACATAGGAACAGAACTAGGTCATTCAGCACCTCAGGTTTGCTCCGCCATTCAATTAGATCATGGCTGAACCACACTGTTCATCCCTCCCTGATCGCCCCATCTCACCCATCCCACTCCACTAGCACAAGAGCCATTGTGTCAGCTGGGCTCAGTTAGTGGCACTCTCATTTCTGCCTCAAGTTGTGAGTTCAAACCCCACTCCAGAATTGAAGCCATATTTAGAAGTGTGGTTATGGAGCCAGTGTCTCATTCTTACAGGAATTGCCCTTCAAATAATCAGTTAAAGATCCTATTGCACTATTCAAGGAGGAGCGGGAAATTCTCTTAATGTCTTGGCCAACAATTCTACGTCAACCAATGTCTCAGAAAACAAGTGGCCATTCATTTCATTGCTGTTTGTGAACTACTGCTGTGAGCTAAATAGCTGTTGTGTTTTCCTACATGACAACAATGATTTCACTTCAAAGTAATTTATTGTCCTTTGGGACATTCCTGAAAGATGTGATAAAGTAATATAGAAATACAAACCTTTCTTTGCTTTTTATGGACTGCGTGATCATCTTAGTCTACACCAATCACTGCTATTTATTTATATTCACATATTTTTCAAGCTCCTATTTAAAAGAGTGAATGATCTCAACTGTTTTTGCTGGGACTCTCTCTGTCTCTATATCTATATATATATATATATGGATGTGTGCGTGTGTGTGTGTGTGTGTGTGTGTGTGTGTATATATGTGGGGAGGTGGTTATAACCTCTAGTCTCTCTTCTGGTTCAATCATTTTAAACCTGTACCCTCTAATTCTACACCCAGTCAAATTGCCTGTTCACATTTACTTTACTGACATCTTTCAGTTAAATAACTAGGATCATGCCCTTCCTAATTTTCAGGTCCCTCTGCAGAGCTCCACAATAAAGGGGTATGTTAGCGGAAAGGTAACCAGATGCTGTCAAAAATAAAGAATCTCATTGGTTGTAGGGGCGGCGGGGTGGGGTGCGGCAAATATTTCCAATCGTTTTTCTAGAACTAGTTCTAGGACTGATTTGCAACATTAGCAACACAATGGCCTCTCGCTCGCCAACTTGCGCCTCGAAGGTAGACATTTGACCGATAGATTCCCGCGTGCTTAGCGACACGTGGATTGACTCACGTCCTGCAGCAGCTTCTCTAGGTTCTCCTGCAGCTCATAGAAGTACCGCGAGGTGATGAGCCCCTCATGCGACTTATCCAGGCAATCCCTGGACATCTCGATGATCTGGTGGTGGATGAAGCTGAGGACTCCATCAGCCAACGGGAGCACATTCTCTGGAGCATTGACCGTGAAGAATTCCTGAAGCCTCTCCTCCATCTGTGCAGTGGCCTACAGAAGGAATTACATGCAAGATTGGCCTCTGTTTAAAGAGGAATTCAATTGTTTCAGAAGTGTAAAACTTACTGCGGGGACTCACGTGATCTAAAGGTTAGGTGTTAGGTTTTCAAGCACCGACTTGAAATCCCCACTGTTAAGAAATTCCTGCTTAAGTAACCTTAAGCATTCATTTCAAGGAGCTCCATCTATTCAGCAGCTAGGTGCCTGCTAGCAGGTGTCCTGTGCAAAAAGACTGGTCTTTAACGCAAGAACTATACATTTGTGGCCCGGTGTCAAAGAGAGAGCGAGATGGGCACTCCTTCCTTGGCCAGCCCTTGATTAGGAATTGGTTTTGGGCTAGTTAAATCTTATTGATATACCATGCTTTTTCCTCATAACAGTGTTTCTGGTTTTCAGTGCTTGTATGGGTACAGACATTGGGAACAGGACTAGGCCATTCAGTCCCACGAGTCTGTTCCGCCATTCAATCAGATTGTGACTGATCTGTACCTCAACTCCATTTGCCCACTTTAAATTCATACCCATTCTGGGTAGAGCGCCCACTGTAATAAATTCATGAATTTCAGTTTTAGTGACATTGTAAATGTTAACTATCACCTGTATCCCACAATCTCTATGCATGGTGCCTCTGAAACAGAACGCAGATCAGTGCTGTTCTGGTACTGTGGGATGAGCTGGTGGCGGGGTGCAGCAGGAGATTTACCAAGAGTCCCTCTCGCTCCCTTTGGGATGCGTTTGTCCGTCACTTTACCCGCTGAGGACACTGTGAATATGTGGCATCTGCCAGCCACTGAACAGAGAAACTGTGGGGTTCACGGGTGGGATGGCCAATCCACCACCGCCAGCTTTGTACCTGTCACCACTCTCAACCCCTCCGCCCTCCCCTGCCCCCACCATGCCAACCAAGCCTGGTCAAACCACACTTGTTAATGCCAAGATGGAGTGCCTACATTACTAAAAAAAAGAAACTTTGTTAATCTTTCTATCAATAGTTCAACATTCCTCATACACTCCTCCTTCGACCCAAGGGAGTCCCGAGGTCCGTGACCTGTGGCTCCGAAGCCACACACGGCTCTTTAACATCTCATTAGCGGTTCCCAACCTTTTGCAGTTGGGTTGCATTAACATGAAAAACGCCTAAAAAATTAAGAACGTAAGAGTCGTGTTTTTAATATAGGGATAGAACGCTAATCGTTATGCTGCACTTTACGGTTTCAAATTATTATTTTAATGAGAAACATCATTGTGCTCTAAATAAACTTGTTTGACTGATATAGCTGCACCATGGTAATAGATAATGCCTTTGATTCATGGAACAGGTTTTATGGTTGCGACCATAATTGTTTCTAATATAGCTGAGACGATAAATTGTTCTAAATGTGCTATTAGCAGCTTTGTTTTAATCACAAGAATCAATAGCTGCAAACATTGTCCTAATTCTACGCATCTTAAGTTAAAATTTGTTTTAAGGATGACTTTACTGACAAAATTATTGTTTAAAAAATCTTCAAAAAACACGACAATTCAGAGTTAGGCCTATTCTAATTTCAATTTTTTTTCTATTGAGGGCGAAAAGGGGCCATGAGATTTCCCTGGCATATAAAATAAAGGAGAATCCTAAAAGATTCTATAAGTATATTAAGAGTAAAAGGGTAGCTAGGGAGAGAGCAAGTTCCCTTAAGGATCAGTGTGGTAATCTATGTGTGGAGCCACGGGAAATGGCGAGGTCTTAAATGAATACTTCTCGTCTGTATTTACCGTGGAGAAGGTCATGGAAGCTAGCGAGTTCAAGGGAGGGTACAGCGATATCCTGGAGCATATCAACATTACAAAGGAGGAGGTGTTGGAGGTTTTGAAGCGCATTAAGGTGGATAAATCCACAGGGCCTGACCAGGTGTATCCTAGGATGCCATGGGAAGCAAGGGAGGAGATTGCTGGGGCCCTGGCAGAGACTTTTGTATCATCATTAGCCACGGGTGAGGTACCGGAAGACTGGAGGATAGCTAATGTTGTGCCTTTATTTAAGAACGGCAGGAGGGATAAGCCAGGGAACTACAGGCTGGTGAGCCTTACATCAGTGGTGGGAAAGTTATTGGAAGGGATTCTGAGAGACAGGATTTATATGCATTTGGAAAGGCAAGGTCTGATTAGGGATAGTCAGCATGGCTTTGTGCGTGGGAAATCATGTCTCATGAATTTGATTTGAGTTTTTTGAGGAGGCGACCAACAGGATTGACGAGGGCAGGGCGATGGACGTTGTCTACATGGACTTTAGCAAGGCCTTTGACAAGGTCCCGCATGGTGGGCTGGTCCAGAAGGTTCGAACACATGGGATCAAGGGTCAGCTAGCAAATTGCATACAAAATAGCCTTGGTGATAGGAGGCAGAGGGTGGTAGTGGAGGGTTGTTTTTCAGATTGCAGGCCAGTGACCAGTGGTGTGCCGCAGGGATCGGTGCTGGGCCCTCTGTTGTTTGTCATACATATTAATGACTTGGATGTGAATGTCGGGGGCATGATTAGTAAGCTTGCAGATGACACCAAAATTGGTGATATAGTGGACAGTGAAGAAGGTTGTCTAAGGTTACAACAAGATATAGATAAACTGGGAAAGTGGGCAAGGGATTGGCAAATGGAATTGAACGCAGACAAGTGCAAAGTGATGCATTTTGGGAAGTTCAACCAGGGTAGGACATATACAGTGAATGACAGGGCCCTGGGGAGTGTTGTTGAGCAGAGAGACCTTGGGGTGCAAGTACATAGTTCCCTGAAAGTAGCAACACAGGTAGACAGGGTGGTGAACAAAGAACAAACAAAGAACAAAGAACAGTACAGCACAGGAACAGGCCATTCGGCCCTCCAAGCCTGCGCCGATCTTGATGCCTGCCGAAACTAACATCTTCTGCACTTTCGGGGCCCATATCCCTCTATTCCCTTCCTATTCATATATTTGTCAAGATGTCTCTTAAACGTCACTATCGTATCTGCTTCCACCACCTCCCCTGGCAGCAAGTTCCAGGCACTCACCACCCTCTGTGTAAACAACTTGCCTCGCACATCCCCTCTAAACTTTGCCCCTCGCACCTTAAACCTATGTCCCCTAGTAACTGACTCTTCCACCCTGGGAAAAAGCTTCTGACTATCCACTCTGTCCATGCCGCTCATAACTTTGTAAACCTCTATCATGTCGCCCCCTCCACCTCCGTCGTTCCAGTGAAAACAATCCGCGTTTTTCCAACCTCTCCTCATAGCTAATGCCCTCCAGACCAGGCAACATCCTGGTAAACCTCCTCTGTACCCTCTCCAAAGCCTCCACGTCCTTCTGGTAGTGTGGCGACCAGAATTGCACGCAATAGTCTCAGTGTGGCCTAACTAAGGTTCTGTACAGCTGCAACATGACTTGCCAATTTTTATACTCTATGCCCCGACCGATGAAGGCAAGCATGCCGTATGCCTTCTTGACTACCTTATCCACCTGCGTTGCCACTTTCAGTGACCTGTGGACCTGTACGCCCAGATCTCTTTGCCTGTCAATACTCCTAAGGGTTCTGCCATTTACTGTATACCTCCCACCTGCATTAGACCTTCCAAAATGCATTACCTCACATTTGTCCGGATTAAACTCCATCTGCCATTTCTCCGCCCAAGTCTCCAACCGATCTATAATCCTGCTGTATCCTCTGACAATCTGACAGTGGCGCAGTGGTTAGCACCGCAGCCTCACAGCTCCAGCAACCCGGGTTCGATCCTGGGTACTGCCTGTGTGGAGTTTGCAAGTTCTCCCTGTGTCTGTGTGGGTTTCCTCCGGGTGCTCCGGTTTCCTCCCACATGCCAAAGACTTGCAGGTTGATAGTTAAATTGGCCATTATAAATTGTCCCTAGTATAGGTAGGTGGTAGGGAAATATAGGGACAGGTGGGGATGTAGTAGGGATGTAGGATTAGTAGAAAATGGGTGGTTGATGGTCGGCACAGACTTGGTGGGCCGAAGGGCCTGTTTCAGTGCTGTATCTCTAAAAAAAAAAATATCCTGCTATATCCTCTGACAATCCTCATCATTATCCGCAACTCCACCAACCTTTGTGTCGTCCGCAAACTTACTAATCAGACCAGCTACATTTTCCTCCAAATCATTTATATATAATACAAACAGCAATGGTCCCAGCACTGATCCCTGCGGAACACCACTAGTCACATCCCTCCATTCAGAAAAACACCCATCCACTGTAACCCTCTGTCTTCTGTGACTGAGCCAGTTCTGTATCCATCTTGCCAGCTCACCTCTGATCCCGTGTGACTTCACCTTTTGCACCTGTCTGCCATGTAGGACCTTGTCAAAGGCTTTACTAAAGTCCATATAGACAACATCCACCGCCCTTCCCTCATCAATCATCTTCGTCACTTCCTCAAAAAACTCAATCAAATTAGTAAGACACGACCTCCCCTTCACAAAACCATGCTGTCTCTCGCTAATAAGTTTGTTTGTTTCCAAATGGGAGTAAATCCTGTCCCGAAGAATCCTCTCTAATAGTTTCCCTACCACTGACGTAAGGCTCACCGGCCTATAATTTCCTGGATTATCCTTACCACCCTTCTTAAACAAAGGAACAACATTGGCTATTCTCCAGTCCTCTGGGACCTCACCTGTAGCCAATGAGGATGCAAAGATTTCTGTCAAGAAATCTGCTTGCCTTCATCAGCCGAGGCATTGAGTACAAGAATTGGGACGTCATTTTACAGTTAGGGCGTCTCAGTGGTTAGCACCACAGCTCCAGTGACCTGGGTTCGGTTCTGGGTACTGCCTGTGCTGAGTTTGCAAGTTCTCCCTGTGACCTGCGTAGGTTTCCTCCGGGTGCTCTGGTTTCCTTTTGCGGGTTGATAGGTAAATTGGCCATTGTAAATTGCCCCTAGTATAGGTAGGTGACAGGAGAATTGAGGGAAGGTGGGGATGTGAGAGGGAAATGGGATTAATGTAGGATTAGTATAAATGGGTGGTTGATGGTCAGCACAGACTCGGTGGGCTGAAGGGCCTGTTTCAGTGCTGTATCTCTCTATGATTCTTCTTGTATATAACGTTGATTAGGCCGCATTTGGAGTACTGTGTGCAGTTCTGGTCGCCGCACTACAGGAAAGATGTGATTAAGCTAGAGAGGGTGCAGAAAAGATTCACAAGGATATTGACTGGTTGGAGGGCTTGAGTTATAAAGAGAAATTGGATAGGCTGGGTCTGTTTTCCCTGGAACGAAGGAGGCTGAGAGGGGACATGATAGAGCTATATAAAATTATGAGAGGCAAAGATAGGGTAGATAGCCAGAGTCTGTTTCCCATGGTAGGGGTGACTAAAACTAGAGGGCATAGATTTAAAGTGAGAGGGAGGAGAATTAAAGGGGATCAAAGGGGTAAATTTTTCACACAAAGAATAGTGAGTATCTGGAATGAGCTGCCTGAGGAGGTGGTGGAGGCAGGAACAGTAGCAACATTTATGAGGCATCTGGACAGGTACTTGAATGAGCAAGGCATAGAGGGATATGGAATTAATGCAGGTAGGTGGGATTAGTATAGATTGGCATTATGGTCGGCATGGACGTGGTGGGCCGAAGGGCCTGTTTCTATGCTGTACGACTCTATGACGATGACTCTAAATTCAACACATGCATTTTATCTATTATGCATTCTACCAGAAACACTTGGCAATTTGCCAAGTATTTGGTTTAGAAATGCCAAACTTTTGTTTTGCAGCTCTCAATAGTTTTTATTTCAAGCAATTTTTTTTTTAAAAAAGGCTCTTCAGATAAAAAGACCCTTGTGACTAGCCAATCCAATCACAAGACACAGTCTCAGAATAAGGGGTCGGCCATTTAGGACTGAGATGATGAGGAGTTTCTTCACTCAGAGGGTGGTGAATCTTTAGAATTCTCTGCCCCAGAGGGATGTGGAGGCTCAGTCATTGAGTATGTTCAAGACTGAGATCAATAGATTTCTACATATTAAAAACATCAAGGGTTACAGGGATAGTTCAGGAAAATGGTGTTGAAGTAGAAGATCAGCCATGATCTCATTGAATGGCCTACTCCTGCTCCTATTTCTTATGTACTAATATAACGAGCACAGGAAGACATGCAAGAGCAGGACAGAGTGACATGTCTATCCAGAATTTGCCTTCCTTCGCCCAGGGAGCAGTATCTCACCACTCTGCAGAAACTCTCTGATTGGCCAAAGTTGGCAGTCCAACACTCAAGGATTTGCTCGAGAGAAGTTGTTCCCTTGAGCCTTTATACAGTATGTCATGTTGTATTATTTATGTAGCTTCATCAAAGGTCTTGATATTAACACCGGCCCCACCCCCCCACACCCCCCCCTCACTAAGGGTGTGAGCGAGTCGAGGCGGGGGGTAGGGTGGCGGTCGGGTAAAAATGTTAAACAGGGAACAGGAGGTGGGTTTCCTGACATGTATTATTAATACATTTAAATCAGACTCACACAGTGCAATTGGGGACCTGATTTAAATGTAACCATTGCCGTCTGGGTTTCCCAGGGCTCGGGAACCCCAACAGTAATAGGGAGACGGGAGCTGCCAGCTCCACCACGTAAGTGCATTTTACAGCATTCCTTGTAAGCCAGGAGGAGTAGGAGGGCTCTGCCCCGCCCCCCCACCCCTCAAGCCTTCGGCTTCCTCTTCTGCCGATCACAGCCTCTCTCTGCCCCCATTCCATCCCAGCCCCATCACCTATCAGCACACTCTCCCCTTATCAAGATTAAAGTGTTTCACAATGTTGAAGTACAATAATAAGATGCACCAAACCTCTCTCGCTATCTGGCTGCAAGCAGCAACTGCAGTGAGATTGAAAATAAATACAGCCTTTAATAGCAAGTAATACAAGTCTTTTTTTTTGTCAAAAATTGATGTTTATCAATTGAGGCAGGTATCAAGTTCCTTCAGTCATGTGTACAAGCGAAGGCTCAGAGTCTGGCAGAGAGAGAATTATAGAATTCGCACCAATAATTTCAGATTACAATATAGTCAGTTCCCATGAATAGCCTCAGCAGTTGCCAAGAAAATGAACATGATTACATTGGTGGATTTGCCATCTCACTAGTTCACCTCAGGGCAGATATTGGATATTGGATATATTCACATGAATAACTGCAAGGCATCAAATGCCATCATAAACTATAAGAGTGAAACTCGAGAACTTTGCAATCAGAATCTCAGTCGTGCAATCAGATTGCATGGAGTTTCATTAAATATTGGATATTGTTTCATAGGAGCATTTATTTGTAAGCAAATTTTCCTTAAATTGCATTTTTTCTTGTTATGAATTTTGCGCTCATCCCAGTAAGCGTTGGGTAATGGGATAATTCATACGGGGACCCATTGATGCATTAAGCCCTCCAAGGTCAGGTATGGCATGGTTAGAAGCAGAGTAAAAATTGCTGTAATCTGCCCCAATCACACACTAATGTGACATTTTTCCCTAATGCAGCCTGGAGGTCCCTATTCCACCTCCACCTTCGCCTTTGGCTCATAGCAAAGCCCCTGTTCCATGATTGAGACTCTTATTAACACAATGGATAAATGGGACCCAATCTCAGTCCTTACCTTTGGAAATCTTTCTTTGTAGACATGGTTCATCATCACTATTTCGTTGTCATAGCAGGAAGGAGAGCGGCCGGGGCTGCAACGGGTCAAATACCACAAGTTAGTCTCGGTCCAGCAAACCGATGGATAAGAGCTACTTTTGGCACTGACTTCAGATGGGTCTCCTTTCACCCTCTGCATGTGCTACATCTTACTGCCCCGAGCGAATAAATGGCAAAAGACAGTTTGCACTGGTTGGCTTTTCAGTAACTAGTGGGTAGTCGGACTCAGAGTTATCACTAGATCAAAGGGTGGGGGACACTAATTCAGACTGAGAGTTAGTAGAGCATAGATCGTTATCATGAGTGGCTGTTGAGCCAGAGTCTAGAACATTAATACAAGGAATCAGCCTCCGTATAAAAGAAAAAGCTCCCAATGACTATCCTAAATTGGTTGTTTACCACCTCAACCCTCTTGCACTGTTGGCCCAAAGTATCTGAAAATATTGTCCCAAGTTGACTGTCCCCATTATGGGAGCACAGGAATATCATCATCACTGCAGCCTTATCCTAACGAAACTAACTTCCATGCTCTTTCTCACTGTCACACCAGTCTTGAGTGTGGCTCAGTTAGTAGCATTCTCACCCCTTGAGTCAGAGGGTCATGGGGTTCAAGTCCCACTCAACAGACTTAAACACAAAGTCTCTTCTTTTCTTAAAAGAAGAACAGGGCGTTCTCCTGGTCAATATCTTTCAACCAACATCGGGTGAAAAAAATAGATTATGTGGTCATTATCACAATGTTGTTTGTTGGACCTTGCTGTGTGTAAATTAAATTGCTGCATTTCCAACAAGTGACTACACTTCAGAAAAGTACTTCATTGGTTGTGAAAGGTGCAATATAAATGCAATTCTTTATAAGGTACCTGACCTGGACCTCTACAGTGGGCCAAGCAAGTCCAGCACCTTTCTTTCAGGGGTTTAACCTTGTACAACAGAGCTTCTTGAGTCACCAATGTCACCATGACATTCTTCCTGCTTCACATTACAGATTTACATTTGTTATTTTCCAGAACGAGAATTAATTGTGCAATCTGTTAATTAGCAGACAACACCACAGCAGTGAGCAGTACAGTTGCCTGCCCACAGTGCTGAAATATTCATTCACACTGAGGGAGGAAGACTCAGTTGGCTTGTGTGCAGCTGCGAGCTGCTCGGAAAATGGATGCATTCCATTACCAAGTATATCTTGGAGGAAGCTAGGCTGACAGTGACTGAAGCACATGTAAAACTCAAACAAAGCAAAGGAGCATGGAAAATCGAGTTCAGGCAGCAAAGCCCTCCATTCACTCTGTCACACAACAGTGAAGATTAAATCCTATCTGTATGTTACAACAATCGCGCCTATGAGACCCGGGTTGAAATTCTGCCCAGACGAAGGGGATGAAATAGATCAATTTTCCTGTTCCTACATAGGTGCATATTGGATCTCCCAGTGCCCGGTGGACACAGGAAAATTGGGCTGTGGAGGATTGCATGTCCCAGATGGAGCCTGTCCAACTCTCCATCTATTTAAATTAGTGAATGGGAAGTCAACCAGGTTCCCTTAGGGGTGTGTAGACCTCCCTGTCCAGTGTTACTCTAATCACTGCACCTTGGAAATGCAATATACATAGGCGTAAAAACAGGAAAATATAATCCATTTTTCTGTCCCTTCTGTCGGCTATGAGGATCCTAAGTTGCATCGATCGCAACAAAGTTCCTAGTACAAAAGTGGCCATCATTAAGGCTAAATTGACAATTTTGCTCAGAGAGACCCGTAACATTTGATGTGGGAAATGGAATTAATAGGAAGTTATAGCAGGTCTCACACTTTGGAGGTTCGGGGAGAGTAGGGAAAGCTCATGATACCCCTAAACGGGAATGCTCGATCCTGAGTGAATAATGTGTACTTCCCAACACCACTATCTCCGATCCAAATGCCGACAAAAATTAACGGAAGATGAACGTAATTACAGAAAAAAACACAGTAGCAGATTCTTACATGGAGGGGTAATTTTGATTTTGCATGATATTGGATCAACCATTCCTTGAGCTGGCACTCCAGTGCTGTACTGATGGAGTGCTGCACTGTCTGAGGTGCCATCTTCTGGATGAGACACTACACAGGTGGACGCAACAGATCCTGCGGCACTATTTCGAGGAAGAGCAGCAGAGCTTTCCTCGGTGTCCTTGGCCAATATTTATCCTTCGACTTGGTTGTTATCAATTGCTGTTTGTGTGAGTTTGCTGTGTGCAAAATTGATGTCGCATTTCCTACATTACAACAGTGTCTACACTTCTAAAAAATTCTTCATTGGCTCTAAAGCACTTTGGGACCTCCTCAGGTCATGAAAGTCACTATATCAATGCAAGTCTTTCTTTTTATATAAAATTTCCAAATTTCACATCTACTGGTCAATGAGGAAGGTTTAAGGGGCGACTGATCCGATGTTGCTCGATTTGCACTTATGGTCAAAATGACGCAACCTGCCGACCCCCCCAACCACTGGAGATTCCAAGATGGTGGAACTGAGCGCAAGTACTGACCTGAGGCTCCGAGAGCGTGGACGCACTGCTGGTGAGCGCCGCCCCCCGTCATCATCAGTGATGCTCTCGGTGCTGCCAAAGTGTTTGGACAGGAAATGCAGTTCATCCACCGTAGGTTGGAAGGGCAACTGGTGAAGCTTCTCCTGTGACGAACATGAGGACTGCAAGGTTTCAAAGTAAACAACAAAACACAGGTATGAGAAAAGACAAGGCATGCTCCAGAAATTAGCAACACTTCACTCATTGTCTAACCGTTGTGTATAAGCCTGAATGTTGACACTGAGATTCATGATTCTTTGTTCTCCCCATCCAAGATAGGAACATGGGAACAGGATGAGGCCATTCAGCCCCTCGAGCCTGTTCTGCCATTCAAATAGATCATTGTTTATCGGTACCCCAATTCCAACAACATGCCTTACCCAACCACAATCTATCAAGCTTAGTCCTACCAGCTCCAACTGACCATAATCTCTTCAGGAGTGGAGGAGATTCCATCTTTCTATTACTCTTTGTGTGAAGGAGTGTTTCCTGATTTCCCTCCTGAATAGGCTGGTTCTTTTAACCTTTTCATTCCCCTCATTCTTGATTCCCCCACCACTTTCTCCATATCTACCCTATCGGAGCCTTTTAACATTTTAAACACCTCAATCAGACCGCCCATCAATCAATTAAACTCGACAGAATACAAGCCAAGTTTATGCAACATGTCCTCATAATTTAACCCTCTGAATCCCGGTATCATTCAGAGTATTAAGTGGTGAGAAACTAGGAGTGAAGAGGTTTAGAAATCCCAAGTACACGAATCATCTAAAACAGGTGCCAAAAGCTTTCAAAAAGGCTAATGGAGTGATGGCCTTCATCTCGAGGGGGTTGGAATACAAGGGGCAGGGAATTATGATTTAATTCTGTAGAGCTTTGGTTAGATCGTATCTGGAATGCTACATTCAGTTTTGGACACTTTACTTCAGTCAGGATACACTGGCCTTGGAGGAAGTGCAGTGCACATTTACCAGGAAGATATCGGGTTAGGCCACTCAAAGTTAATTATTGTTAAATAAATGGAAAGAGGTTGTCAGTTTCAGCTAGAAATCAGAAGATCCCCATATTAAGTAACTGGTTTTTCTCTTCTCTTTCTAAGGCTGCCTTGTATCTGAAGTGGAACATCTGCAATATAATGTCTATCATATACTGACCCATCGTTGAATACAATTAAGGCTGGGATAGACAGATTTTTGGTATCTCAGGGAATCAAGGGATATGGTGAGTAGGCAGGAAAGTGGAGTTGAAGCCTACGATCAGCCATGTTTGTATTGAATGGCAGAGCAGGCTCAATGGGCCATATCGTCTACTCCTGCTCCTATTTCTTGTGTTCTTGCATTCCTGTGACATACCATTTTAATGTAATATATACACACTGCAGATGTCACATTGCAGAAATCTCAAACTCCTGCTGGGAAACAAGAAGTGCCATAGAGCCTGTGCTATGCCAGCAGTCATAAGCTCACCCCTCCCTATCTCTGTAATCACCTGCAGCCGTACAACCATCCAAGATCTCTGCGCTCCTCCAATTCTGGCCTCTTGAGCATCCCCAATTTTCATCGCTCCACTATTGGCCCCCATGGCGGCCATGCCTCCAGTTGCCTAGGCCCTAAGCTCTGGAATTCACTTCCTAAAACTCTCAACCTCTCTCTCCTCCTTTAAGACACTCCTTAAGACCTACCTCTTTGACCAAGCTTTTGGTCACCTGTCCTAACATCTCCTTCTGTAGCTCTCAGTGTCAAATATTTTTTGGTAATACTCCTGTGAAGAGCCTTGGGATGTTTACTACATTAAAGGCGCTATGTCAATGCAAGGTATTGCTGTTGTTATTGAGTGAAAGCCCTATATTATAGGGACTCGCCACAGAGAACACCAGAGCAATGGCAGCTACCACCGCTGGCTCTTAATGAATGTTCCTTTTTTGAAGGTTCAAAGGTTAAAGTGAAAGAGATACCACATACAGACACAGTGGAGCTGGGAGTGTTGGTCCCATATCCCGAGGATGGCAGTGAGGCGAGGGACCATCGACGTCCATCTGCCCTGGAAACAAAATAGGAGGCATTTTAAACAACAGCACGCATGGTCCCTTTTAGTCTTAAAGCATCCTTTAACCCTTTTAGCTGCTAAACTGTATTGATAGCTATTCGATTACCTGCTGCCAGTCTGGCCAAATATGTATTTTTACAGAGATCAATAAACTTAAAAGTATAAGATTCGTTAATCCCAATTTAACAGGACTTTCGGGAAATGGCGTTAATCTGTTTCATTCTGAACTCCTGTTGGTTATAGTGCTGAGATAGTGCAGTATCCTCCTTGCACAATCAAACTGAAGTAGATGGCGAGGGGAGAGTAAATTTTTAATCTTCTGTTTAGCACAAGAAAGAACTTCAATCCCAAAATGTTTCTTTGAAGCTTTGGGAACATTTTTTAAAATTAATTTGTGGGATGTGGGCATCTCTGGCTAGGCCAGCATTTATTGCCCATCCCTAAGTGCCCTTGAACTGAGTGGCTTGCTAGGCCATTTCAGAGGGCAGTTAAGAGTCAATCACATTGCAGTGGGTCTGGAGTCACAAGTAGGCCAGACCAGGTAAGGACAGCAGATTTCCTTCCCTAAAGGACATTAGTGAACCAGATGGGTTTTTACAACAATTGATAATTATTTCATGGCAATCATTAGACTAACTTTTTTTTTTAAATTCCAGACTTACTAATTGAATTCAAATTTCACCATCTGCCGTGATGGGATTCAAGCCCATGTCCCCAGAGCATTAGTCTGGGCTCTGGATTACTAGTCCAGTGACATTACCACTACGCCACTGCCGTTAAGAGGGCAACGGGTGGAGTCCGCGCGCCTGAGGACGGTGTGAGGCCGGTAGCGGCCCCTGGCTCGATGGGATCGAATCTTCTCGGAGTCGGGTTGCTTGTGAATGCAGCCCAAAGTGGGTGGCAAACTCCATCTAACATCTCGTGAGAACCTCCGCGTTGGAATGAAAACTAAAATGATACAAGCAGATTTCAGGCTTCCAGTTTATTCTGGGATTCGACCACGGAAAAGTGTATTCTCCCTTTAAATAATAGTCCATTCGCCCTTTCATTATTTCTTTTCGTCGTATGACTTCAAATTGAAGAATTTTCACATATTAATGCACTAAATTGTGCTAATTTATTCTACTAATTTCACGAGAGACGCAGGGAGTCACAACCTCTCTAAATGAGAAAACGAAATTAAATCAATGTTTTGCTTCTCACTCCTTGTCAGAAAGGGACTGAATTTCAGCATTTAAAAGGGCACTGTCTCAAAAACACACACAATCAGTATCATGTGGTAAGGATTCCTCTGGTCACTGTCTGCATACACCTTCAGAGTGCTGGTGAAAGTTTTGCTTGTTTGTCATTTGTGACAGAACAGAAAATCTTTTTGGAATGTGATTTCCTTCAGAATAGATGCTCCTCACATTACAGAGTTGCTGCACACAGTAGAATAGAGGAATTCTTGCCTCCGTGTGAGTCGGGGTCCTAAATCCCCAAACATCGGGAAAAATAGCAAATCAGCAACACAATCCAGTCACTGTAAAAACATAGCAGAGAATCCAACAAAGGTCTGATTCCCGACACCCCCAGTGTCTGGAAATAGCTCGATTTGAGGAGGGAAATGTCATCGATTTGCTTTCTTTTTGGGCACCTAAAGTACCTGTCCCTTCCCCTAAAGAAATCAATGGAGTTCCACTTGACAGCTGTTGTCATTTGTGGAGCATCACAGCTAAGCTTGATCCTGTTCACCTGCCTGCTATCCTTACACATGCACTTCAAGTATCAGCCATATCTCCGTGGGTAACAGTCTCTCGCCGATGAGTCAGAAGATTGTGGTTTTAAGTCCCACTCCAGAGACTTGAGCACAAATTCTCGGCTGACACTCCCAGTGCAGTACTGAGGGAGTGCTGCACTGTTGAAGGTGCCGTCTTTCAGATGAGGCATTAAATTGAGACCCCATCTGCCCTCTCAGGTAGATGTAAACCAAACCATGGCACTACTTTGAAGAATTTCCCCCTAGCGTCCTGGCCAATATTTACCCCTCATCACTAAAAACAGATTCTCCGGACATTATTTCATTGCTGTTTGTGGGAACTTGTGTGTAACTTGGCTGCCATGGTTCAATCGTTACATTAGTGACTAACACTTCAAAAGTGCTTCATTGGCTAGAAAGCACTTTCTGATGTCCTGAGGCAAATTTTTATTTATTTGCGCCACAGTGTTGGTTTGAGCTGGTTTAGTTGCTGATTCGTTAATCTTAAAAGCACAATACATCGAATGTTAACATGCAGCACACACACACAAGGAAAAAACTGAAGGGAAGGCTTGTCACATGACACCAACTGAGAGAACCAATTGACCATATGGGCCATGAGACGGCCATCTTGAGCCAGTACACAGAGCTGAGCATAGCATCAGACCTAACACAGCCACAACACAGACTGGAGTTACCTGTCAGTGCGATGACCATGGCTGCAAGGAAAGAAACAGGTTAAAGCAACAACAGGTTGAGAAACTAGACTGGAAAAGGCACTGAGTAAAACGCTGCTGACCCCACAAAGCACGCTTCCAGCTGGACACAGGCTAGCTTTCTGAAGCTAATCAACACACATTTCACTACGTAAGTATCTGGGGTTGGAATGGAACCATCAGAATACAAATTATAACAGTGCTTGACAGTTTTGATCTTCTCCTGAAGGTACTAATCTCAACAACTGGGGCCCTGCATTGTGCCTCAGTGCCCTTGTACAGAAGGGAAGGGGAGCAGGTGTGGGGTAGGGAAGTTAGGGGAATCAGCCAGTATGCAGCTGTTTCATTAAAATCCAGACCCTTGCTCAATAGCACATAGTTAAGATTTGAATGTGATGCTTCTGTAGTTGAATAGTCTTTACTCAAAATCTATAATCACACATCTAGAATTACCCACTGGCGTAAGATACTAGAGCTGTTGTCTTTACAATCATACTGCATGAGGACCAACACCCTCACAGAGTGTGACTGCATATTGGTTCATGAAGGGTTAGCAAAATACACTTCTCACTAAACACCACCACCTTCTAAGCCAGATGTTCAATTAAAACAGTTACAATTGGCTGATATTCCCAGAGCAGTACTGAGGGTGTGCTGCACAATTAGAGGTGCCGTCTTTTGGATAAGACGTTAAACCAAGGCCCCGCTTGACCTGTCAGGTAAAAGATCCCATGGAACTATTTCGAAGAAGAGCAGTAGAGTTCTCCCCGAGGTTCTGAGCCAATATTTATCCTTCAACAACATCTAAAAACAGATGAACTGGTCATTTGTCACATTGCTATTTGTGGGAGCTTGCTGGGCACAGAATGGCTACCGCATTTCCTACATTACAACAGTGACTTCACTTGAAAAAGTACTTTGTTGGCTGTAAAGCATGTTGGGATGCCTTGAGGTCATGAAAGGCGCTATATAAATGCAAGTCTTTCTTGTCAAGCATTTGAGTTTTCTACACCAAATATAGCTCAATGTTTATTGCCTGCAGTTCTGCCTCACTTGTACTGTACTCATTTATATTACTTACACACAAACACGCATTTCAATCATCCATTTGCACTTACTCCCCCCCATCACACACCCACACCCACCCACCCACCCACCCACACCCACAAGGTACAACCTGTTTGCAAGTACAGATTATAACCACCTTTCCACTGATAAGGATCAATCTGTTAACTGTTGGGCTTTGGAAGTTTAATTAGCTCCTTGAGACCAAATGTCCTACATTCTCAAGTTCCCCAAATACCCACAAACATAACTCGATGTTCCATATTTTATTAATTCTGTCATGTTGGAGCTCTGCGAAAAGATGGCTGGTCATTAAGCCCTCTTGAGTACCACAGAATAACATCAGTAGCAATGTGCAGTGTGCAATTTGCACTCACGCTAACCTGTTCAGTAAAGGACGGACTTGACCCAGTTTCTTTCACTTCATTCCCTTGCCCAGACGGAACCAAGGGCACACAGATTATGCCATGGATATTACCATAGTCAAACAGAAATGCCATTCCACTGACTTGCAAGAGGTGCCAGTGGAAAAGTGGGAAACTCCATCATCCTGAGAACATCCCTTCCTATTTTCTGAAAATATTGCATCTGAAATATGATAACTTGAGCCACAAGTGGACTCAATCAAGACATGGGCGAGTGGGGCAATCCCGAGACAATCCTGGAACTAAAGGTTAGGTGTTCTGAGCCGCCTTCTCCCCTGGTTTTCCACAATCTTTTCCCTCCAGATTTCATTATATCCATTTTCTCATTTCGTCTTGCCTGGTTACTAGTACCCAGAACTCTGTCACTGGACCAGCCACTAATAATACGAGGCAGAGTAAGTATATATCATTCACAACTCCATGACTTCTCAGCCACTCAAACAAGATGCCCTGTCCCTCCTCATGGTCCAATAATACACTGAGCATTACACAAACTTTACAGCACAGAAACAGATCATTCGGCCCAATTGGTCCACGCTGGTGTTTGTGCTCCACTTGAGCTTCCTCCCACGCATCTTCCTCTCACCTTGTCAAAACAGTCTTCTATTCCTTTCTCCCTCAGGTATTTATCTAGCTTCTCCTTAAATGCACTTATGCTATTTGCCTCAACTACTCCTTGTGATGGCGAATTCCACATTCTCACCACTCTCTGGGTAAAGAGGTTTCTCTTGAATTTCTTATTGGATTTATGAGTGACTCTGTTATATTTATGACCTCTAGTTTTGGACTCCCCCTCAAGTGTAAACATTTGTAACACATACACTTAGATCCCTGCCCAATATTCATCTTGGACCAGTTCAGGCCACTTGACCTGCAAAACTGGATGTCGACTGCTCAAATTCGGGTTATCTAGCTAGGGCCCCTACATAATGCAGCGACAGGAGAATTTCTTTCCTTAATTCTGGGCTGTATTCAAACTCAGATGCCTGGAGTAAAATGACATTTATTTATTGTATCTCTGAGATGCTGAAAATAAAAATTCACAAACATTTCAGGGGATGACAGAAAGCCACATGTCACCATAGCTACCACTCAATCCAACTGGTTTGTCCCCCAAACTCAACTATCCCAATGCCTTCCTGGCCAGCCTCCCACCTTGTACCCTCCATAAACTTGAGGTCATCCAAAACTCTGCTCCTTGTATCCTAGTTCATACCAAATCCCATTCACCCATCATCCTACGCTCGCTGACCTACATTGGCACCCTATGCACAATGCCTCAATTTTAAAATTCTCATTCATGTGTTCAAATTCCTCTTAATGGCCTCATCCTTCTCCATCTCTCCATCTACCTCCAACCCTCCGAGATTTCTGCGTTCCTCCAACTGTGGCCTCTTGCACATCACTCCACCACTGGAGGTCATGCTTCCAGCTGTCTAGACCCTAAGCTCTGGAATTCCCTCTCTAAAACTCTCTGCCTCTTGACCTTCTTTAAGGCACTTCTTAAAACCTACCTCTTTGGTCAAGCTTTTGGTCATTTGTCCTAATATCTACCTATGTGGCTCAGTCAAATTTTGCTCCTGTGAAGCGTCTTGGGACATTTTGCTACGTTAAAGGTGCTATATAAATGCAAGTTGTTGTTGTCTCCCTGTCCCATAGCAAAGAGAAAAATATTCAACTTTCACCTTCTGGAGTAAAAACCAAACTTACCTTCGAGAGGTCACGAATGAAAAGTGCGCCGGGGCGTTGGGAGAGAAGTTCCGCGGACTGTCCAAGGGACTGCTGCCTGAAAAAATGAACAAAGCAAAGGAAAGGTCAACTGGAGCTTCCTCAGACCACAAGTTGTCAAAATGAATGTTTTATTACTCTACCGAAAGACTGCCTAAACGTCAGGGTAGAAATAGGGCTTCCATTTTTCAGACTTTAAACGTGCGCAATGCAATCAAATTTAGCGACGGGACAGCCCGCGTGCGAGTCGGGGTCACTGCTAAATTGGTTGCGTCAAATTTTGAAGCGTCCCCAGGTATCCACTTATCTAAATAGAGTGGAGGGTTTGAGGGGCTACCATGGCTGACAACAGTGAGGTACTGATAGGCAACCATCATTCGTATCGCCATATGCCAGCAAGAGTCGGTGCCTTTGGCAGGGACTGGAAGAATAGATCGCAACAATGGTAGTTAAACTTAGAGTCATGATAACTCACGGACACCGGGCTCTGCCCAGCACACGCTTTGCACTTCCTTACTCCTCTCCAAAACAGTTCGGTGAATTGACCGGACTCCTTGGCATACCAAAACTGGTGCGAATGAACGAACTTAAAATAAAAGCACAGAGCTCATGTCAAGGTCAACGTGCCAAGTGCAGGCGCCTGATTAGCAGCAGAGAGTGCCAGACACATGCAAGCATCAGAAGAGGATGAGTTTAATCAGCAGATTACACGCTTCCCATCCCAAACACTTTCTCCTGATTATGCTGCCTGCGATGAGGACTATATTAGCAGCGATGAATCACTCAGCAGCAACCAGCTGCCATGCTTGTAGAGAAGATTTAAAACAGATTTTTTTTAAAACTCTCTAATTGTGGGTGATAGTCATTTCCTTTATTTCCTGTAGCGCAGGTTTTGCGCAGGCAAATCTTTGGACACCATGGTTGCTTCTACGCAGGGGCTACAGGTTTATTCCCTAGTGGTTTAACGCTACACCTAACAGGCCAGCGGTCCCAGGTTCAGTCCCCAACTTCTCCACAGTCAAAATTCTCAGCAATCCCTGGGCTAGGGAGAGAGGGGAAGTGGGGACGGGCATGGTGGAAATCAGCCAGGGTTACCACTCTTGACCACAAAATCAGGACCCTCTCATGGAAATTAGGCCCTTGTGAACATGGAGCATGGACAAGATGAAGTTTGTTTGTGATACTTTCCAGAGCTGAATAACCTGATGATGCTCATGGTCCAGGTTTACACATGGAGAATGATCACAGACTTATTGAACCATTAACAGTGCAGATTGCTGCCTTCGGGAATGAAGCTGAAAAAGCTGGAGGAAATTTGCAGTTGACTCTTAAACAATTGCATCTCCTGCACAGTTTCCAGAATTGGGACTGATATACTACAACCAGAAGACACAGATTTAAGGTAATTAGGAAAAGAACAAGACACAAAATGAGGGGAAAGTTCTTTATGGAGCGAGTTGTTATGATCTGGTAGGGGAACAGATGTGATTCCAGGATGGTATGTTGCCTCCCTGGTGCAAGGGTCATGGATATCACTGAGGGCTACAGAGCATTCTGGAAGGTGAGGGTGCACAGCCAGATGTTGTGATCCAAAGCAGTACCAACGATACAGGAAGAAAAAGGTGCTGCAGGCTGAGTTTAGGGAGTTAGGAAAGAGATTAGCAAGCAGGATTTCAAAATGTAATAATCACCGGATTACTCCCAAGGCCACATGCTAGTGAGTATAGAAATAGGAAAATACACCAGATGAATGCACGGATGGGCAGATGGTGCAGGAGGGAGGGCTTCAGATTTCTGGGACATTGGGACTGGCTCTGGGGAAGGTGGGAACTGTACAAGCTGGATGGTGAACACCTGAACAGGACTGGGACGAATATCCTTGCAGGAAGGTTTGCTAGTGCTGTTGGGAATGGTTTAACTAGATTGGCAGGGGGATGGGAACCTGAGGGCAGTTTCAGACAGGACAAATTCAGGGCAGGGAACGGGAGGCAGAAAATTAGCGAGTGGCTCTGAAAGGCAGCGCACAGAAATTTGGCAGTATTAAAAAGTGTTTATTTAAATGCAAGGTGTATAGCAAATAAAGCCGATGAGCTGGGGGCACAGATAGACACGTGGAAACACGATATCATTGCTAAAACGGAAACCTGGCTTGAAGAGGGGCAAAAATGGCAGCTCAACATCCTTGGGTATAGAGTTTTCAGGCAGGATTGAGAGGGGGGTAAAAAAGGAGGGGGTGTAGCATTATTGGTTAAAGAATCAATTACAGCTGTGAGGACGGATGATATGCTAAATGAATATTCAAATGAGGCCATATGGGTCTAGATCAGAAATAAAAAAGGGGCAGCCACAGTACTAGGAGTGTACTCACAGTACTCACAGCCACAGTACTAGGACCCCCAAATAGTGAGAGGGAGATAGAAGAATATGTAGGCAAATTTCTGAGTGCAAAAACAATAGGGCAATAATAGTTGGGGATTTCAACGACGCTAATATTAACCGGGATACAAACAGTGTGAAGGGCACAGAGGGCACAAAATTCTTGAACTGCATTCAAGAGAACTTTTATAGCTGGCACATTACAAGCCCAGTGAGGGGGTGCAATTCTAGATTTATACTTCGGTAATGAAGCTGGACAAGTGGATAAAGTAGCAGTGGGTGACCATTTTGGAGCTAGTGACCATAATACAGTTAGTTTTAGCACAATCATGAAAAAGGATGAAGATAGAACAGGAGTAAAAGTTCTAAATTAGGGGAAAGCAAATTTTACAAAGCTGAGAGGTGATCTGGCGAAAGTGGACTAGATACAGCTACTTGACAGAAAATCAGTGGCAAACCAGTGGGAGGCATTCAAAAGCGAGATTCTATGGGCACAGTGTAGGCATGTCCCCACAAAGAAAAAGGGTGGTACTGCCAAATCTAGAGCCCCCTGGGTATCTAAAGCATGCAGGGCAAGATAAAGCAGAAAAAGAAAGTTTATGATAGTCACAAAAAACTTAATACTTTAGAAAGCCTAGGGGAGTATTGGAAGTGCAGGGGTGAAGTAAAAAAAAAGGAAATTTGGAAAGCAAAGAGAGGACATGAAAAGTTATTGGCAGGTAAAATCAAGGAAAATCCAAAGATATTTTATCAGTGCATTAAGAGCAAAAGGCTAATTAAGGAAAGGGTAGGGCCTATCAGAGATGTACAGGGGATCTTATGTGTGGATACAGAAGATATGGGCAGGGTTCTTAATGAGTTTTTTGCCTCTGTCTTCACAAAGGAGAGGGATGATGCAGACACTGTAGTAAAACAGGAGGAGCTCATCGGCTTTATTTGCTATACACCTTGCATTTAAATAAACACTTTTTAATACTGCCAAATTTCTGTGCGCTGCCTTTCAGAGTCACTCGCTAATTTTCTGCCTCCCATTCCCTGCCCTGAATTTGTCCTATCTGAAACTGCCCTCAGGTTCCCATCCCCCTGCCAATCTAGTTAAACCATTCCCAACAGCACCAGCAAACCTTCCTGCAAGGATATTCTTCCCAGTCCTGTGCGGCACAGTGGCGCAGTGGTTAGCACTGCAGCCTCACAGCTCCAGCGACCCGGGTTCAATTCTGGGTACTGCCTGTGTGGAGTTTGCAAGTTCTCCCTGTGTCTGTGTGGGTTTCCTCTGGGTGCTCCGGTTTCCTCCCACATGCTAAAGACTTGCAGGTTGATAGGTTAATTGGCCATTATAAATTGCCCCTAGTATTGGTAGGTGGTAGGGAAATATAGGTACAGATTGGGATGTGGTAGGAATATGGGATTAGTGTAGGATTAGTATAAATGGGTGGTTGATGGTCGGCACAGACTCGGTGGGCCGAAGGGCCTGTTTCAGTGCTGTATCTCTAAACTAAAATTAGAGACAATAAGCATAATGAGAGAGGAAGTACTAGAGGGTCTGACATCCTTGAAAATGGATAAAGCACCAGGGCACGAATTGTATTCCAGGTTGTTAAAGGAAGCCAGGGAGGAAATAGTGGATGCGCTGAGGATTATCTTCAAATCCTCACAAGATACAGGCAAGGTACCAGAGTATTGGAGGTCTGCGAACATTGTACCATTATTTAAAAAGGGTGCGAGGGATAGGCCAAATAATTATAGGCCAGTCAGTCTGACCTCGGTGGGCAAAATATTAGAATTAATTCTGAGAGATAGGATAAACTGCCACTTAGAAAAGCACAGAATAATCAGGAATAGTCAGCATGGATTTGTTAAGGGAAGGTTGTATTACTAACTTAATTGAATTGTTTGAGGAAGTAACAAGGAGGATTGATGAGGGTAGTGCAGTGGATGTGGTCTACATGGATTTTAGAAAGGCATTTGACAAGGTCCCACATGGCAGACTGGTCAGAAAAATAAAAGCCCATGGGATACAGGGGAATGTGGAAAGTTGGATCCAAAATTGGCTCAGGGACAGGAAACAAAGGGTAATGGTCAACAGATGTTTTTGCAAATGGAAAGCAGTTTCCAGCAGTGTTCCACAGGGCTCAGTGTTGGGTCCCCTGCTGTTTGTGGTATATTAATGATTTGGACTTAAATCTGGGAGGCATGATTGGGAAATTTGCAGATGACCACTAAAATTGGCCGTGTAGTTGAAAGTGAAGAGGATAGCTGCAGACTCCAGAATATCAATGGTTTGGTTGAGTGGGTGCAACATTGGCAAATGGAATTCAATCCAGTGAAGTGTGAGGTAATGCATTTGGGGAGGGCAAACAAAGCAAGGGATGATATTGAGAGGGGTAGAAGAAGTGAGAGATCTTGGAGTGCATGTCCACAGGTCTCCGAAGATGGCAGGACAGGTAGATAAAGTGGTGAAGAAGGCACATGGAATGCTTTCCTTTATGGGCCGAGGTATAGAATACAAAAGCAGGGATGTGATGCTGGAACTGTATAAAACGCTGGTTAGGCCACAGTTGGAGTATTGCATACAGTTCTAGTCACCACATTACAGGAAGGACATAGTTGCTCTGGAGAGAGTACAGAGGAGATTTACAAGAATGTTGCCAGGACTCGAAAGTTGCAGCTATGAGGAAAGATTAGATAGGCTAGGGTTGTTTTCCTTAGAATAGAGGAGGCTGAGGGGTGACTTAATTGAGGTGTACAAAATTATGAGAGGCCTCGATAGAGTAGATAGGAAGGATCCGTTTCCCCTAGCAGAGCGGTCAATTATCAGGGGACACAGATTTAAGGTGATTGGTGGAAGGATTAGAGGAGACATGAGAAAAAACTATTTCACCCAGAGGGTGTCTGGAATTCACTGCCAGGAACGGTGGTGGAGGCAGAAACCCTCAACTCATTTAAAAGGTACCTGGACCTGTACCTGAAGTGCTGTAACCTGCAAGGCTACGGACCAGGTGCTGGAATGTGGGATTTGATTGGGCAGCTGTTTTTTTCAGCCGGTGCAGACACGATGGGCTGAATGGCCTCTTTCTGTGCCGTAACCTTTCTATGGCTCTATCTGGAATGTGCTGCTGAATGGGCGGTGGAAGCGGATTCAATAATAACTTTCAAAAGGGAATTGGATAAATACTTGAAGAAGAGAAAATTATAGAGCTATGAGGAAAGAGCACAAGAAGTGGGACTCACTGGATATCTCTTTCGTAGAGTCAGCACATTCATGTTGAGCCAAATGGCCTCCTTCTGTGCAGTCGGACATGTATATAATAACCCAGCAGACCTCCTGAAACTGTAACAAACCCGCCGATGGGAGTACCGACAATGGGAACTGGGGTTGCCAACTCAGGTGGACATATTCCTGGAGGCGTTGTCACATGACCTGCTGCCTCCAAACACCTTGCCCCCTATCCTCATACCATTGGTCATCCAACATGCCCTTGAGGCGACACACCTTCCTCGACCAATCAGAAAGCAAATAAGAGTCTTCAGCAGTCCGTTTGTTGTTTCTTAACCGGCAGACAAACATCCCCTCTGTGCACCTGCCCCACCCCCCCGCCATGGCCTATATTTTTAATAACTAAATGAAAGTGTTCAAAGACAACTTAAAAAAAACATTTTTTTATTGCCCCTATGACTTTTCGCCTGGGTTTTTGCTCACAGCAGTGTCCTGGAGATTAATCTTTAATCTGTGGAGACTCCAAGGCAATCCTAACGAGAAGTAGGGCTACAGATAGCATCAGGACTTGCGATGGCTACAGTTGGAAATTTCTCACATCGCTCAGTGTCACTGTATTCCCACACCCCTTCCATGCCCCACCACCCACCCAGTCCATCTGTGCTGAAGGGTGAGCAGTGAGGACTCTGATGTCTTACCTAGGTGGCCCGGGAGCGGTGAATGAGGTCGTGGGAGAGTTGGTGATGTGCTCGTCAGAATCAAGCTTTTCCTGTTGCTGGTTCGACAACTGCGCAAAAGATAAAAACAAAGCAAGAAGATAACCGTCATTGCCAGGGTACATAGACAGGGGCACGCACACACTTGTAGACCAGATGACTAGGAACATTAGGAACAGGAATGGGCCATTCAGCCTCTTGGGCTTGCTCTGCCATTCAAGTAAGATCATGGTTGCACCTTAGTTCCATCTACATGCCTAAGCTCTTTATGCCTCATTGCCCTACCCAACAGAGTCTATTAATCTCTGTATCCCGCCCAGAAGTCCTACTGTTGTGACACAGTTGGTAGCACTCTCACCTTGGGGTCAGAAGTTTATGGGTTCAAGTCCCACTCCAGGAATTCAGTACAAAAAAAATCAAGGCGGACTCTCCAGTGCAGTACTGAGTGAATGCTGTGCTAATTTTTGGATGAGACATTATACCGAGACCCTGTCTGACCCCTCAGGTGGACATAAAAGATCCCATTGTACCATTTTGAAGAGCGGGGGAGTTTGCCCCGGTGTCCTGGCCAATATTTACCCCTCAATTAACGTCACTAAAACAGATAATCCGATCGTTATCACATTGTTGCTTTTGAGAGCTTGCTGTGCACAGATTGGTTGCTGTGTCTCCTACATTGCAACAGTTCAACATTTCAAAAGCATTCCATTAGCTGTAAAGCACTTTGGGATCTCCTGTTGTCATGAAAGAAGCTATATAAATGCAAGTCTTTTTTTCTTTGCATTTTACATTGCAGAAGTCCATTGCAAGAAACATGTGGGTGTCAGCTGGGTTGAGGCTCCTTGGGGCAGGGTAAATCTGGGGAGCTGGTCTCCTGTGCGAACACTGGGTCTCTGTCTCATACAAGGGTTCAGCACATCCAGAGACCTGACATGGTTCCCGATTTGCTGTCACATCACGCTCCCAAAATAGGGACAAAAGACCCAGTAATTACAAATGCTTCAGCGGCCAGACAAAGATGTCATCTTAATCATATATCACTAAACTATAAGCCTTTCTCCTAACTTCAGAGTGTAACATCTACCCTTAGTGTTGTTCAGCTAATTAGAATCTCAGTGAACAGCTCCAAGCACCTTAGCGAGACTGAAGACCATTCACCAGAACAAACAACCCTCCCCAGCACACAGCAAATAATAACCTCTGTCACTGTCTTTCTTCAAGAAGACAAATTAATATCTAGCGTATAATGATTATCACAGCATTGTGTCATGAACACCTTTGAGCTAGACTGGTTTATTAAAGAGAATTAACTCGGAAAGCAGCTCATTAAGTATCAGCTGCAACCCTCCGCCACCCTTAATGTCAATCACAAACCTACCAATCCTTTACTGCCTTTTGGAGGGAGTATATTTTTATTTGTCCCGTTGCATTTATTGGCCAATGGTAGCTGTTATCTCGAGAAGACTTCAGCTACACAAAACCCTGGTTAGACCACACCTGGAGTACTGTGAGCAGTTCTGCGTACCACACCATGTGCAAGATATATTGGAGGGAATGCAGCGTAGACTCCAGTGGACTCCAGTGGTTAAATTACGAGGAGAGATTAGACAAACTAGGGTTGTATTCCCCAGAATTTAGAAAGTTAAGGGGCGATTTGATCAATGTTTTCAGGATATTAAGGGGAACAGACTGGATAAATAGAGAGAAACTATTTCCGCTGGTCGGGGAGTCTAGGACTATGGGATATAGTCTAAAAATTAGAGCCAGATCTTTCAGGAGTGAAATTGGGAAACACTTCTACACACAAGGGGTAGAAGGAGTTTGGAACTCTCTTCTGCGAGATGCTAAATCAATTGTTAATTTTAAATCTGGGATTCATAGATTTTTTCATCCAAAGATATTAAGGGAAATGGGACAAAGGTGGGAATGTGGAGTTAGGTCACTGATCAGCCATGATCTTATTGAATGGCGGAAAAGACTTAAGTGGCTAAATGGCCTCCTCCTGTTCCTAAGTTCCGAAGGTAAATTTGGTGCTCATTACAGTGAAGTGTGTTGGCACTGAGGAACGGCCACTGCGCCCATCACAGGCACTCAAGGGGTAAGAATCTGTGGCTTGCAATCCCAGTATTGATCCTGGGTCGTGGTCGACATGACAATACAGGATCAGAGGGGGGAACTGGGCAACTCTCTGTTCAAGGGGTTGATCACCAGCCAAATCCCCATGGCTGCCTCTCACCACTTGTCTGTCCCACACTGCACGGAAAATGCTGGAGCCCACCAGTTAACTGGAGTGGGGAATGTGTACCCCACTTCCCACTGCCCCGACTCAAGTCCCCCGCGCCCCCCCCCCCCCCCACCAAGACCCCATTTTCTACCCATTTCGAACCCCTGTATAAAGAGGCCATTAATAAAATTTTTGTAGAAACAATTCAGTCCATTTTCTGGCCTTAGAAACGGTCTGGACCTCCCACTAGGGCTCACTTGTGCCGCCTCGTCTGGCAGCTGGGACGTCTCGCCTGGCAACTGACAAGCCTTAGCTGATTTGAAGTTCCAGCCTCCATTCTTATGCCAGGTCCGTTAATGGGCTGTTGGAGCCAGATCACACAGCCCCACCCACAGCTCTGGCCCTTACAGAGCCAAGCAGGAATTCCTATATCAGGTTTGGACCCTGGCCTGGATGGATCCTGACCATTTTCCAAGCCACTCCATTGGATTTCCGCCAACCAAGCAAATTGGGTCCCTCCCGCGGTGTCAGCATCAAGTACCCCCAAGCCAGATACAGGAAAACATTTCAGGCTAAACAACAGTTCAAACTTATTTACACAAGTACAAAACACTAGAAAGGTGCAGATGAAAAAGTCTCATTATCCCATTTGATCTCATTCCTCCAGAACATCAGCCCCACCACTTTCCCATTACAATATCTATTATGCTCCAGTACAAGTTGTTCTGTGAAGCAATTGCAATATTTTTTCTATGTTAAAGGCACTATATAAATGAAAGTTGCAGTTGTACCAGTGATAATTTACCAAGCATTAATTATATAGTGATACAGCACAGAAGGAGGCCACTCCACCCACTGTGCCTGTGCTAACCCTTTTGTAGATCTAAACTATTCCCACCCCCTTGCTCTATCGCCATACCCCTGCAATTTTATTTTCCCCTTCAAGACCTAGAATGTTCACTTAAAGATCCAGTTGCTCTTTCAGTTTAGTTGTAGCTCTTTCATAAGCAAAGTCACGGGAACACAAAAGGATAATTGTTCATGGAGTTACCTTGTGTGAACCAGTATTCTGAAATGAAACAAGGCCTAAGTATCTCGTGAAACATCCCAAAGTGAGATCAGTAGCTGACTGACAGGAAATTGGGTCAATCAGGATAATGTTTCAGTCCACAGTCTCAATCAGTACAAAATATCCAGCTTATAAAATAACCGGATCTACCATATCCTCCTTCCAATAGCTGCTCAACTCTCGGACTCACTGCTGGAACGCATTAACCTCATGTTATCTTGCTCAGTGAGAGGCCTTCTGTAATCATTCAGTAGTGAAGTTCAGAGAACCCCGTGCAAACTAACAAACATCTGGCCTCGTCTATGTCTTGTTGTTAACTCATCTGTGAAGTGTGTTGCTGCTTTAATCGAACGTGCAAGTTGCCAGAAATTTCCACGCCACTTCTGGAGCTGTCAACCCTGAACAAATCCGAAAGATTTTTTAGTTCGCGAGAGTCTGTTATGAGAAAAACAGTGGGATCTTTTCGTTAGAACAGAGGAGGTTAAATCGACAGCATTGCCTAAATCCGGAAGCCTTGGGCATATAATCATGGTCCTGTCATTGACACAACGCCAAAATTCTGGAGTCAGAGAATAGAGGATGAGTGGCATTGCCCTAGAGGGAGTGTAATAAAGGTTCTGTAGACTGATTCCTGGGATGTGGGCATTGTCCTATGAGGAGAGATTGAGTTTAGAAGAATGAGAGTTAATCTAATTGAAACATATAAAATCCTTAAGGGACTTGACAGAGTAGATGCTGAGGGGATGTTTCCCCCTGGCTGGGGGATCTAACCTACAGGGTCACAGACTCAGAATAAGGGGTTGGCCATTGAGGGCTGAGATGGGGAGAAATTTCTTCACACTAATGGTTGTGAATCGTTGGAATTCTGTACCCCAGAGGCTTGCGGATACTCAGTCATTGAGTATATTCAAGACAGAGGTTGATAAACCTTTGGCTACCAAAGGTTATGGGGGTAATGCGGGAAGGTGGAATTTAGGTAGAAGATCAGCCATGGTCTTGTTGAATGGCAGAGCAGGCTCGAAGGAGCAAATGGCCTACTCCAGCTCCTGTTTCTTATGTTCTCATGGTATACTGGTGTTAGAGAGTGCGGAATGAGAAGCAATAGAAGACAGGAGGAAAGACTTGCATTTATATAGCACCTTTCATGACCGCAGGACGTCCCATAGGACTTTGCAGCCAATGAAGTACTTTTGAAGTGTAGTCATTGTTGTAATGTAGGAAACGCAGCAGCCAATTTGCATACAGCAAGATCCCACAAACAGCAATAAAATAATGACTCGATAATCTGTTTTAATGATGTTGGTTGAGAGAAAAATATTCGCCAGGACACCGGGGAGAAATCCCCTACTCTTCTTCGAAACAGTACCATGAAAATTCTTACGTTCACCCAAAAGGGCAGATGGGGGCCTTGGTTTAACGTCTCATCGAAAGATGGTGCCTCCAACAGTACAACGTTCCTCAATAATGCAAAAGGAACTCAAAAGGGATTACAAAGGTTGGAGGACCGTGAAACCCCTCTTTGAGTCTCCTGTTCACTGGTGGGAAGTGATCAAGGAGAACATCAAGAGGTTCTTTATCCTCAAAGGTGTTCAGAGGGTGAGAGAGAGACAGAGGGAAATGTCCCAACTCCAGAAAAGTATGCAAAATCTGCTCCGGCTGCAGTCGATGGGGGTCGAGGTCAAGGAGGATCTCCAAGAGGTGAAGGGCCAGCAGGCCTCGCTCTTTGCCACAGAGGCCTCCAAGATCATCTTCCGGTCCAGAGTCTGCTCCATGGAGCAGGATGAGGCGTGCTCGCATTACTTCTTCCAAAA
The DNA here is from genome assembly GCF_036365525.1 of Heterodontus francisci. Classification (NCBI taxonomy): domain Eukaryota; kingdom Metazoa; phylum Chordata; class Chondrichthyes; order Heterodontiformes; family Heterodontidae; genus Heterodontus; species Heterodontus francisci. The sequence continues at coordinate 23,823,869 of NC_090413.1, read as the reverse complement.
GGTACACAGAGAGAGCTCTGTTATCAGCAGCCACGACCGAAGGTTGCAGACTGGCACATTCCAAGGTTTAGTTTAGCTTAGAGATATAGCACTGAAACAGGCCCTTTGGCCCACCGAGTCTGTGCCGACCATCAACCACCCATTTATACTAATCCTACACTAATTCCATATTCCTACCACATCCCCACCTGTCCCTATATTTCCCTACCACCTACCTATACTAGGGGCAATTGCTAATGGCCAATTTACCTATCAACCTGCAAGTCTTTGGCATGTGGGAGGAAACCGGAGCACCCGGAGGAAACCCACGCAGACACAGGGAGAACTTGCAAACTCCACACAGGCAGGACCCAGAATTGAACCCGGGTCGCTGGAGCTGTGAGGCTGCGGTGCTAACCACTGCGCCACTGTGCCGCCCTAAGGTCCGGGACTACGTGCCGAGAGACGCACTAAAGTTTGGGGCAGCCGCAGCAAAGGCTCAATAGGGAAAGTCCACTGTGTAAGGTCCCCCCACCAAGCTGAACAGAGGGACTGGATCCATGGAAAACCCCTCAAACTGTATCAGGAAAATTTTCGTTTGCTGTAAAATGTAAAAATGTATATGGCATGACAAATGAAATGGAAGGGTTGTGAGGCAACTCAGGATTGTATTGAAGGAAACTGACCTCCTTTGCACTGTTTGTATCTTTTGACTTGGTGCTGTTTGAAACTGTTGGGTAATGTATTTTTTACAGATTTTTATGAATAAAGTATATTTTGGAAATTAAAAAAAAAGTTCCTCACTAATGCACTAGGATTGTCAGCCTGGATCTTGTACTCCAAGTCTTGGGACTAGGACTTGACTAGTGTTGGCAACCCTAATGGGCAGTTGTCCATAAATTCCACCCACAATGTAAATGGGGCCAGGAGGTGAAACACTCATGGAAGCACTCATGCAATATAATGGCAGCCTCTGTTTAGAAGCACTCAGCAAAGTGCTATCACTTCACCAGAATGTTACCACCCTCTAATCCCAGGTGTTTACACAACAATTAAACATTTAACAAGGTGACAATGAGGCCATTAGGCTATGTGCATTCAGTGAAAGGTCAGCTGCCTCCATTTAAACAGAAATTAGCCTCATTACTATACACGACACACATCAAGCTCCCATCCACACCAGTGGGGGAACACTCAACGCTGTGAGCAATCTCTGCCTTTAAGTGGTTATTAAACTGAGGTAGAGCAGTCTGCACACTGCACAATCAACAACATTACTTTGGATGCTTGAACTCAGCAGCCTTCATCCAGGACCCTGAATTCAAAAGTAGCACCATTTAAGTTCTCAAAAAATTTTCTTCTTTGGGCCTCCTTATCTCGAGAGACAATGGATACGCGCCTGGAGGTGGTCAGTGGTTTGTGAAGCAGATAAAAATAATCTTGCATTTATATTAGCACCTTTAATGTATCACACATGTCCCAAGATACTTCAGAATTGCAAATTTGGCCAACTGGTCAGGCACTGAGCCGTACAAAAAAAGGACGGGAAAAGATACAAAAGGTTTACAACAATGATACCAGAACTGAGAGGTTCCACCGATAAGGAAAGATTGAGCATGCTGGGGCTCTCTTTAGTAGAAAAGGCTGAGAGATGACCTGATAGGGGTCCTTAAAATTCTGAAGCAGTTTGGTAGAGAAGATTTGCAGAAGATGTTTCTAATTGTGGGGGAAACCAGAACTCGGGCTGCTACAAAATTCAATAGGTAATTTAGGAAAAAACTTCTTTACCTAGAGAGTGGTGAGAATGTGGAAATAGCTACCACAAGGAGTCATTGGGCTGAATAGCCTGTTTCTGTGCTGTACGTTCTAATTCTAGGTAAGATTTTAGCATTTGTGGTGATCTGAGGCAGGATGCTGCTGGTGGAATCACTGCCAGTCAGCTGGGGTATGGAGGGAATCAACAGTCCATGCTTTGTGATTTTCAGGAAGGGATTTGGTTAGTTGACTACAGAAGGCATCACAGTTGGGCCAGGTTCTGTCCTCGTTCAACATTCATACACAGGTAGAAGCCTCAGCACTCCTCCCTATTCTGGCCTCTTGCACGTCCCCGATTTTTATCGCTCCACCATTGGCGGCCAGGCCTTCAGCAGTCTAGGCCCGAAGCTCTGGAAATCCCTCCCCAAATGTCTCCGTCTCTCTCTTCTTTAAGACACTTGTTTGCAAGTTCTCCCTGTGCCTGCGTGGGTTTCCTCCGGGTGCTCCGGTTTCCTCCCACAAGCCAAAAGACTTGCAGGTTGGTAGGTAAATTGGCCATTATAAATTGCCCCTAGTATAGGTAGGTGGTAGGGGAAATATAGGGACAGGTGGGGATGTGGTAGGAATATGGGATTAGTGTAGGATTAGTATAAATGGGTGGTTGATGGTCGGCACAGACTCGGTGGGCCGAAGGGCCTGTTTCAGTGCTGTATCTCTAAACTAAACACTTCTTAAAATCTACTGCTTTGTCCAAGGGTTTGGACACCTGTCCTAACATCTCTTTATGCAGCTTGGTTCCTGTGAAGAGCTGTGGGATGTTTTGCTATTCTTAAAGGCAAGTTGTTGTTGAGTCACTGCATCATAATCAGAAGTGGGATTTTGGGATGACTCTTCTTCCCGCCCAGCAGAGAGGCACAGACAGAGACTGTAATTTCCCAATGTATTCCCAGCGGAGACCTGGCAAGTGATTCACCAGCTTGGGATAGTAACCTGGAGCCATCCCACTCTGATTGACTCAGTGTCGGATCACATGATACAGCTGCTAATTCATCCATCAGAAAAACCCAGATTCCTTGTTTACAAGAACCATTCAATCTCCTGTGATACTGCTTAAAGACAAGTTTTTAAAAAAAATGTTTCTGATCCTCTAATTGCCTGCTCTTCTCACTCACTAATTCCTTCAATATCCTTTGTTCTGCAACTCTCCGTAATTATTTCTGTCTCTCTCTCGCTGTCTCTGCTTCATCCACTCTAATTCTTTGTGTGTGTATCTCTCTCTCTCTCTGCTTGTCTCTCACTTGTTCATTCCTGGTATGCTCCCAACTATTGCCTCTTCCCAAAGGAAGTCTACCATTTAAAAATGATAAAGACTTGCATTTATATAGCATCTTTCATGACCACTAGATGTCCCAAGGCACTTTACACCCAATGGTGTACTTTTAAAGTATGATTACTGTTGTAATATGGGAATAGCGGCCACCAATTTGTGCACGGCAAGTTCCCACAAGTAGCAGTGAAATAGTGACCAAATTACTTGTTGATTGTGGAATAAATATTGGCTGGGGCACTGGGGGAAACCTCCCTTGCTTTTATTTTGAAATAGTGTCATGGGACCGTTTTCTGAGAGGAAAGACAGGGCCTCAGTTTAATGTCTCACTGAAGGACGGCACCTCCAACAGTGCAGCACTCCCTCAGAGCTTCGCTGAACTGTCAGTCTAATTTCAGTGCTCAAGTCTCCGGAGTGATGATTTGAACCCACAACCTTCTGACTGAGAGGCAAGAGTGCTACCCACTAAGCCATGGCAGTAAATACATTTTGCAATTATCCTCCTCTTTCCATCCCAAACCAAGAGATGGTATCACTGAACTGTGAAAGAAAGTACTATAAAACATTCAGGATACGGCAGGATATTAGAGGACAATACACATCAAGTACCTTTGGGCACAATCTGACTGTCAGACGCCCTTTCACTCTCGATCGAGTTCTCTCAGATTTCATCCCAACTTCCTTGAAATCAAAGACAAACATAGTCGCTTTGGTGCGTGTGTGACTTCATCATATCCTGTGCCATCCTGAGCTGCATGAAGATGAGATGAAGCCATTTACCTTCTTCTCGAAGGACCTGTTTGTAAATCAGGTGCAGTTTAGAGAGGTCAAATCCTCCTTGTACTGCACCTGGTTCATTAAAAGGCTCATCATTGAACTCAGTTAACCTTGTCAGGGTCCAAGTGGTGCAGCAACAATAACTTGCATTTATATGGCACCTCTAAATGTAGTAAAACATCCCCAGGCAATTAACAGGAGTGTAATCAAATTCAATTTTGACACCAAGCCACATCTATTAGGATAGGTGACCAAAGGATTGGTCAAAGAAATAGGTTTTATAGGAAGTTCCATTATGGGAATGATCCCTGATTTAAAGCAGCGGTTCTCAAACTCAGGAGGTCCGCGAGCTGGTCCAAAATGCAAGTTACTGACGTGCAATGCCACGGCTGGGGCCCTACGAGAGAACAGGCTGGAACCCTCATCCCCACCATTTGTGTGATGTCACACAATCTGCCCAGCTCCCATGTGCGCGGCATGAGTCGTCATAATCACGAGCAACAACAATGTAGTTTTGTAAGCAAGATTTACATTACTGTTGATTTTGTTTAATTCAAATAGCTGTAAGATAAGTGTTAGTTTCTCAGAAGATTATTGTGATGACTTTATAACATATTAGAATGTTTCAAATAAACATGTTCTCTTGTAGTGTTAATGCTTATAATATGAAAATGTCTGTACTTTTGTTTCTGACATGAATTAATAATTTACTTATATTTAATTTTAAAAACTTATTGCACATATATCTATTACATTTAGTAGCAGAAAAGCAGTGAAATATTTAAAGTTTCCACAAGTTCCCATTAATTCTGGTGAGTTTTTTTTGAGGTGGCAAGTGAAAGTGTTTGAGGTAGGACCTGCAGGTGGTCCATGGATGAAGAAGTTTGAGAACCACTAAATTAAAGCTTGGGGCTATAATGCACAAAGAGCATGATAGGTGCATAGGCTATGAATTTCAAGGCACTTGGGAGTATATTGGAGTGTAGTGGGTCAGTGAGGCCTTGGGTAAGCCTCAGCCTTTAGGGCCCCATGGATACAGGCGCTGGGGCCCAAAGCACATGCAGCGATATGGACATTGAAGGTCACGTTACTGGTGTCTCCATGTTCGGTTCCATTGGTGAGACTGTGAATCACACTGTGCATAACCTGTGTTTTAATTAATTCTCAGAATGTGGGCATCGCTGGGATTTATTGCCCATCCCTAGTCACCCTTGAGAAGGTGATGGTGGGTCTTTATCTTGAACTGTTGCAGCTGGTGTGGTCAGTGACTCCCACGGTGTTGGGAGGTCAGGAGTTCCAGGATTTTGGCCCAGTGGCATTGAAGGAACAGCGATATATTTCCAAATCAGGATTGTGTGTGACTTGGAGGAAAACTTGGAGGTGGTGGTTTTCCCATGCACTGTTACCCTTCTAGATGGTGGAGGTTGCAGGCTTGGGGATTCAACTCAAGGAGACTTGGCAAGTTGCTGCATTGTATCCTGCAGATAGTACACACTGCAGCCCTGCAGATAGTACACACTGCAGTCGCTGGCAGAGGCAGTGGATGTTTAAGGTGTATGGGGTGTAAATCAATCTTTTTTATATTCATTCATGGGATGTAGGCATCACTGGCCAGGCCAGCATTTATTGCCCATCCCTAATTGCCCTTGAGGAGGTGGTGGTGAGCTGCCTTCTTGAACCGCTGCAGTCTATTTGGGGTAGGTACACCCACAGTGCTGTTAGGAAGGGAGTTCCAGAATTTTGACCCAGCGACAGTGAAGGAACGGCGATATAGTTCCAAGTCAGGATGGTGTGAGACTTGGAAAGGAACTTGCAGGTGGTGGTGTTCCCATGTATTTGCTTCCCTTGTCCTTCCAGTTGGTAGAGGTCGTGGGTTTGGAAGGTGCTGTCTAAGAAGCCTTGGTGCATTGCTGCAGTGCATCTTGTAGATGATACACACTGCTGCCACTGTGTGTCGGTGGTGGAGGGAGTGAACGTTTGTAGATGGGGTGCCAATCAAGCAGGCCGCTTTGACCTGGATGGTGTCGAGCTCCTTGAGTGTTGTTGGAGCTGCACCCATCCAGGCAACTAGAGAGTATTCCATCACACTCCTGACTTGTGCCTTGTAGATGGTGGACAGGCTTTGGGGAGTCAGGAGGTGAGTTACTTGCCTCAGGATTCCGAGCCTCTGACCTGCTCTTGTAGCCACGGTATTTATATGGCTACTCCAGTTCAGTTTCTGGTCAATGGTAGCCCCTAGGATGTTGATAGTGGGGATTCAGCGATGGTAATGCCATTGAATGGCAAGGGGAGATGGTTAGATTCTCTCTTGTTGGAGATGGTCATTGCCTGGCACTTGTGTGGCGTGAATGCTACTTGCCACTTATCAGCCCAAGCCTGGATATTGTCCAGGTCTTGCTGCATTTCTACACGGACTGCTTCAGTATCTGAGGAGTCACGAATGGTGCTGAACATTGTGCAATCATCAGCGAACATCCCCGTTTCTGACCTTATGATTGAAGGAAGGTCATTGATGAAGCAGCTGAAGATGGTTGGGCCTAGGACACTATCCTGAGGAACTCCTGCAGTGATGTCCTGGAGCTGAGATGATTGACCTCCAACAACCACAACCATCTTCCTTTGCGCTAGGTATGACTCCAGCCAGCGGAGGGTTTTCCCCGATTCCCATTGACCTCAGTATTGCTAGGGCTCCTTGATGCCATACTCGGTCAAATGCTGCCTTGATGTCAAGGGCAGTCACTCTCACCTCACCTCTTGAGTTCAGCTCTTTTGTCCATGTCTGAACCAAGGCTGTGATGAGGTCAGGATCTGAGTGGCCCTGGCTGAACCCAAACTGAACGTCACTGAGCAGGTTATTGCGAAGCAAATGCCGCTTGATAGCACTGTTGATGACACCTTCCATCACTTTACTGATGATTGTGAGTAGGCTGATGGGGCGGTAATTGGCTGGGTTGGACTTGTCCTGCATTTTGTGCACAGGACATACCTGGGCAATTTTCCACATTGCAGGGTAGATGTCAGTGTTGTAGCTGTACTGGAACAGCTTGGCTAGGGGCGCGGCAAGTTCTGGAGCACAGGTCTTCAGTACTATTGCCGGAATATTGTCAGGGCCCATAGCCTTTGCAGTATCCAGTGCCTTCAGTTGTTTCTTGATATCACGCGGAGTGAATTGAATTGGCTGAAGTCTGGCATCTGTGATGCTGGGGACTTCAGGAGGAGGCCGAGATGGATCATCAACTCGGCACTTCTGGCTGAAGATTGTTGCAAATGCTTCAGCCTTATCTTATGCACTGATGTGCTGGGCTCCCCCATCATTGAGGATGGGGATATTTGTGGAGCCACCTCCTCCAGTTTATTTATTTTATTTAGAGATACAGCACTGAAACAGGCCCATCGGCCCACCGAATCTGTGCCGACCAACAACCACCCATTTATACTAACCCTACAGTTAGTTGTTTAATTGTCCACCACCATTCACGGCTGGATGTGGCAGGACTGCAGAGCTTAGATCTGATCCGTTGGTTATGGGATCGCTTAGCTCTGTCTATCGCATGCTGCTTACGCAATTTGGCATGCAAGTATTCCTGGGTTGTAGCTTCACCAGGTTGACACCTCATTTTGAGGTATGCCTGGTGCTGCTCCTGGCATGCCCTCCTGCACTCTTCATTGAACCAGAGTTGGTCTCCTGGCTTGATGGTAATGGTAGAGTGGGGGATATGCTGGTCCATGAGGTTACAGATTGTGGCTGAGTACAATTCTACTGCTGCTGATGGCCCACAGTGCCTCATGGATGCCCAGTTTTGCATAGATCTGTTCGAAATCTATCCCATTTAGCACGGTGATAGTGCCACACAACACGATGGACGGTATCCTCAATGTGAAGGCTGGATTTCGTCTCCACAAGGACTGTGCGGTGGTCACTTCTACCAATACTGTCATGGACAGAAGCATTTGCAGCAGGCAGATTGGTGAGGACGAGGTCAAGTATGTTTTTCCCTCATGTTGGTTCCCCCACCACCTGCCGCAGACCCAGTCTAGCAGCTATGTCCTTTAGGACGCGGCCAGCTTGGTCAGTAGTGGTGCTACCGAGCCACTCTTGGTGATGGACATTGAAGTCCCCCACCCAGAGTACATTTTGTGCCCTTGCCACCCTCAGTGCTTCCTCCAAGTGGTGTTCAACATGGAGGAGTACTGAGTCATCAGCTGAGGGAGGGCAGTAGGTGGTAATCAGTAGGAGGTTACCTTGCCCATGTTTGACCTGATGCCATGAGACTTCATGGGGTCCGGAGTCGATGTTGAGGACTCCCAAAGCAACTCCCTCCCTACTGTATACCACTGTGCCACCTCTGGTGGGTCTGTCCTGCCGGTGGGACAGGACATACCCGGGGATGGTGATGGCAGTGTCTGGGACATTGTCTGTAAGGTATGATTCCGTGAGTATGACTATGTCAGGCTGTTGCTTGACTAGTCTGTGGGACAGCTCTCCCAACTTTGGCACAAGCCCCCAGATGTTAGTAGGGAGGACTTTACAGGGTCGACAGGGCTGGGTTTGCCGTTGTCGTTTCCGTTGCCTAGGTCGATGCCGGGTGGTCCGTCCGGTTTCATTCCTTTTTATTGACTTCGTCGCGGTTAGGTACAACTGAGTGGCTTGCTAGGCCATTTCAGAGGGCATGTCAGAGTTAACCACATTGCTGTGGGTCTGGAGTCACATTAAGGCCAGACCAGGTAAGGACAGCAGATTTCCTTCCCTAAAGGGCATTAGTGAACCAGATGGGTCATGATGTTTACAAAATAGGACTTTACGGACTTTCTAATACAGTAAGGAATGTTTTCATGATTAATTACACAGTGGGTTAGTTGCACTTATATTGAATACAATCTGTTGGTTGTAAAAGATCCCACAGCACTATTTTGAAGTGGTTAGGACACTGTGGAGAACTCCCCTGCTCTTCTGCGAAATCGCCTCATCCGAAAGCCAGCCTCTCTGACAGTGTGGCCCTCCTTCAGTGGAGTGCCAGCCTTGAATTTGTACTGAAGTCTCTGACTCAGAGGTGGGAGTGGAACTCACTGAGTCACAGCTGAACGGGAAGGAAAGGGAAAGGCAGACATGAGCATTGCTGCATCTTAAGGGGTCCAATGAGAAGCTCTAAAAATGGTTTCTGTGTTTATTTTTGACGGGTTAATTTCCTCTGCTTAATATCAGAGGAGATTAACAACAACTTGCATTTACATAGCACCTTTAATAAAACATCCCAAGGCGCTTCACAGGACGGTTATCAAACAAAATTGGACACTGAGCCATGCAAGAGGATGTTAGGGCAGATGACCATAAGCTTGGCCAAAGAGGTAGGTTTTAAGGAGCATCTTAAAGGTGGAAAGAGAGTTTGAGAGGTGGAGAGGTTTAGGGAGGGAATTCCAGAGTTTACGGCCTAGGCAGTTGAATACACGGTCACCAATGTTGGAGCGATTAAAATCAGGGACGTGCAAGAGGCCAGAATTGGAAGAGCTCAGATATCTCAGAAGGTTGTGAGGCTGGAGGAGATTACAGAAATAGGAGCGAGGCCACGAAGGATTTGAAAACAAGGATGAGAATTTTAAAATGGAGGCATTGCTTAACCTTAAAGCCATTTGTAACCTGGGCCGTGACCGCTGCACGGCAGAAAAATCAAACAAAACTGCTGAAGTGAAGTTATCGTCACCTGAACAAAATCTTCAGGCATACATCTTTACCTCCTAGGACTTTTAAAATAAAAATGTGAGCTCACTCACTTCTGATGGTGGAGAAAGCAGAGGCCAGTGTAGTCCCAGGTTCAATCCCTGGTGCAGTCAGCAGCAATTGACTTCGGTGTCCTATGCTAAGGAGGTTAAAGGTCAGCAGGGCAAAAGTCAGCGGGGTTCCTACTCCCTTGCTGGAAAGTAGGTTTGTGGATGTCGAGTGAGTATGTGATTGGATTCAGCTGCGATGTTCTCCCCGGTGGAACAAAATAGAGGGTCTACACTCACCTCACCTGGATGTGGTAGCAGGGGCCCGTTGACACCTGAGAAGCTGTACCTCAAACAGGTGTCACAACCTTCAGGAAAGGTTGTGGGGGGGTGGGACAGGTGAGAAGGAAAAAGAATGGTCACTTTGCCCAGTCAGTGGGGCACTTCAGGAAACACCTCTGGCCAGCCGGTCCTGGCTCCAGTTCCGAGATGGCACGTAGAGTACAGAGACAGGCTCCCAGTGGAAAACAGAATCTAAGGGGCACAGATGGTACCTATTCGACCCTGTGTGTAAAAGAAAGTGAAGGAGGTAGGACATGAATCCAAGGTCAGCTTCAGAGACAGAAGAGCCAATTCGATAAAAAATGCCCAGTGCAGACAAACCAGCGCCAAATTTACAGGCGGTTTGGTCAGGCCCAATGTTTACTGAACGCTGATGTTAACCCCTAAGACGCTGACAAAAGATCTCAGAAACATGCAACACACTCAGACAAAGCCCCAGGGTGCCGAGCTACATGTGAGAGTCTAGGTGGGGAGGTGGTGGTGTAATGGCAATGTCACTGTACCAGAGCTAGGCTCACGCATTGGGGGCATGCGTTCGAATCCTACCATGGCAGATGGTGAAATTTAATTCAATTAATAAATCTAGAATTAAAAAGCTAGTCTAATGGTGACCATGAAACCATTGTTGATTATTGTAAAAACCCATCTGGTTCACTAATGTCCTTTAGGCAAGGAAATCTGCTGTCCTTATCTGATCTGGCCTACATGTGACTCCAGCTCCACAGCAATGTGGTTAACTCTTAAATGCCCTCGGAAATGGCCTAGCAAGCCACTCCGTAGTACTGAGCAGCTAGCACTGTTGGTATACCTACACCCCAAGGACTGCAGTGGCTCAAGGGCAATTAGATATGGGCAATAAATGCTGGCCGAGCCAACAATTCCCACGAGCTAGTAAAAAAAAAAAGACAGCAGCAGGCATTCCACTGCAGGGGCATCACCATTGATTCTTGCATTAAAAAGGAAGACTTCCTTTTATATTTTTTCATTGTGATGTTGATTGAGGGAGATATACTGGCCAGGGCACCAGAGCGAACTCCCCTGCTCTTCTTCAAAATAGTGCCATGGGATCTTTTACATCCACCCGAGCAGGCAGATGAGGCCTCAATTTAACCTATCATCCAAAAGGCAGCACCACCAACAGTGCAGCACTCCCTCAGTACTGCACTGGAGTGTCAGCCTTGATTTTTATGCTCAAGCTCTGGAGTGAGACTTGAACCAGGAACTTTAACATTTAGCAGCAAGAGTGCTATCAAATGAACCACAGCTGACACACATGCATACTTGCCACTGAACTCACTATCCCCCCTCCACCACAATCTGTAGAAGGCAACAACTCACCAATGTTACTGCATCAGTATGTCCTAGCCCCACAAGCTCTACCATCTAGAAAGACGAGAGTGGCAATGTTGTGGGACACAATCACCTCCAACCACACACTGAGTCGGAAATATTTCACCATTCCTTCATCGTCGCTGGGTCAAAATCCTAGAGCTCCCTGCTTAACAGCACTGTGGGGGGCACCTTCACCACACGGAGTGCAGAAGTTCATGAAGATGGACCATCACCAGCTTCTCAAGGGCAATGCCCAAAGCCCAAGAACCAACAATTGTAATAAACTAGGTGAGTTCCCACAAGCTATAGTGCAAGAAATGGCCAAAGATGGATAGAAAGGACGAAGCAAATTAATTAAGGTTTGATGACACTGAGATTGAAGACAATGTTGCAGGAAAGATGGCCACGGATTTGGGTGATAGCAACGCATTAAAGGACTTTGAAGAGGAAAGGGATATTGAAGATGGGATAGTCATTTGCAAAGACAGAAAGTGTGTTCTTTTGAGGAGGGGTGTAGTGATGGCGGTTTCGAAGGTGGGGGGGGTGCGGTGGGGGAAGCATGGAAATAGTACCCAGGTAGAGGGAACTATTTACAATGTCAGCTGACCTCAGGGCCACAAAGAGAGGTTGGGTGATTATTGGGAATTGGGTCAAGGCAGCAGCAGGTGGGACTCACAGACAAGATGAGACAATATGAGTGTAGATGGGAAAGAAACTTTGGAAAGACATGAGTTCAGGCCTAGACCAGGGGAAATCCTTGGGCTAGATTTGGCAAGGGGAATGGGGGGAGAGCAGCAGAGGCAGCTAAACGAATTATCATCACAAATCTCTTTCCAAGGACATGGATTAGCCAGTGCAATAACAGTTAACACTATTGATATCTGTACCACTTCTAATCTGCATCACACTTGTTCTCTTTAGATCATTCTCACCCAACCTCTCCCAATGAGGCCACTAGAGTTTGGATGCTGCTCGGGCTGTTCGGTTGACAACTCGAGGTGAACCCAATCCTGGAGTTTTCATCACATGACCTCTCACCTCCCTGTTCAGTCAAACAATGATTTCTTCCCATCTCCAATACATTTATAACTAATAAACTCAAGTTTTCATTGAATAAAATACACAATTTGGGCGGCGCAGTGGTTAGCACCGCAGCCTCACAGCTCCAGGGACCCGGGTTCGATTCTGGGTACTGCCTGTGTGGACTTTGCAAGTTCTCCCTGTGTCTGCGTGGGTTTTCGCCGGGTGCTCCGGTTTCCTCCCACAGCCAAAGACTTGCAGGTGATAGGTAAATTGGCCGTTGTAAATTGCCCCTTGTGTAGGGAGGTGATAGGGAATATGGGATTACTGTAGGGTTAGTATAAATGGGTGCTTGTTGATCGGCACAGACTCGGTGGGCCGAAGGGCCTGTTTCAGTGCTGTATCTCTAAATAAAAATAAAACAATTTTTTTTTAATTGCAGCAATAAATTTTCTCCTTGGGTTTTGCTCGTAGCAGTGCCCAGTTGATTAAACTTCAATTCCTGGAGACTCCAGGGCAATCCTGGAGGGTTGGCAACCCTATCGGGGTAAGGCATCAAATGATATACTGTCAATCGTGTGACAATTATCAGCTCTTCAAAAGGTGTGTGTTAATTGAGCAGGCAGCTCAGCTTGTGAGCTCTTCCAAGCCAATCTCCTTAACAAATCAACAGAAGTAAATAAAAAGAGGAGGCCATGGAAAGCATAAAGAACCTTAGCAACGTGCCATAGCAACAGTGTTTCTCAGATCACATTACAAGGCCATTTTGGGTTATGTCTTTATAATTTCCATTTCATCCATATTCTGAGGTTAACTGTGACTCCCTGCACTTGTTAGTTAATGAGGCTAGCCCTTGACTGGTGGTATATTTAACTCTTGTTCAAACGTTCTGGGGCTGATAAAGTGATAGCAGGCACATGTTGCCCATGATAGGGTTGGTCACCCTCTAGGATTGTTCAGGAATTAACGATTGGTCATTGGGGCATTAATTGCAATTATGTGCTTTAAAAAAAATTCTTGAACACTTTCTTTTATTAGCTATATTAAAAAAAAGGGAAGTAGGGGTGAATAAAGGACTGATTGACAGAAATTGAGAAATCAGTGAAGAAGAGTCTGGTCGCTTCTCAAGTGGCTCAGGAGGGCGGGCTACTGCGAGGCTGGACATATTGGTAGAACAATGGTGGTGGCGGGTCACTGGGAGGTCAGAGGTCACATGATAAAAGCTCCAGGAATACATTCAATCAGAGTTGGCAACCGTAGGCATATACTACCAGGTACAAAAGCCTGTGGCCTACGTCATTCTTGTTCAGAGTCAGGACAGCCCTAAGCTGCAGGCCAGCACAAAGGGCAACAAAGAACCTTCCCGTGATGTGACTGAGGAGCCTCCAGTTCCCACAATCATTGTTTCCATTGAGTGTGCTCCACAGACAAACAGCAACCCTTCACAAATAGCTGCTGCCCAGAACTCCAGGCTCCCATGTCCCTGGAATTCTTGGTTCACAAGATTCCGCGTGCACCGGACACCAGGAAAATCAGCTGATCTGAGCTCCCATTTTGGATGAGGTCAATCGATCCGTCCCTGGGCGAGCAGAGCGCCTGAACAGTGCCTCCCCATGGCGGCACTGGACAATGCCCACTTCATCCTTCGATCCCCTCCCCAACCCACTGTGGATCTCAATTCCGGCAAGATTGAGGCTCCAAGTTCAGCTGCTTTCTCTGAGAGGAGAGGTTTTGGCGAGGAAACTGTTGAGCTATAACACTGCAGGAATCTCGTGGGGGTGCTTGGTGAGGTGTGGGATGTGGAAGAATCAGCTGCCAGGTCCTAGTCCATTCTACAACACCTGCATTAGGGTTGCCATTTCCCCCCCATCTCCAATACAACTAATAAATGGAGGTGTTCAAAGAAAATACAAAAAAAGATTTTGATTGCGCCTACGATTTTCTCCAGAGTTTCCTCACAGCAGTGTCCAGGAGATTAATCTTCAATTCCTGAAGGCTACAGGACAATCCTGGAGTGTTGGTGGGCAAACACAGCAATCTCATAGGAGCATATTAAGTACTTGTCTGCTTATAACAGGACAGGTAATATCTGGGTTATAGACTCATTGGGAGAAGTCTGACGCCCTCAGGGTTTCAACTGAAGCAAAACAGCAAGTGAAGTGTAGCAGCTCAAAACTGGGCTGTTGTGGGGCCAACAGCAGCAGCAGAATTGCATTCCATCACAATCTGTAATGTCATGGCCTGGTATATCCCTCACTCAACCATTACCATCAAGCCAAAGGGCCAACTCTAGTTCAATGGGGAGTGTAGAAGAGGATGCCAGGAGCAGCACCAGGCACACCTAAAAATTAGGTACCAACCTAATGAAGCTACAACACAGGACTAAGCGCATGCTAAAGAGTGGAAGCAACCATGCTATAGACAGAGCTAGGGGATCCTACAACCAACAGATCAGATCAAAGTTCTGCAATCCTGCCACATCCAATCATGAATAGTGGTGGGCAATTAAACAAATGATGGGAGGAGGAGGCTCCATGAACATCCCCATCCCCAATGATGGCAGAGCCCAGCACGAGTACGAAAAAACAAAGCTGAAGCATTTGCAACCACCTTCAGCCAGAAGTGCAGAGTGGATGATCCTCCTAAGGATCCCACCAGTCATCAACCAATTTAATTCACTCCATGCAATATCAAGAAATGACTGAGCGTGCTGAATACAACAAAGGCTATGAAGACTGACAACATTCCGGCTACAGTATTGAAGACTTGTGCTCTAGAACTGGCCGTGCCTCTAGCCAAGCTGTTCCAGTATAACTACCACACTGGCATCTACCCAACAATGTGGAAAATTGTCCAGGTTTGTCCTGTCCATAAAAAGTAGGCAAAATCCCATTCGGCTAATTACTGCCTCAATCCGCCCTCAATCAAAGTGATGGAAGGTGTCACCGGCAGTGATATCGAGCGACACTTACCAATAACCTGCTCAGTTTGAGGGTAGTGTCCTCGGCCAAACCATCTTCAGATGCTTCATCAATGACCTTCCCACCATCATAAGGATGGAAGTGGGAATGTTCGGCACAGTGTTCAGTTCCATTTGTAACTCCTCAGATAATAAAGCAGTCCATGTCCCCATGCAACAAGACCTGGACAACATTCAGGCTTGGGCTGATAAGTGACTAATAACACAGGTAAGTAATACAGACAATGATCATCCCCAACAAGAGAGAGTCTGTGCACCTTCCCTTGACAGTTAATAGCATTACCATGACTGAATCACCCATCATCACTATCCTGGAGGTTACTGTTGATCAGAAACTTAACTGGCCAGCCACATAAATACTGATACAAGAGTAAGTCAGAGTCTGGCTATTCTACAGTGAATAACTCACTTCCTGACTCCCCAAAGCCTTTCCACCGTCTGCAAAGCACAAGTCAGGAGTGTGATGGAATACTCTCCACTTGCCTGGATGAGTGCAGCTCCAAACAACACTCAAGAAGCTCAACACCATCCAAGACAAAGCAGCTGATCAGCACCCCAGCTACCACCTTAAACATTCACTCCCTCCACCATCTGCACATCATAGCCGCAGTGTGTACCATCTACAAGATGCATTGCAGAAACTCACCAAGGCTTCTTCTACAGCACCTTCCAAACCCGCGACCTCTACCAACCAGACGACCAAGGGCAGCAGGCGCATGGAACACCACCATCTGCAAGTTCCTCTCTGAATCATACATCAGCCTGATTTGGAATTACATCACCGTCCCCTCACTGTCACTGAGGCAAAATTCTGGAATCCCTCCCGAACAGCACTGTGGATTTACCTATACCACATGGACTGCAGCGGTTCAAGAAGGCAGCTCACCACCACCTTCTCAAGGGCCACTAAGGATGGGCAATAAATGCTGGCCTTGACAGTGGCGCTCATATCCCATGAAGGAATTTAAAAAAAACTTGTCTTCTTATGCTGGATGATGAGCTAGCCTATTTCAGCAGTTCGCAATGACCCTGGAAGGACACAGCAATGTTGAAAGCTCCAGAGGTTTGATGAGTCTTCCCTTCAATTTGTCCTTGAAACACAAATTTCATTACTATCCTGTCAGAACCAGTTAAACTCTAGGACTTGTTAAAAACTGCAACATTAATGGGAATTTTTTTTGTATTCATTCAATATATGTTGGCATCATTGGCAGGGCTGGCATTTATTGCCCATCCCTTGTTGCCCTCGAGAAGGTGGTGGTGGGCCTTCTTCTTCAAAGGGCAGTTAAGAGTCAACCATGTTGGTGCAGGATTGGAGTCACATATAAGTCCAGACCTTGGGAAACATGGTAATTTTTTCTCCCTAAAGCACATTAGGGAACCAGTTAGGATTTCTATGACAACCTGACAGCTTCTGGTGCACGAGAAGCCCAAGGCTTCCTTGTGAGGCCCGGGGCAGTACTCCTGCCCCTCCTGACACACAAAGAAGCCCAAAAGTTACATTATAAAATTTACCTGCCTGTGCCTCTTCTGGCTCATAATCAGGCTCCAGGCAGGTCTGGCCTGGTTGTGGGGTGGGGTCGAAGGGTGGTGTGGGGACAGGTTGTCTCTATTCCCCTGCTCAGACCCTCAACTAAAATTGCAGTCAGGTCCTGATGACATCATCTACACCCAAACTGCAGATTTAAAGAAGGATCCCACTTCCTTCCCACAGGTGTCTTGCTCACCTGATCGAAAGTGCAGGTTAAGGTCGGGACATGGCTGGAAGACAGTGGGATCACAATGGGTAATCGCCGCCCAAGTTGTCTATTCAATAGTCATTGCTGCCCAAGAGTATTGTGGCTCAGGATTGCTGAAGTCCCTTTTAAGGTCCAGTATTGGGCAGAGACGAGGCAGCTTTTCACTCTGAACTTGCTTGAACCTGTTGTACTCAACTTTGGTTTGCTTGGATGATCCAAAGTGGAATATTCCATTCGCTGTCCTTATTAAACTCCAAAACGGAGTAGCATCATTGCTATTACTGAGTGGATAGGATGGGGCCTTTATTTGATCTAGAATGGGGAGCAGAGAGATTTCACAAACGTCCAGGGTTTCAATGTTTAATTTATTTTACAAAATATCTGAGCATGGGGCAAGCCGTGTTGTCTCCAGCTGCTCCCTACTGTGGAGGTATTCATTGTAGCTGCTGATCCCAGTGTGGGCACCTACTTGACCTGTATCTTGATCAATAAGAACCAACAAAGCAGCTCTAAAGTCAGCATGTGCATTCATTTGTGGAAACTGGCATATCATGTGAAGAGGCAGAATGAAGTGTTAACCCATGCATGACCACAGCACTGTTCAAACACAAGAACAAATCCAGGCTGCCACTCTAGTGATGGCATGCACGCATTGTACAATTCATTCAGGAGAACCTTAATTAGAACCTTAGTTCGGCCACACTTAGAATATTGCGTGCAATTCTGGTCGCCACACTACCAGAAGGACGTGGTGGCTTTGGAGAGGGTACAGAGGAGGTTGACCAGGATGTTGCCTGGTCTGGAGGGCATTAGCTATGAGGAGAGGTTGGAAAAACTCGGATTGTTTTCACTGGAACGACGGAGGTGGAGGGACGACATGATAGAGGTTTACAAAGTTATGAGCGGCATGGACAGAGTGGATAGTCAGAAGCTTTTTCCCAGGGTGGAAGAGTCAGTTACTATGTACAGTAACAGTCAGGGACATAGGTTTAAGGTGCGAGGGGCAAAGTTTAGAGGGGATGTGCGAGGCAAGTTGTTTACACAGAGGGTGGTGAGTGCCTGGAACTTGCTGCCAGGGGAGGTGGTGGAAGCAGATACGATAGCGACGTTTAAGAGACATCTTGACAAATATTTGAATAGGAAGGGAATAGAGGGATATGGGCCCCGGAAGTGCAGAAGGTGTTAGTTTAGGCAGGCATCAAGATCGGCGCAGGCTTGGAGGGCCGAATGGCCTGTTCCTGTGCTGTACTGTTCTTTGTTCTTTGTTGAGAGTGGAAGTGCCAATAAGTAGCCACTTGTGACATACTGTGGACTTCTCTGTGGAAGAGCAGCCATGCTGCCTCTTTCACAATACTCTCCAGCCTTCATTTTAAAACGAGTGTTAAATATGTCACGTGATGTGCAACAAGAAGCGATGCAGTTTACCCAGTTATTATAAAAACTGACACATTTTTAAGAGTAGGTAAAGATTTATAAAACCCAACAAGCCGGTCCATTTTTTTTTATGTTGACCAACCCTACTTTCTGCGAACCTTCTCACCACAGTCCTCAATACCAACTAGCCTCGAACCCATTTACGCTGGGTGTGCCATCCTAAATTGTGCGAAGTCTCTGGAGTGGGGCTTGAACCCCCCCCAATCAGAAGTAGGAGTGCTATTAACTGAGACAAGGGCGCCACTGTGCAATCCTTCAAATAGAAGTTGGGAGTGTTCCTGAGCAAGAAGGCTCACTTCCAGTCATAGAGGGCAAGTTGGGGTGTTAGGTAGGAATAGCAGGATTTAGAGGAGACTGTATTCTCCCACAGCATTGCTCGACTATCTTAGGAATTTTCCAAATCCAGCCTCAGGTTTTTATCCATGCTTTTTGCCTCTCCCAGGAAACGGGGCACTGGGGATCAGTAAATAGCTTGTGTGACTGCACCATGTCTAGATAGGACAAGTTCTCCATGTCAAAGACTCTTCCTCCATTCCTCGTGTCATATCTCAGTGGGGATGTTCTCTGGAACCCTAGGCAGCCTGTTCCAATGATTCAGCCACCTGCTGTATGAAGTAATTAAAATGTCTGTTCACTTTCTCTCTGCCGACTGTGAGTTACTGTCCCCAGGTTATGGAGTTTGTGGTCATGTCAAACAAATGCAACAATGCACAGTGTTAGCAATTGAAACTGTATTGAGGGAAAGCAAAACATTCTGCATGGCGAGAAGGGCTTGGGGTGGAGGGAAGGGTGCTTGGTTGGGGGAAGGGATACATCAGACAAGAATTTACAATTTTAAACCGCACTAACAAGATTTCCAAAACAGCAGACAAAAACATCTGAAGAGAGGCAAGGTTCATGTAAGATAATGTTTGCATTAAAGTATCTCCTACATGTAACAGTCATGGTATTAAAGTACCTCATACATGTAACATTCTAAGCTGCAATAAATAAGATTAAACTTGATCTACTGTTTGATCCCACGTTTAAGATAGAATAATATCTGATGGGTATGGGATGTACTGTGAGATGGAGATCGATAGATTTTGGAATCAAGGGATATGGGGACAGGGCGAGAAAGTAGAGTTGAGGTAGAAGGTCAGCCAAGATCTTATTGAATGGCGCAGCAAACTTGAGAGGCGGTATGGCCTACTCCTGCTCCTATTTCTTATGTTCTTATGAGACCATCATGAACCCCTCCCTCATACCTGAGCCAAATGATTTGTTACTGAGATCGATCAGAAACTGCCATTTTCAGTGCCTCAAGCAAATTGGCTGCATTCACACCCTGAGCCCATTACACGCGATAAGTTTAGGAATCTGTGGGATGTGGCACATCACTTGGTTTACCAGTTCTGCCTCAGTCACTCATCCCCATCCCTTTATGCCCTGTACATGAGATAACTTACACTTTCAACACCTTTTTAGGCAGCGTGTGAATTGATTCAGCAAATACTTGAAGGATATTTGATTCTGCCTTTTCAATAACAATCACAGATATAATCTGTCTTTTAATTGTTTTGGTTGCCTTTATCCCAAAGTCCTTTCCCCTCGTTCATTCCTGATTAGTTGGCAAATCCAAGGAAATTCCCTAAAAGCCAAGGACTCTGCATTGAAAAGAGATATAGAGAAGGCAAATCTCATTCTCTCAGGCCTCATATGGAAAGGAAAATGGGAATGTTTCCATCATGAAGGTCATTCAGTGTTCAATCTGCACACCATCACTCAACATCACCTATTTCAGAATTATCTTCTGAACTTTTAAAAATGTTTTATCTTGCTACGAGTTTACATAGACACACAAGTTCCAGATTATTGATTGGAAAAAACACAAAGGCAAGCCTGAAATGAACTGATTGTGATCCCGCCTTTAGGAGAGAGAATGTGTGTCATAGAGAGATACAACACCAAAACAGGCCCTTCGGCCCACCGAGTCCACGCCGACCATCAACCACCCATTTATACTAATCCTACATTAATCCCATATTCCCTACCACATCCCCACCTTCCCTCAATTCTCCTACCACCTACCTAAACTAGGGGCAATTTACAATGGCCAATTTACCCATCAACCTGCAAGTCTTTGGCTGTGGGAGAAAACCGGAGCACCCGGAGGAAACCCGCGCGGTCACAGGGAGAACTTGCAAACTCCGCACAGGCAGTACCCAGAACCGAACCCGGGTCGCTGGAGCTGTAAGGCTGCGGTGCTAACCACTGCGCCACTGTGCCGCCCTGTGTGTGTACACGTGCATGCAAGTATTTTGTGTGTGTGCATCTCTGTCTGTATGTTAATGTCTACATATGTTTGTATTTTTTTTATTCATTCATGGGATGTGGGTGTCACTGGCCAGGCCACCATTTATTGCCCATCCCTAATTACCCTTGAGGAGGTGGTGGTAAGCTGCCTTCTTGAACCGCTGCAGTCCATTTTGGATAGGTATACCACAGTGCTGTTAGGAAGGGAGTTCGAGGATTTTGACCCAACGACAGTGAAGGAACGGCGATATAGTTCCAAGTCAGGATGGTGTGTGACTTGGAGGGGAACTTGCAGGTGGTGGTGTTCCCATGTATTTGCTGCCCTTGTCCTTCTAGTTGGTAGCGGTCGCGGGTTTGGAAGGTGCTGTCTAAGGAGCCTTGGTGCATTGCTGCAGTGCATCTTGTAGATGGTACACACTGCTGCCACTGTGCGTCGGTGGTGGAGGGAGTGAATGTTTGTAGATGGGGTGCCAATCAAGCAGGCTGCTTTGTCCTGGATGGTGTCAAGCTTCTTGAGTGTTGTTGGAGCTGCACCCATCCAGGCAGGTGGAGAGTATTCCATCACACCCCTGACTTGT
This sequence comes from Heterodontus francisci, assembly GCF_036365525.1. NCBI lineage: Eukaryota > Metazoa > Chordata > Chondrichthyes > Heterodontiformes > Heterodontidae > Heterodontus > Heterodontus francisci. The sequence continues at coordinate 23,802,608 of NC_090413.1, read as the reverse complement.
GCCTTGTAGATGGTGGACAGGCTTTGGGGAGTCAGGAGGTGAGTTACTCGCCTCAGGATTCCTAGCCTCTGACCTGCTGTTGTAGCCACGGTATTTATATGGCTACTCCAGTTTAATTTCTGGTTAATGGTAGCCCCTAGGATGTTGATAGTGGGGGATTCAGCGATGGTATGTGTCTATATATGTCTGTGTATATGTGTAGGTATGTTTGTGTATGTTTTTGTGTGTGTATTTGTGCTTGTATGTCTGTGTTCTGTGTGTGTGTGTGTCTATGTTCTCTGTAAGTGTCTAATTTCGGTGTGTATGTCCCTGTGTGTGTGTGTGTGTCTGTGTCTGTGTGGGGGTGTGTTTATGTATGTCTGCATGTCCCTATATGTATGTCTATATTCAATGCATATGTGTCTGTGTGTGCATAACCTTATGTGTGTGTTTTATGTTTATGTATGTGAGTCTGTATTCTGTGCCTGTGTCTGTGTGTGTGTGTATATATGGCTGTATTGTGTGTGTGTGTGTATGTCTGTGTGTATATATGGCTGTATTGTGTGTCTGCGTGTGTGTATTGTGTGTGTGTGTGTGTGTGTGTGTGTGTCTGTGATGTTAGTAAAGCGGTGCACAACAGAAGAGACTCAGCACTCAAAGGGGGGTCAAAGTGGAACAATAGAATCCATCTCAGCATTTGCTGAGCTTCTCTTCCGTCCCAATAATAACAGTCACACCCTCCAGTGATTACAGTTCCAGGCAGCGCTGTTTAACTTCACAATTACAGCCATAATCTCGCAATCCCTCAATTCTTTGCAGCACAAAAAGCAGACATCTGGCACCTTTTACTGTCTTGTCAAGGTGAACCACTTAGATCGTTGACTGCTTTATGGCTGCATGCATTGCTGCTTCTAACAGCCCAGCATCTTTACAGCAATAGTGGGAGGGGGGGGGGATTTAATCCCTCCTTCTTCTCAATATCTGTGCATTAACCACAGCCCATTCCCCCCCCAACACCAACATCAATTTTTTACAATCCCACCCTATTTACAATTGCACCACAGCCGAGAAGCAAGCAAACATGTGTGCACACACAGAAAGGCTTGACCTTCCCTCGTACAGACTCCCTTATTTCTTAACCACACAAGAATATTTTCCTTTCTTTGTTAAATGGAGACAGGCTCTCAGTTACCTTTTGGAACGTCGGAACATGCTGCTGTCAAGGAAGTACGGCATAGAAAAATTAGAGAGCACTGTCCAGAGAGAATCAGACATGGTCCTGCAGAACTGACATTGTGATAGTGGCGTTAGTTGGTCTACAGCACCGTCTAGCCACTGAGAAAAAGCTGTACGAATTCCCTCGATGGGTTTGGCAGATTATTCCACCGGCCTGGGGAGGGGAGGATGCTCTGAGTGTGTGTGTGTATATACGCGTGTGTGAATCTATTGCCACCAGCAGTCTGAGATTGGAAGAGCTGGCTTCTCTCTCCCCCTGTTCCTGCTTCATCAAGAATCTGCACTGGAGCTTATTCGAGATCACATCAGTCAGTCACACATTTGCCCTGTCATGTGGGGGAAGCCAGTATTTATTCATAAAGTGGTCAGCTATTTGTCCGGATTTCAACTGGGAACTCCAGACCAAGTTTCCAGGGACTCAGAGAGCGATTAAAGAAGAAAAAAAAGTGATGACAGGAAAGGAAGAAAAGCTAGAAAAATTAAAGAGCGAGAGGGACAGGGAGAAACGAAAAGAGGGAGTGATAGGGACAACAATAGAGACGGAATGAGACAGACACCAACAGGCATGAGAATAGGAAAGAGAGAGAGAGAGAGAATCAGAGACACGGACAGAGAAACAGAGAGGGACAGAGAGAGTCAGAGAAGTATAGAGGCACAGATAGAGACAGACAGACAGAGATACACACACAGGGGCTGAGTCAGAGAGATGGTCAGAAAGAGAGAGGGGGGGACATGAACAAAGAAAGACAGAGTCAGAGAGTAAGACATAGTGACAGAGTCAGAGAGAGATTATGACAGGGTCAAAGAGTCATTCAGAGACAATCAGTCAGAGGGAAACAGAGAGAGAGAGAGAGAGAGAGACAGGGAAACACAGGGAACGAGCAGGCCCCTAAGCCCCTCAAGACTAAGGTGAGGGACAAAGAGTTAGACACAAACGTAGAGCAAGTCAGAATCAGAGAGAGAGAGATAGGCTGAGAGAGCCAGATATACAAAGAGACTGTGATACAGAAGCAGATACTGAATAGAGGCAGACAGACACACATACATGTCACAGAATCATAGAAAGCTTACAGCACAGAAAGAGGCCACTTGGCCCATTGTGTCTGTGCTGGCCAAAAGATCAGCCACCCACCTTCCAGCATTTGGTCTGTAACCCTGCAGGTTATGACACGAGGTACATAGAATCATAGAGAGAGAGAGAGCAATTAGCAGGTAGAGACAGACAGCAATAAAGATAGGCAGATTGACGCAGTCAGAAAGACATAGAGACAAGAGACAGACTGAGACACAGTAACACAAGATAAAAACGGCACATTGCTAAAAGAGAGAGGCGTCTGAGAGGAGCCAAGAGAAAGACAGTGACTGAAACAGTGAAACAGAAAAGTGTGAAAGACATGAAAGACTTGGAGAGAGAAGATAAATGAAAAATGCAAAAAGGAATGATTTTAAAATGTTTATGTACAGAAGTATCTGTTGAGCACTCACCCACACAGAGTCACCGCCCTCTCTATTTAGTGTCACAGAATTGTGCTCTCTACCCAGCCTACCAGCTGGACTTGCATACACTTAACCTGTCACAACCTTGCACTGTGTCCTCTTGTCATGACTGCTCCACGCATCAAGCCAAACAGTCCCAACCTGCATAACAACCACCACCTCCATTTATATAGTGCCTTTAACACAGTAAGAGGTCCCAAGACACTTCACAGTAGTGTTATCAAACAGAATATGACACCGAGCCACATAAGAAGGTATTAGGGCAGATGACAAAAAGCTTGGTCAAAGAGGTAGGTTTTAAGAACTGTCTTAAAGGAAGAGAGAGAGATAGAGAGGCCGAGAGATCTAGGGAAGGAATTCCAGACAGCTGAAGGCAGGGACGCCAATAGCAAAATGATGAAAATTCTCAAGAAACAGAATTGGTTGTGTGCAGCCATTTACGAACATACGAATTAGGAGCAGAAGTAGGCTACTCATGGCTGAACTGATTACTCCACATTTCCACCTACCCCCCGATAACCTTCCACCCCCTTGCTTATCAAGAATCCATCTACCTCTGCCTTAAAAATATTCAGAGACTCTGCTTCCACCGCCTTTTGAGGAAGAGAATTCCAAAGACTCACAACCCTCAGAGAGAAAACATTTCTCCTCATCTCTGTCTTAAACGGGCGACCCCTTATTTTTAAACAGTGACCCCTAGTTCTAGATTCTCCCATGAGGGGAAACATCCTTTCCACATCAACTCTGTCAAGACCCCTCAGGATCTTTTATATTTCAATCAAGTTGCCTCTTACTCTTCTAAATTCCAGCGGATACAAGCCTAGCCTGTCCAATCTTTTCTTTTAAGATAACCTGCCCATTCCAGGTATTAGTCTAGTAAACCTTATTTGAACTGCCTCCAATGCATTTACATCCTTCCTTAAATAAGGAGACAGGTAAGGTATACAGTAATCCAGATGTGGTCTCACCAATGCCCTGTATAGCTGAAGCATAACCTCCCTACTTTTGTATTCAATTCCCCTCGCGATAAACGATAACATTCTATTAGCCTTCCTAATTACGTGCTGTACCTGCATACTAAACTTTTGCGATTCATGCACTAGGACACCCAGATCCCTCTGCATCTCAGAGCTCTGCAATCTCTCACCATTTAGATAATATGTTTCTTTTTTATTCTTCCTACCAAAGTGGGCAATTTCACATTTTCCCACATTATACTCCATTTGCCACGTCTTTGCTCACTCACTTAACCTATCTATATCCCTTTGTAGCCTCCGTATGTCCTCTTCACAAGTTATTTTCCTACCTATCGTTGTGTCATCAGCAAATTTAGCAATCATACCTTCGATCTCGTCATCTAAGTCATTTATACAAATTGTAAAAAGTTGAGGCCCCAGCACAGATCCTTGAGGCACACCACTCATTACATCTTGCCAACCAGAAAATGACCCATTTATGCCTACTCTCTGTTTCCTGTTAGCTCGCCAATCTTCTATCCATGCCAATATGTTACCCCCTACACCATGAGCTTTTATTTTCTGCAATAACCTTTGATGTGGCACCTTATCAAATGCCTTCTGGAAACCGAAGTACAATACATCCACCAGTTCCCCTTTATCCACAGCCCATGTAACTCCCTCAAAGAACTCCAATAAATTAGTTAAGCATGATTTACCTTTCACAAAACCATGTTGACTCTCCTGATTACCTTGAATTTTTCTAAATATCCTGCTATAATATCTTTAATAATAGCTTCTAATATTTTCCCCAAGACAGATGTTAAGCTAACTGGCCTGTAGTATCCTGCTTTCTGTCTCCCTCCCTTTTTGCTATTTTCCAATCTAACAGAACCTTCCCCGAATCTAAGGAATTTTGGAAAATCAAAACCAACGCATCAACTATCTCACTAGCCACTTCTTTTAACACCCTAGGATGAAGTCCATCAGGACCTGGGGACTTGTCAGCCCGCAGCTCCAACAATTTGCTCAGTACCACTTCCCTGGTGATTGTAATTTTGAGTTCCTCAGAGGGTTTAGAGCTGGAGGAGGTTTCAGAGATAGGGAGGGGGCAAAACCATGAAGGGAGTTGAAGACAGGAATGAAAATTTTAAAATCTGGGAACTGCCAGACCAGAACACAAAGGATGTTCAATTGATCGTGGTCAGAGTAGTGAATATCTGCCTCAGCATCAGTCAATATTTTCAGAAGAAAGCAGGGCGAGGGGGTAAAAGATGAATTGAGATTCTTTCCCCACATTTACTTTGTTCCTTTAAGAGATTGCTGGGACACACCTCTTCCGCGCCCCCACCCCCTCTCCCCCCCTCCTCCCTGGTGTCCATACCTTTATAATAATCAATGTTCTCCATTTAACATCATCTCTGAGATTCCTAGAACTGTCCCTTGGCCTGTTCATACTACAATGATTTGCTTTTTTAATTTCCATGCTCGGGGCAAATCAATAATTTCAAAAGGCCATTATCTTAAGCTTCAAATTTACATGTGGCGGCACTGCTGTCGCCCAGAGTGTTGATGACATAGGATGTGGTTGGCTGGGATGAATGATTTATTTCTCTATCCTGTCACTTCATTTATTGATTCATTCCTTTCAAAATCATTATCTTTTGAAAATATGAACTGATTAGGGAATATTCCAGAATTTCACTGCATCCATTTGGTGTTAAAAGTCAGAAAAGCTGGGCCCCCAGCTGGGGGAAACTGGACGGGAGAGGTGGGCTGCTAGTGTGTGGTGAGGGATGGACCAGTTAAAATGAGAGCAAACAGACTGGGGACAGTGTCGGGGTGGGGCCTGGATGGGAGTGTAGAGGGAGGGTCAGGGATATAAGGGTCATCAGTCAGGGTCAGGGAGGTGTAAAGGTGTGGGGGGAGGCTGGCAGTGGGTGACAAACCAGGAAAGGTCAGGGATGTACAGGCCCTGCAATCTAACGCACCTGGAGGTTGTTTGACTGATGGTCGGGCCAACAGTGGTCCCCTAATGGAAATCAAGTTCCTGGTGTCTACTCGAACAAAAAGCCAGCTAGCTCCATACTATATGTACATATGTGTATCAGCTGTGGCTTAGTGGGTAGCACTCTCGCTGCTTAGTCAGAATGTTATGGGTTCAAGTTCACTCCAGAGACTTGAGCCCCCAATCTAGGCTGATACTTCCAGAGCAGTGCTGAATAAGTGCTGCACTGTCAGAGGTCCTGTTTTTTAGATGAGACGTTAAACCAAAGCTGTCTCAGATGGACTTTAAAGAAACCTTAGTGCTATTTTGAAGAAGAGCAGCAGAGTTTTCCCTGGTGTCCTATCCAATATTTATTCCTCAATCAACGTCACTAAAATTAGATTGTCTGGTCACTGTCACATTGCTGTTTGTGGGAGCTTGCTGTGCGCAGATTGGCTGCTGTGTTTCTTGCATTACGACAGTGACTACACTTCAAAAAGCACTTGATTGACTGTAAAATGCTTTGGAGCATGCTGAAGTTGTGGAAGGTGCTATATAAATGCAAATTCTTTCATTTTCCAGAGAGGAGGGAGAAAGCACTCTCATTGTCTTAGTTTCTGTTTCACTCTGTCCCTCACACATGCTCTGTCTCTCACACTCTGTTTCTCCCTCTCTCCTCATCTTGGTGTCTCTCTCTCTCTCTCTCTCTGCCCTATGTGTGTCTCTCTCTCTTACTCTGTGTTTCCCTTGTTCCCTTTCACTCTTTTTGTCTTTTTCCATTGTACTCGGAGAAGCTGATCTTTATCCAGACTTACTGATAAACAGTAGCAGTTCTGATTCTGGGACATTCAGTGCAGCGTTATCACACTGAATTCTCAACTCCTGGAGTGTGGACTCTAATCAGCACAACATTTCGTGCACTATATCAGTATTATTACACCTTGGGGCAATACTGACAGTACATTTATTATGAGCTCAACTTACCAGGGTCTACTGCAGCACAAGGTAAGGCCAAGGAGCCCAGAGTGAAGCCTAGATCATCACACACCCTCACATTCAGCCCTCCATCTGTGGCACAGTCATTTTGTTTCAAAATCCAGAATTATTAATTTCTATTATGGGTCGGCACAGTGGCGCAGTGGTTAGCACCGCAGCCTCACAGCTCCAGCGACCCGGGTTCAATTCTGGGTACTGTCTGTGTGGAGTTTGCAAGTTCTCCCTGTGCCTGTGTGGGTTTTCGGCGGGTGCTCCGGTTTCCTCCCACAGCCAAAGACTTGCAGATTGATAGGTAAATTGGCCATCATAAATTGCCCCTAGTATAGGTAGGTGGTAGGGGAATATAGGTGAGGATGTGGTAGGAATATAAGATTAATATAAATGGGTGGTTGATGGTCGGCACAGACTCGGTGGGCCGAAGGGCCTGTTTCAGTGCTATATCTCTAAATAAATAAAATAAATATTCTCATGCTCGAAGTGAATTGCTCACTCAGAGAGCCAATGCAGACATGATGGAACGAATGGCCGCCTTCTGCACTGTAACAATTCTGTGATGAGTCGTTTGGTAAAAAAAGAATTTGAGTATTGCTGAAAATAGAGCCTTGCCAAAGCTTTTCGTCTTGCACTCATCAGGACAATCTGCAAGAATACCAATGTAAGGGAAAACAACAACTTTATATTGTATGAGAAGAGAGTGCTGATTGGTTGGCAAGTGAACTCTGATTGGTAGAGGCGTTGCAATGGAGAATGCACCAGTTTGCGGTGACTGACTGTTAACTGCCAAGCTTTGTTTGAAATTTAAACCAGGCAGCTTGACTCTGATTGGTCAGGCATTGCCCTGAGGAATGAACCAGCAAGTGGCTGCCACTTATTGTGTTTAGCTGAAACAGGTGCAATGTGTGTATATGTTCTTTATGTCTGCAAAGAACATGGCCCTGTGTATTAATATACGTAGCTTCCAGTAGGCACAAATGCACCAAACTGCGAGCCCGACTGACCATCTTAAATTGTTTTTTTGTTTTTTTTAAGAGATACAGCACTGAAACAGGCCCTTCGGCCCACCGAGTCTGTGCCGACCATCAACCACCCATTTATACTAATCCTACACGAATCCCATATTCCGACCACATCCCCACCTGCCCCTATATTTCCCTACCACCTACCTATACTAGGGGCAATTTATAATGGCCAATTAACCTATCAACCTGCAAGTCTTTGGCATGTGGGAGGAAACCGGAGCACCCGGAGGAAACCCACGCAGACACAGGGAGAACTTGCAAACTCCACACAGGCAGTACCCAGAATTGAACCCGGGTCGCTGGAGCTGTGAGGCTGCGGTGCTAACCACTGCGCCACTGTGCCGCCCTTATTCTTAGCACACTGCGGATTATTTAGCAAATGTTATCCAATCGCAGAATCACATCTAATGTTGGACACTGTGTATTGAGTTTTACAAGCATGGCCTGATTGGGTACGGCCTGTACCTTGCACATTGCAAACAGCAGAAGAGATATCTTGTTTGATACGATCTGCCAGTCTTTGGGATATATGGCCTATATACCTAGCATCACACTGGTATTGAAATGACAGCCTAAGCACATCATTTTTGGCCCTGAAAAGACCCCTGTCTATCTCAAACTCAAATTACCCTGGAAGGGTAATGTATCCCAAAAATTTGAGCAACAGGTGAAGCTAGCTGTTTCACGCTGCTACTATGCAGTAGCAACACGTGTGGTGTTCGCCACTAACAGGATGCTGGCGTCAAGCCAAAAAGATGTCCGGCCCATCACACAAATGAGTAATGGGATATTTGAATTTCAACCAATCAGCACTCTCTTCTCATACAGCATATAAAGTTGTTGTTTACCCTTACACTGGCATTCCTGCAGATTGTCCTGATGAGTGCAAGATGAAAAGATTCGACAACGTATCTCTATTTTCAGCAATACTCAAATTCTGTGATTCCGTGATTAACGGCAACAGGTCGTGTGTTCAAGCCCCACTCCAGGAAGTTGAACACAAAATCCAGGCTGACAGTTATCAGTGTACAGGAAGTGATGCACTACTGGAGGCACTGTCTTTCATATGAGGCCTTTTGAATGAATGAAACTGAGGCCCCGCCTGCCCTCTCATGTGGGCATAAAAGATCTCACCACACTATTTTGAAGAAGAGCAGGGAGTACTCCCTGGTGTCCTGGCCAATATTTATACCCTCAATATCACATTGATGTTGTGGGAGCTTGCTGTGTGCAAATTGGTTACCGCATGCCCTACATTACAATGGTTTCTACGCTTCAAAAGTACTTCATTGGCTGTAAAGTGGTTTGGGACATCCTAAAGTCATGAAAGGTGCAAATAAATACAAGTCTTTGTTTTACTTCTTGTGACTCTCCCGACGAGGTTGAGTAAACTGTGTCAGCTAGCTCTGTGCTTATTCAGAATGAACCGGTGTGAATATCTGAATTCTGAAGTACAGGTGCTGAAGTGCTTTGCATCTGTAACCTGACATTACATTCTTAATGCAATTACATATACGAGGCTAAATTGCTCACAGAACTTTGATGAAAAAATTTGTTTTTTTCATTTACAAGTTGGGAGAAGTGCCCTCCAGAGTCACCGAGAAGTACAAGCTCGCAACTAATACATAATGGAAATGCTGCCATAGTAATTTGTAATGGTGTGTGACAGGACTATGTGACCAAAAATCGTGACTGAGGAAGCAGGCTTTGCAGACAGGAAGTGCACACCTCACATTAAATAACAGATACCCCAGGGGGGCCCTTTATATGAAATAACCCGGGGGGGCTGGGCCTCCACATGACACGCCCGGGGGGTTGGGCCTCCACATGACACACCCGGGGGGTTGGGCCTCCACATGACACACCCGGGGGGGATTGGGCCTCCACATGACACACCCGGGGGGGATTGGGCCTCCACATGACACACCCGGGGGGGGGGTTGGGCCTCCACATGACACACCCGGGGGGGGGGGGGGGGTTGGGCCTCCACATGACACACCCGGGGGGTTGGGCCTCCACATGACACACCCGGGGGGGTTGGGCCTCCACATGACACACCCGGGGGGGTTGGGCCTCCACATGACACACCCGGGGGGGTTGGGCCTCCACATGACACACCCGGGGGGGTTGGGCCTCCACATGACACACCCGGGGGGTTGGGCCTCCACATGACACACCCGGGGGGGCTGGGCCTCCACATAACACACCCGGGGGGCTGGGCCTCCACATAACACACCCGGAGGTTCTTTGAGGGGGTTACATGTGCTATGGATGAAGGGGAACTGGTGAATGTACTGTACTTAGATTTCCAGAAGACATTTGATAAGGTGCCACATCAAAGGTTATTACAAAAAATAAAAGCTCATGGTGTAGGGGGTAACATACTGGCATGGATAGATGATTGGCTAGCTGACAGGAAACAGAGAGTAGGCATAAATGAGTCGTTTTCTGGTTGGCAAGATGTAACAAGTGATGTGCCTCAACGATCTGTGCTGGGGCCTCAACTTTTTACAATTTCTATAAATGACTTATGTTTGCTAAATCTGCTGATGTCACAAAGATAGGTATGAAAGTAACTTGTGAAGAGGCTACAAAGGGTTATAGAGAGGTTAAGCGAGTGGGCAAAAATCTGGCAAATGGAGTATAATGTGGGAAAATGCGAAGTTGTCCATTTTGGCAGGAAGAATAACAAAGAAGCATATTATCTAAATGGTGAGAGATTGCAGAGCTCTGAGGTACAGAGGGATCTAGGTGTCCTAGTGCATGAATCACAAAAGGTTAGTATGCAGGCATAGCACGTAATTAGGAAAGCTAACAGAATGTTTTTGTTGATCGCAAGGGGAATTGAATACAAAAGTAGGGAGGTTATACTTCAGGGCATTGGGTGAGACCACATCTGGAGTACTGTGTATAGTATTGGTCTCCTTATTTAAGGAAGGATGTAAATGCGTTGGAAGCAGTTTAAAGAAGGTTTACTAGACGGATACCTGGAATGGCGAGCTATACTATGTGGAAAGATTGGACAGGCTAGGCTTGTATCTGCTGGAATTTAGAATAGTGAGAGGCGACTTGATTGAAACATATAAGATCCTGAGGGGTTTTGACAGGGTGGATGTAGAAAGGATGTTTCCCCTTGTGGGAGAATCTAGAACCAGGGGTCACTGTTTAAAAATAAGGGGTCGCCCATTAAAGACAGAGATGAGGAGAATTATTATCTGTCAGAGGGTTCTGAGTCTTTGGAACTCTGTTCCTCAAAAGACGGTGGAAGCAGAGCCTTTGAGTACATTTAAGGCAGAGGTAGATAGACTCTTGATAAGCAAAGGGGTGAAAGGTTATTGGGGGTAGGTGAGAATGCGGAGTAATCAGTTCAGCCATGACCTTACTGAATGACGGAGCAGGCTTGGGGGATGTCCTACTCCTGCTCCTAATTCGTATGTCTGTATGTTCCCAACACCCAGGGGGCTAGGTCGCTGCATAAAACACCCAGGGAGCTAGGTCGCTGCATAAAACACCCAGGGAGCTAGGTCGCTGCATAAAACACCCAGGGGCTGCGCGCTATATAAAACACATTGTTATTAGACCTCTGTACACAGACACAGATCCCATGCTAAAACCAACTGTGGATTATCACCAGAGGAACTAGCTGGGCTCACAATGATCAAGTGACTTGGTGGCCAACATTGAGCACAGCAATCGCTGCTAAAACGGGAAGATAAAAACCAGATCTACAAATGGCTCCAGGCACATCTACAATAGATGCCACAATTCACAGCCATGATCTCAGATGCTGGCTACACACCTGTTGTCATATTTTATTCTTATATTTTATGATAGCATTTTAACTCCTGTATAAAATGACAGCTTTGTAACTCTATCCCCACCCCCACCCCCACCAATCCCCGCCCCAATGCCCAAGGCCCCTGGGTATCAATTACTCTCAGGGTAATGCTGCAGTAATGACATCACAAGGGATAATCCGCTTGTGTGAGTGTCAGCACGCATCAAGGGCACAGAGTGCATTGGCTGTACTGACAGCTGCTGCCAGGATAAGGACCGGCCAAGCACAGACACGACCTCCCCTGTAAAATTAAATCAGTGAGAACTAGAACAGACGCCACGTGTGGTCTCCGAGCTGTAATTTAATTCTGCAATTCAGATGATGGCCACAAGCCACTCACACTGCAGCTTATGATGTCACCTGAACCACTCGATCAGATTACAAGGCAGTCACCAACCAGAGCAATCCCATTGTTACATCTGTAAACCACCTGAGCCCCCGATTAGATTCTAGCCCATAACTCAGTTCCCAGATATCCGCGTTTAATATAGAAATCACCCAAACCCTTCCAGTAGGTTCCTGTCAGTCACTCACTCCAGGGTCGCCATTAATCTACATATGGACCACATGTATAATCTACACGTGCACACATCTGAACCGCTCAGTTAGATTCCAGGATGTAACTCACTCCTGGATATTCATTCTATTACATATGGATCACCCAAGTCCCGTGATTAGATTCCAGCCTGTAACTGATTCCTGGGGATCAGTCATTCAATATTACATAGAATTTACAACACAAAAAAACAGGCCATTTGGCTCAACAGGTTTATGCTTCACACAAGGTTGATAGGTAAATTGGCCATTATAAATTGCCCCTAGTATAGGTAGGTGGTAGGGAAATATAGGGACAGGCGGGGATGTGGTAGGAATGTAGGATTAGTATAAATGGGTGGTTGATGGTCGGCACAGACTCGGTGGGCCGAAGGGCCTGTTTCAGTGCTGTATCTATAAACTAAACAAGCCTCCTCCCACCACTCTTCATCTAACCATATCAGCATATCCTTCTATTCCTTTCTCTCTCATGTGTTAATCTAGCTTCCTCTTAAATGTACCTATGCTATTCGCCTCAACTACTCCATGTGATAGCAAGTTCCACATTCCAAACACTTACTGCATAAAAAGTTTCTCTAAAATTCTCAGTTGGATTTATTAGTGATTATCTTATGATTATAGCCCCTAGTTTTGGTCTCGCGCGCAAGTGGAAACATTTTCTCTATATCTACCTTATCAAACCTTCTCATAATTTTAAAGGTATCTATTAGGTCACCCCTCAGCCTTCTCTTTTCTAGAGAAAAGAGCCCCAGCCTGTTCAGTCTTTCCTGATAGGTAGAACCTCTCAGTTCTGGTATCATCCTTGTAAATCTATTTTGCTCTTTCTCCAGTGCTTCAATATCCTACTTGTATGACAGAGTGCAGGACTGTGCACAGAATTCTAAATTTAGCTATCAGATTCTCTCAATTAGATTCTGCATTGTAACTCACTGTTACACATTTCGAATCTACCCTAGTTATTCTTTCGAATTTAGCTCTGCTGGCCACTGCCCTAAGTGGACCCTTATTCTTTTATGTTCCAGAGATCATCCAATATTTAAATTTATGCGACTGAGTAACTGAGGGGTTCATCAATAAGACCATGCTTTTGATCTGAGCTGAATATCGTGTCCGTCATACATACCCTCAAATACACTTCTCCAAGCTTTCAACAAGACTGATTAACACTAATGAGGGGAGACTGGATACAAATCATTGAACAGGTATATTTTACAGACAATCTGTAAACATATAGAGTAACAGTTAAAACAAATCTCACTCCAACTTAAACTTGAGTTCCCACCTTATAAGTGACAAAAATAATCAGCCATGCCCCCTCTATCTCAGTTAGTCAGCTAACTGAGCTGGCTTTTAGCTAGTCTTAGCATCAAAACAGACCAAAGCACATACCAGTGTGGTCACATCTTATCTTAAAGTAATCTCTGCCTGGGCCTCACGGTCATCAGAACATATTCGCTAACACCCAACAAGAAGGTCTTTGATCTCATGCTTCCTGTTCCACTGAAATTTCAGGGCTTTGATTCCTAATCTTTGCCCTGCCCATGGGTCAATTGGAGAAATTGTTGATCACGCCTATGACCATACCCCTCTCTTTGAACCTGGTTTGTGGAAACTGCGTTCCAGCTCCCTCATTCATTACTATTTTCTGGGACATCTGTCATGGGATGATATCTCACCGATTTCCCTGATCGCCATTGATAATATATTCAATAGCTACTTATTAGCACACCAATATCCCCTTTGTCCCGACAGCATTAGTGTGTTCGACTGTGAGGTGGTTTTTGATCTTAGGTGCACGTGTTTTAGTTATAAAGCAACTGTAACATATATTGTATTCAAAACTTTTCAATGGAAAAATAGCACAAAATCCCATACATTGGCACTCACATTGGGCAAAGGGCTTCATGTTCCTTTGCCTTGATCACAAGGCGTGCAGACTCAGTGCACTTCGTATCACTGGTGAAATCATTCCCTTTATAGGCGAGTTTCTTATCTGTCATATTTTTTGGCAAAAACATTTCCCTTTGAACTTAAATATACTGGATTGCATTTTCAAAACCCAATCCGAAAGACACCTTATATAGGATTTCATAGGATATATAGCACAGAAACAGGCCATTTGGCCCAACTAGACCAAACCAGTGCTTATGCTCCACTGGAGCCTCCTCCCATCCTTCCTCATTTAGCTCCTATCAGCATGACAATCTTATATTAATGGTTTTGTTCTTTCCCACAAGTAGAAACATTCTCTTTGTGTCTACTGTATCAAAACGTTCATAATTTTATTAGGTCCTCTATTAGGTCACCCCTAAGCTCTCTCTTTAAAAGAGAAAAGAGACCTAGTCTGTTCAGCCTATCCTGATAGGTATACCCCCTCATCTCTGGTATCATCCTTGTAAATCTTTTTTTCACCTTCTCCTGTGCCTCTATATCTGTTTTATAACATGGCGACCAGAATTGGCCGCAGTACTCCAGGTGTGGTCTGACCAAGGTTCGATACAACTTTGGAATAACTTTAATTTTCAATTCTATCCTTCTAGAAATAAATCCTTCTGCTTGGTTTGCTATTTTCTGGCCTTGTTAACCGGTGTTGCTACTTTTAGTGACTGTGTATGTATTTGCACTCCAGATCCCTCCACACCATTTAGATTCTTATTTCTAAGTAATTTGCAACCTCCTTATTTATCTTGCCAAAATACCTCACACTTATCTATGTTGAAATTCATTTGCCAATTATGTGCCCATTCTTCAAGTTTGTTAATATCTTCTAATAAATCTAATACGTGGCTCAAAACCTGCTGCACACATCAGCATAAAATTATGGCTGCATATGATAGTGACGCAGTACTGGCACATGCGCAAATGCAGCCTCAGCTACTGAAAGATCACAACAAGAAATGCTGGAACCACTCAGCAGGTCTGGCAGCATCTGTGGAAAGAGAAGCAGAGTTAACGTTTCGGGTCAGTGACCCTTCTTCGGAACTGACAAATATTTAAAATGTCACAGGTTATAAGCAAGTGAGGTGGGGGTGGGGCAAGAGATAACAAAGGAGAAGGTGTAGATTGGACAAGGCCACATAGCTGACCAAAAGGTCATGGAGCAAAGGCAAACAATATGTTAATGGTGTATTGAAAGACAAAGCATTAGTACAGAAAAGGTGTCAACGGACTGAATATTGAACAGCAGCAAGTGCAAACATGAAAAAAAACAGTGGGTAAGCAAACTGAACAAACTAAGATGAAATGAAATAAACATTTTAAAAAATTGTAAAAAATGTAAAAAAGAAAAAACAACTAAAATGAAAGTAAAAAGAGGGGGGGGCCCGTCATGCTCTGAAATTATTGAACTCAGTGTTCAGTCCGGCAGGCTGTAGTGTGCCTAATTAGTAAATGAGATGCTGTTCCTCGAGCTTGCGTTGATGTTCACTGGAACACTGCAGCAATCCCAGGACAGAGATGTGAGCATGAGAGCAGGGGGGAGTGTTGAAATGGCAAGCACCCGGAAGCTCAGGGTCCTGCTTGCGGACTGAGCGGAGGTGTTCCCAGTCTGCGCTTGGTCTCCCCAATGTAGAGGAGACCACATTATGAGCAGCGAATACAGTATACTACATTGAAAGAAGTACAAGTAAATCGCTGCTTCACCTGAAAGGAGTGGTTGGGGCCTGGGACCTTTTCTGCACTAATGCTTTGTCTTTCAACACACCATTAACATATTGTTTGCCTTTGCTCCATGACCTTTTGGTCAGCTATGTGGCCTTGTCCAATCTACACCTTCTCCTTTGTTATCTCTTGCCCCACCCCCACTTCACTTGCTTATAACCTGTGACATTTTTAATATTTGTCAGTTCCAAAGAAGGGTCACTGACCCAAAACGTTAACTCTGCTTCTCTTTCCACAGATGCTGCCAGACCTGTCGAGTGGTTCCAGCATTTCTTGTTTTTATTTCAGATTTCCAGCATCTGCAGTATTTTGCTTTTATATTACTGAAAGATCACCATCTGCAACTCAGGCAGCTGCCAGTAATAAAGATGGCGCAGCTCGGTTAGTCACAAAAAACAAATGCAGCCTTAAACTCAAATCCCCACCATGGCTGCAATCGCTGTCTCCATCCCACCCCCAACAGTACCCCGCTCCTTCCTGCCATCGCGCTTCTCTTCGCCGCTCCCTCCCGCGCCCGTCTGCTCGCTCCCCACCTCGCCACTGTCTTCCCTCAGCCCCTCGCTCCCACCCATGCCGCTTCCCCATCTCAGCCCCTCGCTTCCTGCCTTGCCACTTTGGCAGCTCACTCCCCGCTTCCCCCCTGCCTCCCCAGCTGCTTGCTCCAGACCTCGCCACTTCCCTCTTCTCAGCCACTCGCTCCCATGTCGCCCCCATCTCTCCTTGTCCGCACACTCCCCCCCCCCCCCCTCCCTTTGCTGCTTTGGCGGCTCATTCCCTGCCCTGCCGCAGTGCGGCGGGGAACGATCGGCTGAAGGGGGGACGTGACGAGGCCAGGAGTGAGCAGCCACCAGGGTGGTTGGGGGTGGGGGGGGAGGGGTGAAGGGCGGGAGAGAGTGGCCAAGAAGGGGAAGCAGCGAGGCCTGGAGCAAGCGGCCGGGAGGCGAGCGGCGAGGGTGGGAGCAAGTGGCTAAGGGAAGGCAGCGGTGAGGCGAAATAGAACGGGAAATTGAAAGCGGTGATTGAAGGGGGGATGGCAGGAAGGAGCGGAATACTGTTAGGGGGAACGGAGGTTGCGATCGCGGCTATTGAGGGGCGAGGACGTCATTGCATGGTGACGTCAGCGCGCGCATTCATACTGGCAATCTGGCAAATGTTCGCACATTCTGATGACGTCCGCGATCGCGCTGGGCATGCATTGTATTGTCAGGAGTCACTGTGTAAAATTATACCCTTATTCTTTTAAGGATTATATAAATATTTTTACGTAGTAAGTAGTTACAATCTGGATGCACAGCCTGAAAGGGTGGTGGAAGCAACTTCAATATTAACTTCACACATTGCCTTTGTGCATGCTGACCTACTTCTCCGGCAACACCTCGAATTTAAAATTCTTCTCCTGGTTTCGAAACTCTTCCATAGCCTTGCCCCTCCCTATCGCTGTAGCCTCCTCCAGCCCTCCAACTCTCCAAGATCTCAGCACTCCTCCAATTTATGGATATAGTCAATACCCCACTTCCTTTGTCCCACCATTGGCAGACGTGTCTTCAGCTGCCTGGAATTCCCACCCTGAACCTCTCCACCTCTTTCTCCTCCTTTAAGACGCTCCTTAAAATCTACCATTGACCAGGTTTTTGGTCACCTGTCCTAATATCTAGGTCAACTGGTTGTCTGATTACACTCCTATGAAGCACCTTGGGACATGATGCGATGATATGCGACACAGATGTGTCATTTTGTTTTGTTGCGTGTTTCCAGTTGTGCTATTTGTCTTGTCTATAAAGTCAGAAAACGCTTCACTCACCTGCTTCCTTTCCTTGTTAAAGGCAGATCTTTCTGTAAATAAGAGAAAAAAGGAAATAAGTTAAGATTCTCCCTGATAGTGAGCAATGATTTCTGATCTCCGTCTATAAAGCTAAGCATTCAGAACACATTGATGATCAGTGTTCACCTTCGACTCTTCTGAAGCTGTGTTGTTGTGTTCCCCCAACAAAGCCTAACTTGGGTCTGAACACAATTGGTAACTGTATCGGATAAAATCCTAACTTGCTGCCCCCAAAGAGGGTAAAACAGTAAATGAACTATGTCCTTCTCTTTCTTACATCTTCAACAATCACTATTTATCTAGTGTCCACTGGGATCCTTCTAAAGAATGGCAAAGCTAATGTATTTTAAAGTATATCAGGCCACTGTTTTACTGGAGAAGCAGGTACAGTTTTGCGAAGTTGAGTTATGCTGCCAGATCTGTGCTGCTCTACAGCTGGGTAGAGGGGAGTTTCATGCGAGTGTGGTTATGCACAGAGCTCCCCACGCCGCCACCGGTATCAAGGCGGCTCACTGCCACCTTCTCAAGGGAAAGAAGAACATAAGAAACAGGAGCAGGAGCAGGCCATTCAGCCCTTCGAGCTCACTCTGCCATTCAATGAGATCATGGCTGATGTTCTACTTCAAAACCATTTTCCTGCACTATCCCTGTAATCCTTGATTTTAATATGTAGAAATATATCGATCTCAGTCGTGAACACACTCAACAAATGAGCCTCCACAGCCCTCTGGGGCAGAGAATTCCAAAGGTTCACCACCCTCTGAGTAAAGAAATTCCTCCTCATCTCAGTCCTAAATGGCCTGCTCCTTATTTTGAGACTGTGTCCCCTGGTTCTGAACTCCACAGCGGGGGGAAACATCCTTCCTGCATCAACCCTGTCGAGCCCTGTAAGAATTTTGTATGTTTGAATGAGATCACCTCTCATTCTTCTAAACTCCAGAGAATAAAGACCCAGTCTATTTAATCTTTCCTCATAGGACATCCCTCCATCCCAGGAATTAGTTTGGTGAACCTTCGTTGCACTCCCTCTATGGCAAGTATATCATTCCTTAGGTAAGGAGACCAAAATTGCACATGATACTCCAGGTGTGGTCTCACAAGGCTCTATATAATTGTGGTAAGACACCTTTACTCCTACACAAATCCTCTTTGTAATGAAGACCAACATACCATTTGCCTTCTTAGTTGTTTGCTTTCAGTGACTCATGAACAAGGACACCCAAGTCCCTTTGAAATTCAACACTTCCCAGCCTCTCACCATTTAAGAAATACACTGTATTTCTATTTTTCCTACCAAAGTGGATAACCTCACATTTCTCCACATTGTATTCCACCTGCCAGATTTCTGCCCACTCACTTAGCCTCTCCAAATTCCCTTGAAACGTCTTTGCATCCTACTCACAACTCACACTTCCACCTAGCTTTGCGTCATCTGCAAACTTGAAAATATTACATTTAATCCCTGCATCCAAATCATTGATATAGGTTGTGAATAGCTGGGGCCCAAGCACTGATCCTTGCGGTACCCAATAGTCACAGTCTGCCAATCTGAAAATGACCCATTCATACTCTCTGTTTTCCGTCTGTTAACTAGTTCTCAATCCATGGCAGTATATTCCCCCCAATCCCATGTGCTCTAATTTTGTTTATCAACCTCTTGTGTGTGACCTATCAAAAGCTTTCTGAAAATCTAAATATGTCACATCCACCGGTTCCCCCTTATCTATTTTGCTAGTTACATCCTCAAAAAACCCCAACAACAACGACTGATGTTAGGCTAACAGGTCTGTAGTTCCGTTTTCTCTCTCCCTCCTTTCTTAAATAGTTGGGTTACATTTGCTACCTTACAATCTGCATTAGGGATAGGCAATAAGAGTCGAAATAGTCAGCAATGCCTACATCTCATGAACAAATTTTTAAAAAAATTAACATTAGCAAAGAGCTGAAAGGATAGTGAATGGACATCTCTCCGTCAACATTAGCTGAGAAGTTCCAATTACTTGACTGGGGAGGATTTTTGCTTGCTGTCACTTGCAGGGTATGATACCGGCACAAGGTGGCTCGTAAGGTGTTTGCAGTGCTTGGCAGAAGTCAATATGGCTGACTTAATTCTCCAACTATGTTACAAACTGTGTCGTGTAGATGGCCCATCAAATGTAACCAGGCGTTCACTGTATATTTCCCAAACACACCTGTGGCCATTCCCTGTGTCTTGAATTTATAATGAAGGTCACGTTCCTACAGAAAGGAAGGCTTACATTTAATACAGCACTTTTCACCACCTCCCAAAGCATTTACAGCCAATGAAGTAGTTTTTGAAGCGCAGTCACTGTTGTAACAGAGAGAATAAAGCAGTTCTGGAGGAGGCAGACTAGTTTAATGTATTGTACCGTTGAGCGACCAAGTTTTTTCTCCACATCCTTGTAGAAATGTCTGTAAAAGTTTACTATCTGTTCATTGTGGTTGATTGTGCCTGGCTAAATGAGTTAGCAGCAAATTACCTTTAAATAACTGATGAGTAAGGTTAGTGCTACTAGGGATATTCCAGTCCATATTTTGTAGCTGATATATCCATTCCATCATCTTTGGTGTATTCCATCCCGTGTTTTGTGACAGATGCAGCCAGTTGGCTGTCCAACACAGGAAACATTCAGGGAGGATGCGAGCAAGGAGTGCATGCTAAGGAAGAAGGTGTAAGGAACTGCATGCATAACGCATTTGAGCTGTTTTCAAAGAGAAGTGTGGCTTACGTCATTTCCCCAATCTCGAGACCAGGATATTAACTTATTTTTATCTGCAGTCATGAAATTTATTCTACTCCTCACCCTCTTGGTATTCCACCTAAAGCACTGAGGGAGTGCTGCACTGTTGGAGGTGCCATCTTTCAGAGGAGATGTTAAACAGAGGCCCTGTCTGCCCTCGCAGGTGGATGTAAAAGATCCCATGGTACAATTGAAAGAAATGGGGGGAGTTCGCCCCAGTATCCTAGGCTAATAGTTGTCACTCAACCACCATCGCTAAAACTGATTATCTGGTCATTATTGTATTTATGTTTGTGGGACCTTGCACTGTACAAATTGGCTGCCACATTTTCTGCATTACAGAGCGACTATACTTTGGGATGTCCTGAGATAGTGAAAGGCACTTTATAAATGCACAAAAGTAACTTTCCTTCGAAGAGGTAATTTTGTCACAGAAAAGTGTTTTACTAAAGGTTCACACATGAAGGAGGCTGCAATGACGATGAGTCTAATGTTACTAAGACAAGAACAGAGCTTGCTGGCAACCCAATAGCAGGTCAGTCAGCATCTGGGAATGGTCAAGTTAATATTTCAGCTGTCACTCCTCTCTGCCCCAAAAGGCTGTGGATGCTAGGGGACAACTGAAGATTTCAAGATTGAGATTGATAGATTTTTGTGAGGTAAAGGTAGCATGGGACATGGAGATAAGGCAGCGAAATGCTGGGGCGGCACAGTGGCGCAGTGGTTAGCACCGCAGCCTCACAGCTCCAGTGACCCGGGTTCAATTCTGGGTACTGCCTGTGTGGAGTTTGCAAGTTCTCCCTGTGTCTGCGTGGGTTTCCTCCGGGTGCTCCGGTTTCCTCCCACATGCCAAAGACTTGCTGGTTGATAGGTTAATTGGTCATTATAAATTGCCCCTAGTATAGGTAGGGGAATATAGGAACAGGTGGGGATGTGGTAGGAATATGGAATTAGTGTAGGATTAGTATAAATGGGTGGTTGATGGTCGGCACAGACTCAGTGGGCCGAAGGGCCTGTTTCAGTGCTGTATCTCTAAACTAAACATAAACTAAACATATCAGCGACAATCTAATTGACTGATGGAGCAGACTCAAGGGGCTGAATGGCCTAATCCTGCACCTATATTCATGAGCTCACTGTCTACAAGTGGAACCCCAAGCTCCCTTGTCACTTGCTACTTCAATTCCACACCCCATTCCCAGTCTGACCTCTTAGCATGGAAACATACAGCACAAAAGGAGGCCATTCAGCCCATCACGCCTATGCCAGCTCTTTGGAAGAACCATCCAATTAGTCCCACTCATTTGCTCTTTTCTCATAGACTGTAATATTTCCTTTTCTAGGATTCCATGAAGTATTTATCCAATTCCCTTTTGAAATTTACTATTGAATCTGCTTCCACCACCCTTTCAGGAAGCACATTCCAGATCACAACAACTCAGAGCGTTAAAAACAATTTTCCTCATCTCAGCTCCTGATTCTTTTGCCAATTATATGAAATCTCTGCCTTTCTGGTTACTAACCCTCATACCAGTGGAAACAGTTTCACCTTATTTACTCTGTCAAAACTCCTCATAATTTTGAGCACAAATGGTTAAACAGCAGCAGATCTTAATGGGGATTCTAGGAACCTAGCCTAACCTGACACACACACCAGCCCCAGTTCTTCGCAATATGGCAACACTATCCCTTTACAGCTATAAATAGCAACTCAGACTATTAGTGCACCTGGTACAGAATAAAGCATCTCCCCTCCGAACACTGTTACATGTTTCAGTTCCCTTTTGCATTGGAAGAAATTCCCTGAAGTGCTGCTTCTGTTATTTACTGTGCAGTGTATTATCAGATGTGGCTGGATCTGTAGAAATTAGATAACTGAAATGTGTTGAATTTTATAACCAGAAGGTGTGGGTGAGAAATGAAAAAGCAGATTTTAAGAAAATCCTACAAACAACAGAAATGATTACCAAACACACCCATCACATCACTCGAGGTTTCAAAGCACTTTAAAGGGGATGCAAATGGTTGTGTTGATGTACTGGACAGTGACAGATTGTTAAGCTTCATCACCTTTCGCCATATGTTCTAATCACGATGCCCATTTATGTAACAACTTTAGGGTTGCCAACACTCCAGGATTGGCCTGGAATCTCCAGAAATTGCGGATTAATCTCCAGAACACTGCTGGGAGCAAAACCAAGGAGACAAAAAGTCACAGGGTCAATGAACAATTATGTTGTCTTCATGTATTAGATGTAAAAGTACTGGGAATGTGGATGAAAGCTGTTTGTCTGACAGTCAAGATTAATCCAATCAGTTAGCAAAAGTCCCAAGAGGTGGAGGTGGGAAGGAAACACAGGGGGTGCTTCTCCTTCGTTTCCTGCCTGGTAGCTGACCAGATTGAGAGGCGGTACTGCTGTCGGCAGGAAAGCCTGTGATAGACGGTTGCAGAGGAGGACCAGAGAGGAGGGAGAGATTGTGGGGAGAGGGGGTGTTGTGGTTGGCATTTTGTGGGGGAGAGATCGTGGGGTGGGGAGAGACTATGGAGGTGGGGGGGGGGGGGGGGGGGGGGGAAGAGGGAGAGACCATGCCGGGAGATGGGGGGAGGGGTTGGCAGGGAGGGACCATGGGGCGGGAGAGATTGAGGGGCGGGAGAGACTGCGGAGGTGGGGGTTGAGGGAGAGACCGCAGCGGGGAAGGGTGGGACGGAAGGACCGTGGGGAGGGAGACATCGCAGGGGGAGGGGAGGATATGGTTGGCATATTGTGGGGGAGGGATCGCAGGGAGGGAGAGATCACCGTGAGGAGGTGGGAGGGATCATTGCAGGTTAGCTTGGGTGGTTGGAGTGGGGAAGCATTCATGCTCCTCAGCCCACAAGCAGTGCTGGATCCAGCAGTTCTCGCCTTCCTTCTTCTGCCGGCATTCCCAAGGCAACCCGGCTTACAGCTGTTAAATCCAAATAGCTGCTAAAATCTGATGAACGCAGCCTCAATAACATATGAAAATTACCAACCCGCCTCTCTAGAAAAGAGAAAATTGAGGAATGGACTGATAGAGATCTTTAAGATTATGTAGGAGTTCAATGGGTAGGCATAGAGAAAATGCTTTAATTTGTAGGGAAGTCCAAAACTAGAGGTCATAAAAGTAAGATAGTCACTTAGAAATTCAATAAGGAATTTAGGAGAAACCATTTTACCCAGAGAGTGGTGAGAATGTGGAACTCCTTACCACATGGAAGTATTTGAGGTGAATAGCATAGATGCATTTAAGGGGAAGCCAGATAAACACATGAGGGAGAAAGGAATAGAAGGCTATACTGATAGGGTGAGATGAAATAGTATGATGTATTAAAACTAGTTAGGCTGAATGACCTGTTTCTATGCTGCAGACACAATGTAATGTAATTAGTCCAAGAATCAGCCTCTCTCTTTTCTGAGCACTCAATCTCATTTTGATGATAGGATGCCCAATACTGCACATCATACGCAGCCTCGTCTGACAACAAGGTTACAATGACTTGTTTCAACTTATAGCTAAATGCCCTTCAAACATAACCTAGTATCTAATTAATTTTATTGATAACCATTTCACACTTTCAGTGAAGGATCAATAATCACAGCTGGATCTATTTCTGTCTCCACCTTTTCTAAAGGACACCCTTTAAGTTGATGCACACTTCCTGTTCCATTAAGCACCACCTTGTGTTTATCTCCATTAAAGCCTATCTTCCATCCCTTGCCTGGTCTTAGCAGGTAAGCCATTTCAGTAGTGACACGTAGCTCTCTGATGGTAGGCTCTGCAGTTTGCGTGCTCTGATATTGACCTCCATTTACATTGTAGAAATGCAGGTTTAGTTTAGTTTAGTTTAGTTTAGAAATACAGCACTGAAACAGGCCCTTCGGCCCACCGAGTCTGTGCCGACCATCAACCACCCATTTATACTAATCCTACACTAATTCCATATTCCTACCACATCCCCACTTGTCCCTATATTTCCCTGCCACCTACCTATACTAGGGGCAATTTATAATGGCCAATTTACCTATCAATCTGCAAGTCTTTGGCATGTGGGAGGAAACCGGAGCACCCGGAGGAAACCCACGCAGACACAGGGAGAACTTGCAAACTCCGCACAGGCAGTACCCAGAATTGAACCCGGGTCGCTGGAGCTGTGAGGCTGCGGTTTATATCCCTGTTTGCACTGTTAGCTGATCCCACCATCTCCATTATGGGTAGGACACCATAACTGGCATCAAAACTTCCCGGCAATTGCAGTGTGTGGATGCTGAATAATGCCCCCACAGTTAAATAGCCCACAGACTATTGCCAAATCTCGTACATGAGGAATGGCTCGGTATGGATTGGGGATTCGACTCGAGCCCATGAAACAGCAGGAATTGCCAGCTTCAGGGAGCGAATGGGGGGGAAAAGTGAGAAGTCTATTTACTCCCGACTAAAGATTTCTTTCCCTCTCTTCTCATCTTTGGGCCTCCTGAGTGGACAGAAAACGTCCTATGGGACTATTTCAATGAAGAGCAGAGGAAGTTCTCTCCAATGTCCTGGCCAGTATTTATCTCTCAATCAACATTACTTAAAAACCAGATTATTTTGTCATTATCTCAGCTGCTGTGGGAGCTTGCTGTGTGCAAATTGGTTGCCATATTTCCTACATTACAACAGTGAATACACTTCAAAAGTACTTCAATGGCTGTGGGACGTCCTGAGGTTGTGAAGTTATAGAAATTATTTCTTAAACGCTGTCCTATCTGAGTGCAGTTAACTCAACACCAACCTTCTTGGTTTCTATAGCTTATTGCCACTCTGGAGAACCAATGCAACAATTTATAACTCAACACCTACATCCATAAGCCTCCCCTGAAGTTTGTCTTATAGAACTTGATATGGGGTATAAAAAGAATTATTGATTTGATGTCTTGGTTGAACACTGGGTCTGGAAAGAAAACGTGTCAAGGAGGAGAATTTTATGAGATGAATATAAAATCAGTCAGCAGCAATGAAACCGAAAGAAGGCATCTCAGTGTTGATCTGCTCATCCTCAGGCTCTCTTGTAAATGGATCCTTTCTTAAGTTCCAGCTGCCAACAGCATTTGAGAAATTGAGTTACATCTGATCAATACTGCCTAATGCATCGTTACTAAGCAGCAGTACATTAAAGAAAATCCTTCTAACCTGCCCCATGATGCATTGATCTGACCTTCAGCTGACCTCCATCTGTAGTGCAGGCCCAGCACCCACAAACCATTCCTCAATTAGAAATAAAGAACTTGCATTTCTATCACCCCTTTTACAACCTCAGGATGTCTGAAAGCACTTCACAGCCAATGAAGTACTTTTTGAAGCACAGTCACTGTTATAATGTAGGAAACCCAGCAGCCAATTTGTGCACAGCAAGCTCCCACAAACAGCAATGCGATAATGACCAGATAATCTGTTTTAGTGACGTTAGCTGAGGGATAAATATCAGCTACGACACTGGGATAATTTCTTCTAGTGCTATGGGATCTTTTACAATCCCGAGAGGGCAGACAGAGCCTCATTTCGACATCTCATCCAAAAGATGGTGTCTCCGATAGTGCAGCCTCAGTACTGCATTGAGAGTGTCAGCCGCAACGTTGTCCTGAAGTGTCTACAGTAGGACTGAACCCACAAACCTCTAGCTCAGAGGCAAGAGTGCTACTCACTGAGCCACAGAACACCAACCCAGCATACTGAATGGTTTACACCACCTGATGGCCCACCCTTCCATGAGAACACAGCGTCATGACTCGATCCCGCACTATGATCAAATTGCAATCACTCAGGGCACTCATTGAGGTGCACCCAGAATCCGTGACAGTGAATGTGGGCAGCTGATGGACCATGGAGGGCATCACGGCCAAACCTGGCCCTGTTGTCATGCAAGGTTCACCTTCCAGCAGATTCTCTGTATGGCAATTAGGCGAAGAATTCTCTCCTCAACCAACGGTGCTGAGGTTAATTACAGCTCCCTCTTCAACAGCCTCAGACAGCTAACTCAGTATGGACTGCTCATCAAATCCAGGCCCTTATGCTGTGGAACTAGCAACATGCTGGCATCTTACTAACTGGGTCATCTGAAGAGATGGCCATGCAAGATTTCCCTCATTTCCTCATAATAAACAATTAATAAATCAGCATGTCAGAACCAATCAGGAGCAACACCTACAAGAGTCAGAAGATATTCCCTAATGTGAAGTATGTGGTTGCCATGGCAACTCTCTCAAGAGATTTTCAGTGCTGGGTTCTGATGCTTCAGAACATCTTTTTGCCTAAAATTATTAGGTGCATAATTTATATCTCTCTTATATATCTACCATCTATATAGAATCATAAAACAATACAGCACAGAGGAGGCTATTCGTCCCATCCTGAAAGAGCTATCCAATTAATCTCACTGCCCTGCTCTTTCCCCAGAGCCCAGCAAATTTTTCCTCTTTGAGTATTGATGCAATTCCCTTTTGAAAGTTATTATTGAAGCTGCTTCCACTGCCCCTTCAGGCAGCTCATTCCAGATGATGACAACTCACTGCATAAAAAGTGTTTTCCTCATGTCGCCTCTGGCTCTTTCGCCAATTACCTGAAATCTCAGTCTTCTGGTTACCGACCCGTCTACCAGTGGAAACAGTTTAAATAAATAAACAGATTGACATATATAAAATATTTGGATCAAAATGTGACAATATTATTCATTATAAAATACCAATCGGGGGTGGTTAGACAAAGTTTTAAAATGAGATGCAAAATATTTCCTATTCGGTTGAAAGCTTTGTGAAAGAATGAAGCAACATCGTCAGAGCTAATGTGCCCCTGAAAATATCCTTCTAAAAACAGTAAGTAGATTCATTGGTTTAGGTAAATAAAAACATGAGACTTTTTGAGCCTGAACTAAGAATAACCATTTTGTATGTGTGCATGTGTGTCTGTGTGTGTATGCGAGTGTGTGCGTTTGAGTGTGTGTGTGAGTGTAAATATGTATACTTTTAGGATCTGGAGTTTTTAAAAAAAACTTTTCTCCATCTAGTCTAACAGGATGAAATCGTCCTGCACAATATTAGCAGCAAGAGTATCGTTGTGTTCTGGTGATATTCCTTTGTCCATTGTTTAACAAGCACGGTAACTAAAATAAAAGGCTTGTTACTAAGCAGACATCAAGATTTCAACTCAAAAGTTTATTCTGTCCACTGGAATGTGTTGGGCTGTCTCCATCTAGTTCCCAACAAAAGTAAGAACTAGCATTTATATAGCGCATTTAAATGACCTTAGGATATCCCAATGCGCTTTACAGCCAATGAAGTACTTTTGAAGTGTAGTCACTGTTCTAATGTAGGAAATATGGCAGCCAATTTGCACACAGAAAGGTCCCACAAACAGCAGTGAGATAATGACCAGATAATCTATTAGCGATGTTGGTTGAGGAACAAATATTGGTCAGGATACCAGGGAGATCTCCCTTGCTCTTGGTGCCAAGGGATCGCTCATGTCTAATTGAGAGCGCAGATTGGGGCCTCGATTTAATGCTTCATCCAAAAGACGGTACCTCTGACAGTGCAGCACTCCTTCAGCACTGCACTGGGAGTTTCAGCCTGGATTACATGCTCAAGTCTCTGGAGCTGGGGGCTTGAACACATAACCTTCTACTGCTAACAAAGGGCTGAAATGGGCTAACAGCACATAACAACTACAAACTAAGCTCTAATTCACACCAAATAGACAGATCTCATTCGGAGAAGGCAGAGGATGGTCGCTGAGAAGAATGACAGTGAATGGTGGAGCTGCTCTCCGGTAGTTGCGGCTCAGGCTCATTACGGAAGCTTTATTCTAACCCAAATGCCAGCTGGGGCTCAGTTGGTCGCACTCTTACCTCTACATCAGAAGGCAGGGGGGTTCAAGTCTCACTCCAGGCCCTTAAGCACAAAATCTAGGCTGATACTCCCAGCGCAGTACTGCTCTGTCTTTTGGATGTGACATTAAACCAAGGTCTCATCTACCCTTCCTGCTCCTGGCTAATATGTATCCCTCAACCAACATCACTAAAAAGCATTGTATGGTCATTATCACATTGCTGTTTGTGGGAGCTTGCCGTGAGCAAATTGGCTGCTGTATTTCCTACAGTACAGCAGCGATTACACTTCAAAAGTAGTTGAAATTGAGAAAGGGCTACATAAATGCAAGTCTTTCCTTTTTTTTTCTAACTATGCTGTACCCGGCCTGAGAATCCTCGATGTTGGCACTGGATGCCTGCAATGGTAAACTATTTAATTGCTCGATACTGATATCCCTCAGCTACAAACACAAAAATTCACCACGTGTCGAACCTATCCAACAGCTAACCTCTGATCCTGAAATGCTGGAAAATAAGAATTCCGTTGTAACTCAGGTTTTCATCATTCTGACAGACTCACATCCTGCATTTACGAGAGAAGATGTGACTGAAAAGGAGAGCCTGCACTATTCTAGTTAACGTTTGTTGCTGACATTGGGCACCTGAAGCAGAAACTATTCCCTTCCTCTAGACTGTCACTGAACAGAAAGTTTAATCCAAAAATAAAATCTAAGCACCTAATGAGTGAAACACTGATTCGAATCGCAGAGCTTCCAATGCTCAAGAGATAATGAATGTTCCAAACCCAGTCAGTGGCAATGGGTTGGGAACACTACAAGCCCTGGAATGGTTCAGTGACTTGCTGTGGGAGTCTGTGTCTCATATCACCACTACCAATATGTCCCTCACCCCAATTAACCTGCATCATTACAGCAGTGCTGCCTCACAGCAATAACAATAATTGGTTTTCAAATGAATGTGCTGCTACTAGTTTTGCCCTTCCTCTCCTGAAGATGGAAGAGATAGACTCCTTGCTAGGGTATGTGCGCTGGTCACCCTCCAGAACCTTGCGAAGAAAGGGGGTGCTGTCTGTGGAGAGCAGCTACCAGAGAGGGCAATGATTCTCCTAGCCTCTTTCACCAGGGCCTAGACACATATGGCAGTATTTTGCACTATGACTAAATCTTCTTCCCACACCCTCTCCTCTGGATATGTTAGCCATGGCTCAGTGGGTAACACTCTCTTGAGTCAGAAGGGTGTGCGAGCTCAAGCCCCTACTGCTCCCAAAACCTGAGCACAAAAACCAAGATCCCATCTAGAAACATAGAAAATAGGAGTAGGCCATTCGACCCTTCGAGCCTGCTCCGCCATTCATTATGATCATGGCTGATCATCCAACTCAGTAGCCTGTTCCTGCTTTCACCCCATACCCTTTGATCCCTTTTGACCCAAGAGCTATATCTAACTCCTTCTTGAAAATATACAATGTTTTGGCCTCAACTGCTTTCTGTGGTAGCGAATTCCACAGGCTCACCACTCTCTGGGTGAAGAAATTTCTACTCATCTCAGTCCTGAAAGGTTTACCCAGTATCCTTAGACTATGACCCCTGGTTCCGGACTCCCCCACTATCGAGAACATCCTTCCTGCATCTACCCTGTCAAGTCCTATTAGAATTTTATCGGTTTTTATAGGCGAGATCCCCCCTCACTCTTCTGAACTCCAGCGAATATAATCCTAACCAACTCAATCTCTCCTCATACGTCAGTCCCACCATCCCAGGAATCAGTCTGGTAAACCTTCGCTGCACTCCCTCTATAGCAAGAACATCCTTTCTCAGATAAGGAGACCAAAACTGCACACAATATTCCAGGTGTGGCCTCACCTAGGCCCTGTATAATTGCACTCTCTTAAGTAGATGCAAAAGATCTCATGGCACAATTCAAAAGAGGTATCCCAGCCAAAATTTATCCTTCAGCCAACATTACTAAAATAGACATTCTGGTTAGTTATCTCATTGCTGTTCATGGGAGCTTGCTGTGTGCAAATTGGCTGCTGCATTTCCTACATAGCAACAGTGACTACACTTCAGAAGTACTTCATTGTACATAAAGCACTTTGTGACATCCTGTGCTTGTGAAAGGTGCTATATAAAAGCAGGTCTTTCTTTTAGATGCCAATCGACCTAGGTTCATTTCTGTTTTATGATGTGTTGAACAAAACAGCTAATCTTCATGAACTGAGCTGTCATGTTTTGGACAATTAGCCAATGACACCAGAGAACAAAGCACTGGCTCATGTTCACATTGCTCAATTGTTCAGGACAGCATCTTGAAATAGATCACCGAATGTAAAAAAAAAAGGAACCACAGAAGGAGAGGCATCATTGAGGGCAGACAGGATCTCAGTTTAACATCTCAGCTGAAAGATGGCATCTCTGACCAGGCAGCACTCCATCAGTACTACACTGGGAGTGTTTGCCTAGATTTTGTGCCTAATTCACTGCAGTGGGTCTTGAACCCAAAACATTTGGATTCAGAAGCAAAAGTGCTACCCACTGAGCCACAGCTACCACTTTGAAACTAAGGAGACAGTGTCTGGGTTGAAATGACAGCTGACCTTTCTCTTTCAGTAGCCAGTCAACCAAGTCTGCGTCTCTAATTTTTATGTATTTCCTATTTCCATCGGTTTCCAATTTCTTGCAAAAACAGCCCTTTGCATTACTGCATGCTACACCGCACCTTGAACTCGTATTGATGTAGATTTGCAGAGACACAGTGAACTGCAGCCTTGCGAGTACCAGAGCTTGCTCTCTGAGATGTCTGACGTACACTCTGTACTGAAGACGTGTGGAGATGTGTGACCAGTGGTGTTCCACAGGGATCCGTGCTGGGACCACTGTTGTTTGTGATATACATAAATGATTTGGAGGAAAGTATAGGTGGTCTGATTAGCAAGTTTGCAGACGACACTAAGATTGGTGGAGTAGCAGATAGTGAAGGGGACTGTCAGAGAATACAGCAGAATATAGATAGATTGGAGAGTTGGGCAGAGAAATGGCAGATGGAGTTCAATCAGGGCAAATGCGAGGTGATGCATTTTGGAAGATCCAATTCAAGAGTGAACTATACAGTAAATGGAAAAGTCCTGGGGAAAATTGATATACAGAGAGATTTGGGTGTTCAGGTCCATTGTTCCCTGAAGGTGGCAACGCAGGTCAATGGAGTGGTCAAGAAGGCATACGGCATGCTTTCCTTCATCGGACGGGGTATTGAGTACAAGAGTTGGCAGGTCATGTTACAGTTGTATAGGACTTTGGTTCAGCCACATTTGGAATACTGCGTGCAGTTCTGGTCGCCACATTACCAAAAGGATGTGGATGCTTTGGAGAGGGTGCAGAGGAGGTTCACCAGGATGTTGCCTGGTATGGAGGGCGCTAGCTATGAAGAGAGGTTGAGTAGATTAGGATTATTTTCATTAGAAAGGCGGAGGTTGAGGGGGGACCTTATTGAGGTGTACAAAATCATGAGAGGTATAGACAGGGTGGATAGCAAGAAGCTTTTTCTCAGAGTGGGGGATTCAAATACTAGGGGTCATGAGTTCAAAGTGAGAGGGGAAAAGTTTAGGGGGGATATGCGTGGAAAGTTCTTTACGCAGAGGGTGGTGGGTGCCTGGAACGCGTTGCCAGCGGAGGTGGTAGACGCGGGCACGATAGCATCTTTTAAGATGTATCTAGACAGATACATGAATGGGCAGGAAGCAAAGAGATACAGACCCTTAGAAAATAGGCGACATGTTTAGATAGAGGATCTGGATTGGCGCAGGCTTGGAGGGCTGAAGGGCCTGTTCCTGTGCTGTAATTTTCTTTGTTCTTTGAACATAAGTGAGGTGTTACCTGCTCACCCAGAGTGTGCTACAGTGATCCTGCAGTTGGTTTTAATGCACCTATATTTATTACATGTAGAAGGCAGCAGAACTGCAAAGAAACAAAAAATACCAGCTCCATATTAGATTAATACTGTCCTCAGAGGCTTTAGACTCTAAACTAATAGACATTTCCCTGTCAAGCTGCATTGCGCAGGTTCCTGGTTCCTTTATCACACTGCTGTGTCAGGGCCATGCTCTGCAGCCGAGAGTTCCCTATTTTATTGCATTCCTAGCCCTTTAAGTGGGTTCTCACCAGCTTTCAAATAACGGCCATCAGAAAATCCAGCACCTCCATCCAGCTGGACTGAAACATTAGAGGCAAAGTTCTTTAAATAAATATATTGTGTTTCCTCGGTTTTAGTAAGTGGAGAAGGTGAGGTCCACAGCACAGTTTCCAATGCTTCTTATCAATATGTACTGCAGTGACATCATTTGCGTCACGATGATGTATTTTGTGCCAGGTTGAAGGTCATCAAGTAGCAAGAACGTCGCGGTGTCACATGCACCTGGTGCTTCTGGGATTGCTGGCTCCTTAAATTGGCAATAATTCCATGTATTTTTTTGGGGCGGGGGGTGAACTTTTGTGCTCATCAAGAAAAGGAATTGACAGTGCTGGGAAGTGGAACAGTCTCCTGTTTCAGGCACATAGTGACAACAGCAAATGCACCCCCAGGTCAAGAGCAACATGGCTAGATACAGAGTAAAGCTCACTCCAGCCCAGCAATATCCCTCATTCCGAACCTAAGAAATCACCAGTGTGACAATTTAGAATTTCCACATTGGCCATCCTCGTGGCTCTTCACGTGTAAGCACAGATTGCACATATTTTTAGTTCTTTAAGCATTTGTGTGTATGTAAGAGGCTAAACTCTTGCAAAGTCTCCTGGTAATGACGTTCCTTCCTTACGATAACAAATACTGAAATATTCTGGTGAAAGTACTTATCCTGGTGTCTGATTAAAGAGTAATTAGATCTCAGTCTGGAGCACTCACTGTTCAAAACTAACCTGCATGTATGGACCCAAGTGCGAAATTACATTTCTCCCCTATGTTCAATCAGTGGCCACCATTTAGAAAGGGCAGAACAGACTGGAGATCAGGTGTGGCTAATTCTTTGAGTTTCCTCTTCATTTTCCCTGAAGACATCAACTCAATGATGGGGTAGCAATCTGAAGGTGGGGTACAGACCAACAAGATGGAGTACCGGTCTATAAGGTAGGCTAACGTGTTTGCATCTATCCATTTATCAACGATAACTTACAATGTAGTGATCATCAGTAGGAGCCAACAAAAGATACCATAGCTTTACAAGATCCATACAGACAGGATCAGGCTTAACTGTGGTTCTGCTGTGGTATAAAAAAACCTACTGACACTCACCACGCTTCGACCGGAAGAGTGGACACGACAGTAATGTCCCAGTGGAACCACACCCCTGCAAAACACCCTCAGGAGAGGGGTGCAGAATATCAGGAAAAAACATGCCTCTTATTCATAGGAAAAGTATCGATCTGGAACTACCCCCCCCCACCCCCCCCCCCGTCCCCCCAAACATCCCAATCAAGCCAGGGCTGTGACTCAGGATCCCCATACAGAGGTCGACGCTACAGTAGCATTCATTGCTTAACATAGTATAACTAGGGTTGCCAACAATTCTGGACATATTCCTGGTATTTTCATCAGCTGACCTCCTCCCTCCAACACCAACATGCCTGCCTATTGGTTGCCTGACAAGTCCATCCTCCTGACGCCCCGCCTTCCCACAGCCTATTGGAAAGCGAATAGACTCCCCTTTGCACAATTGCATGATTTATGACTGTCAAGTCAAAGAACCTTTGTTTCCCATCTCGGACATTCTTATGACTAATAAACTAAAGCATCGCATGGGAAACAATGTATTTTTTGAAGCTCCTTGGATTGTTCTCCGGCGTTTGCTTACAGGAGGACATTCATCTTCAGTTCCTGGACAATCCTGGAGGGTTGGTAACCCGGGG
Source organism: Heterodontus francisci (assembly GCF_036365525.1). Lineage (NCBI taxonomy): Eukaryota > Metazoa > Chordata > Chondrichthyes > Heterodontiformes > Heterodontidae > Heterodontus > Heterodontus francisci. Next base: position 23,768,522 of record NC_090413.1, on the reverse strand, counting down.
TATGACACTATGCTGAGACAACAAATCAGCAGGGTTATATTATATTTAAAGTATAGGTATTTAGCAAAAGTTTTCTCATAAACAGGACTCAGTCTGTGCTGCCTGCTTGTCCTTTGCTATCTTACTGGTGCTACACTTATCTGTCCTGGGTCCCCCATTCTCAAGTCAATGACTTTATTTTGACACATGGGACCTCCAAAAAGCATATTCCTTCCCGTGCCACAGCAGTGGTCCCTTAAGTCACGCCGTTCCAGTGGTAACCAAGGTTAGGGTTCATATGCCATTGGCACTGGATGTGAGGGGGCTCGATTAGCCCCCCTCACTGAAAATGCTGCCACCTTGTGGTGGAACCTTATTTATTACACGCGTTGGTGCCAACACAGGCCGAGGTCCCAACTTCAGATACAAGACTACAAGACAAAGCAGTCCTTTGGTTAGGAAGACAGGAATGCAGAACGCTGGCATTTGAAGTTTAAAAATACACATATACCTACAAATGCACACTTACATATATACAAATATTTGTGACATACACTTAACTACACACATAGACATACATCTACTGCTATAGAGTCATAGAGCCATTTACGGCATAGAAGGCGGCCATTGGCCCATTAAATCCATGCCAGCTCTCAATGGGGCAATCCAGTCAGTCCCAGTCCCCCGCTCGATCCCCGTAGCCTTTCAAGTGCTCATTACTTGTGAAATCATTCATTGTCTTCGCTTCCACCCCCCTCATGGACTGCGAGTTCCAGGTCATTACCACTCATTGCATAAATAAGTTCTTCCCCACATTCCCCTGCATCTCATGCCCACAACCTTCCATCTGTATCGCCGAGTCCTTGGACTATCAGGTTTTCCTTGTCTACCGATAGGAACATACATGCACACAACCCCAAAACTCCCTCACAAACATATACAACCTTGAAAAGTTATTCAGAACTCCACAGACCTAAACATAAATTCTAGACTGTCACTTCAGTGCAGTACTGAGAGAATGCTGTACTATCAGAGGTGCCATCTTTTGGCTGAGACGTTAAGGTGAGGTCCCATCTCTCCTTCAAATGGACACAAAAGATCCCATGGCACTATTTTGAAGAAAAGCAGGGGAGATCTCCCCTGGGTGTCCAATATTTATCCCTCAACCAATAACACTAAAAAAACAGATTATCTAGTCATTATCACATTGTAGTTTGTGGGAGCTTGCTGTGCACAGATTGGCTGCCGTATTTCCCACGTTACAAGACTACACCTTAAAAGTGCTGCATCGGCATGTCCTGAGGTTGTGCAAAGAGTTACAAAAATGCACGTCTTTCTTTCTTTCCAGGACAAGATTATTCTTAAGGCTCAACTATTTTTAAACAGATTATAAAAGGTTGGAGACACAGGTCATTTAATTCACTGTTCTGTGAATTACACTGTCCACTTACTGTTAATGCTGAATTGTAAAACCCATTGTTGGTACTGAGTCACACAGAGAAGGGTTCATCGTCAGTCTCTGCTGTTACGTGATCTCAGGTCAGCTGGGTGATGGTTGGGTGCCAAAATTGGCCTCAGCACCCTTGGGGAATTAGGAAATTCTACCTTGATTCCTACTCCCAGTCACTAACCAGCGATCTCCCCTCAAAAGTGCAAATCTGCCAATGACAGGTACTGATAGAATCAAGCTCAGTCATGATGCTCCCCACCCCCCACCCCCACTCCAGGTCGATCAGCCTACCAGCCCAAAGTGCCAGACATATGAAAAATCTATTAGGTGAAGCGGAGAGCAGCCGGTGCTTACAGTAATGTGGCCTAGTGTGAGTCAATGCCCAAGGAGAGGAAGGGCAGCTAATGGATGCAAAATAGTTATTTCCTCACGGAGATGGTTCTCAGTACCACAGCCTTTGGTTTGGGTCATTTCCAAAGACAGAATTCCAGGGAGCATCTGCTGCGACTGTGGAACAGAACCTTTAAAGGGGTGGTGTTGCCATAGCACTGTGCTGCCGAGACACTTTGCCACCTCCTCACACTGAATGGAGGGAGACCCATCAAGGCAACTGGTGGCACAGAGCAATTACCATTTCTCTTAGCTTTCATTAATATAAACAAAAACTAAAATGGGAAAAGAAATCCAAAATTTGCCATTGTGACAAAAAAACCCTTGTCCCTACCCCAGGCAACATTGGGGTTAATGCATCGGAATCTTTTTGGGGATTCGGTCTTCCTGACATTCCCCCTCCCCACTCCCATTACAGCAACCCTCCCCACCCTCTTAAAGCAATCGTCCCAGCACTCCTGTTCAAATCTACAAGGGATTTTGATGGAACAAATAGGGCGAAACAGTCTCCACTTGCAGGAGGGTCGGTAACCAGAGGGCACAGATTAGAGATAATTGGCAAAAGAACCAGGATGAAGATGAGGAGAATCCTTTTTACACAGCCAGCTGTTGTGATCCGGAATGCGCTGTCTGAAAAAGCAATGGACCAGATTCAATGATAACTTGCAAAAGGATATAATTTTTTTTTTACAAAAACAGGAAAAATTTACAGGGTTACGGGAAAAGAGCAGGGGGAGTGAGACTAATTGGGTAGTTCCTTCAGAGGGCTGGTACAGACACAATGGGCCAAATGGCCTCCTTCTGTGCTGTCTGACTATAAGCCAACGTTTCAATGCAGAGGTTAAGAGTTTCTTGCACCACACAACGGTGCAACGGTCGCTAGGATGGAAGCACAGCCCCTTTTATTAGTTTAATTTTTAAAAATCAGACTTAATTTGGCATTTATAAGTTTTACCCTTTTTACTGGGCTACTCACCTGAACCCTCCTCCGCCTCACAATATCAGAATCATCCATCGCGACCCTTAGGCAGGTGTCTCCCTTGTCATTTCAGATGTCTGGTGCTCTCTCAATCCGTCGATGGGTGGGCCCGCATCTGCTGTGCTACAGGACGTGTCCATCACAGACCAAGCAGCAACTTTTCAGACCACCCCAAGCCACCACCCACTCCAAAAGCACAGACAGCAAACCAGCAAGAAAAGCTCGGCAATGTCGAGTCAGAAAAGGCAAGGGATCGGAGGCAGGATCATCTGTTTCTCAGGGGGTAAGTGACCAGCCAATGTCCACAGCACCAGGTCATTATCCCAATGCCAAAGCGTCCCAGGGTCACTTGGCATCTGGACATGGTCAGATGGTGAGTCTCATACCGCGTCCCCAGTCTCTGACATCTGGCTCCAGGGTTGGTTGGTTGAAGAATCAAACACTCGGGAGCTTTTGGCTGGGGAGGGATTCACTGCAGACAAAATACTGCCGCTGGTCCATTTCAGCTAGAAGCCTCTGCACACACACGTACAGGGAAATATACCTTCCTGCAAGAATCCGTTTGATCAGACCTGCATTCACTATCGACCGTCCCCTAACTCTCGAGACAAAGCATGACTCAGGGATTTGTATTGAAAAGGCTCAAAGCTTGATCCACACACACATACACACAAGTAGAGAGGCACTAGCACAAAAACAACCTATCAGCTGGCCCGTCTGGGCGAACCAATCGGAGATAAGATGAGCCTACCTTGACATATGCTCAGGTCTTCCTGTATTGGTCACTTACATGTGTATGTGTGTATCTCCCCTGCTCAAAAGCCAATTCGATTCAACAACAAAGATTAACCATTTCAGCACTGCAGAGAGAGAGTGGGGGGTGGGGGTCACTTCACAATGTAAGGTATACACCTACATAGCAAATGGATACATACATACGGAGGGAGAGGTGTATATCAGAATAATACAGCACTAAAAGGGGTCATTTGGCCCCTCGTGCCTATGCTATCCAACCAGTCCCACACCCCCTGCTCTTTCCCCATAGCCGTACAAATTTTTCCCCTTCAAGTAGTTATCCAATTTCCTTTTAAAGTAGTGGAAGGATGAGAGGGGAGTTGAGGAGAATTTTTTTTCACCCAGAGGGAAGTGGGCATCTGGAACTCGCTGCCTGAAAGGGTGGTAGAGGCAGAAACCCTCGTCTCATTTCAAAAGTACTTGGATATGCACTTGAAATGCCGTAAACTACAGGGCAAAGGGCCAAGAGTTGCAAAGTGGAATTAGGCCGCATAGCTCTTTCTTGCCCGGCGCAGACACAATTGGCTGAATGGTCTCCTTCTGTACCATAAATTTTCTATGTTTCTATGAAATGAAAAATGACTATTAAATCTGCTTCCACCATCCTTTCATGCAGCGCATTCCAGATCACAATAACTCATTGCATTAAAAAAGTATACACATAAATCATAAGTGCAGACAGAAAGACGCCGAGGCTCCCCTTAGGGCTCAATTGCTCCTGGTTGTGAAACTAAGCCACTCGGTAAAATAAAGGTCCAAAGTTCAATCATGAGCAGTGCTACAATTGGCGTCAGCGGCAGTGACTAAACTTCAAAACTTGTTGGTTTTCTGCACATCGCTTTGGGGCATCCTTAAGACATGAAAGACGCTATATAAATGCAGGTTCTTTCTTTCTCTCGCCCGTAACCCAGAAACAAAGTATAGAGAGCACAACAATCGTACAGAAGGCTGTCCACAGACACTTGAATCCAGTGACTCCATTTCACCGGAGAGGCAGTGACTGAAGGACACACCCACTGCCATTTGATCTTTAGGAATCCAACAGCATTGCCCAGTTATCTGGTCATTATCACACTGCCCTCTGTGGGATCTTGCTGTGCGTAAATTGGCCTACATTTCAACAGTGGCTACACTTCAGAAGTACTTCATTGGCTGTAAAGCACTTCGGACATCCTGAGGTTGAGGTTATGAATGGCACTTTATAAATCCAAGTTCTTCATTATAGTTGTTATAAAGAGTCGGTAGATTATTAAATAGAATAAGCTAGCTAACCTTTATAATTCTGTCAACAGCTAAAGATATGGAGTAAGGGTGAAGTTAGGTGAAAACGCATGTGGTTGTACAAGGCTCTGCTCCACAGAGAATGGACTATCAACTACTGAATGGACTAGAGGCTGGAAAATCAGTCCCTTTTGCAATAAATATCAGAATAGATAAGAGATTGAAGGTACCAGAGGATAGTACTGAGCACTCAAGCATGAGGGAACTCCAGAGTGTAATAAACAGCTGTGTGCCTGCCCACTGTCTGACAACTCCTCAATCCTTTCGGGCGCATGGCTGTAGAGACTCCTTGAGAGGATGCTCCAGCTTGGGAATGCTTCCTTTAGTCCAGCCCTCAAGGTTTGTCCTTTTTTAATGCCCTCGGAATCTGCCTAAAAACAGTTTGAGCCAAACCCACACAGACTGCATCCTAACTCACACCAACATCCGTTCACCCATCACCCGTGTACTTCCTGACTTACACTGGCGACCGGTTGGCAACACCCTGATTTTAAATTCCTCATCCTGGTTTCCAACTCCCTTCATGGCCCTCGCCCCTCCCAATTTCCGTAACCCCCTCCAGCCCTACACCCTGTGACATCTCTACGTGCCTCTAATTCTGGCGTCTTGTGCATCCCCAATTTTCATTGCCCTACCATTGGTGGCCATGCTTTCAGCTGCCCAAGCCCTAAGCTCTGGAATTCTTTCCCTAAACCTCTCTGCCTCTCTGTCCTCCTTTAAAACATTCCTTAACGCCTACCTCTTTGACCAAGCTTTTGTTCACCCGTCCAAATATCTCCTCATGTGGCTCAGTGTCAAATTCACTTTTGTGAAGTGCCTTTTTACTACATTAAAGACACTATATAAGTGCAAGGTGTTACTGAGGGGGTGTCTCCAATGTAGGTGATGCCTGTTGTCACTGTTCTTACTAAACTATCAGCCCATCTGTCAAATCCAGTAGCAACAGACTCCTAAAGTCACAAAGGCATAAATCACAGCATTCGTGAGAGAACATCGGGATTTATTTTAACATGTTTTTTTAAAAAAATTGTTTGTTTGTATATTTTTAGTTAAACAGCAAACACCAATGACATAACTGAGAAAACTAGCTGGGAGGAGTTAGCAGGAACAGCAGCACAAAGGACTTAAATTAGCATCAGTAGGAGTACCGTCATTAACCCAGGATGTTTCAGTGATTGACTGTATAGATGCTGTATCATCTCCTTGATACTTTTAGACTCAGTAATTTCACCCAGCTGGTTGCCCTGATGACGACTGTAGCTCCCCAGAAATAAAGCAACATTAAATCCTAATTCATAAGAATCAAGATACATTCCTTTTAAAGAAATACTAAAGCAAAGACACCCATTTTCAGTTTTTATGAACATTCCGATTATTTATAACAATATTTTGTACATCTATCAATATATTAAAACAGTATGTCAGTGCATCCCAGACATTACACTCCAGATAATAAAAACAAGAAATGCTGGAAATACTCAGCAGGTCTGGCAGCATTTGTGCAGAGAGAAGCAGAGTTAATGTTTCAGTTCAGTGACCCTTCTTCAGAACTGAGTATTTCCAGCATTTCTTGTTTTTATTTCAGTTTCCAGCATCCGGAGTATTTTGCTTTTATTACACTCCAGATGTTACGCTCCAGTCGCAACCCTTGGGTACAGACACAAAACAATTTTAAAAATGGAGAAAAAATGTAATTTATTGCTGGGGATTCTGGAGCCGAACCAGATAAGCGCTTTATACTTTTCAAAGTTCCTTCACCATAGATAACCATTGAACTCTAAGTGACCCACGCTTGTGTTTACTTCACAGCAATTAGATCAATTTGCCTAAATGGCTTAAAAAGCTGTTCCACAGGAGATCCGCTCTCACATGTTGTCACATTTCACACATCAGCCTTCTAAACTTTTCTAAAAAGTATGAAAATGGGAAAAGAGAGTTAGTCCTTTCCCATTGATTGATAACAATGGGCAGTATGCAGGGGCAGGAACTGAAGATGTACAGACAACAATGTGCTGAAACTTCCCACAAGAATTTGCCTCTAATTGAGCTGAGGGCTTGTCTACTTCAACAGAATTCCTACAGCGAGTATCTTAGCATGGGCCCTACAAGGGTACACTAGATTAAACATCACAGCTCTACATGTTACTGTGGCCAACTCACCAGCTATCAGGTAATATGCTATCACACCCACGAGGAGTGTAGCAATGAAAATACAGAAACAAACAAAAGTTATAAAACGTAGAACAAATGTTAAAGATTGGGATAAAAACAAGAAATGCTGGAAATACTCAGCAGGTCTGGCAGCATCTGTGCAGAGAGAAACAGAGTTAATGTTTCAGGTCAGAGACCCTTCTTCAGAACTGGCAAATATTAGAAATGTAAAAGGTTTTAAGTGAGTAAAGTGGGGGTGGCAAGAGATAACAAAGGTGAAGGTGTTGATGGGACAACGTCACAGAGAATAACTGACCAGAATGTCATGGAACAAAGGCGAACGGTATGTTATGGTGTGCTGAAAGACAAAGTGTTAGTACAGATAGGGTGTGAATGACTGTAAAGCACAGAGCACTCCAAGCATAAACATAGAAAAACACATTTTAAAAAAACAGTGGGTAAGCACAGTGGAAACAAACTAAACAAACTGAAAAACCTAAAATAAAATAACCAAATAAAAAAGGAAAATGAAAAAAATAAAAAATAACTAAGCATAAAAAGGGGAACCATCATACTCTGAAATTATTGAACTCAATGTTCAGTCCGGCAGGCTGTAGTGTGCCTAATCGGTAAATGAGATGCTGTTCCTCGAGCTTGCATTGATGTTCGCTGGAACACTGCAGCAATCCCAGGACAAAGATTTGAGCATGAGAGCCGGGGGGAATGTTGAAATGGCCAGCAACTGGAAGCTCGGGGTCATGCTTATGGACTGAGCGGAAGTGTTCCGCAAAGTGGTCACCCAATCTGCGTTTGGTCTCCCCAATGTAGAGGAGACCACATTGTGAGCAGCGAATACAATATACTAAATTGAAAGAAGTACAAGTAAATCGCTGCTTCATCTGAAAGGAGTGTTTGGGACCTGGAATAGTGAGGAGAAAGGAGGTAAATGGGCAGGTATTATACCTCCTGCGATTGCAGAGGAAGATGCCATGGGAAGGCGACAAGGTGGTGGGGGTAATGGAGGAGTGGACCAGGGTGTCAAGGAGGGAACGATCCCTTTGGAATGCTGACGGGAAGGGAGGGGAAGATGCATTTGGTAGTGGCATCACGCTGGAGGTGGCGGAAATGGCGGAGGATGATCCTTTGGATATGGAGGCTGATGGGGTGGAAAGTGAGGACAAGGGGAATCCTGTCGCGGTTCTGGGAGGGAGGGGAAGGGTTGAGGGTAGAGGTGCGGGAAATGGGCCAGACACGGTTGAGGGCCCTGTCAACCACAGTGGGGGGGAATCCTCGGTTGAGGAAAAAGGAAGACATATCGGAAGCACTGTCGTGGAAGGTAGCATCTTCAGAGCAGATACGTCGGAGACGGAGAAACTGGGAGAATGAATGGAGTCCTTACAGGGGGCAGGGTGTGAAGAAGTGTAGTTGAGGTAGCTGTGGGAGCCGGTGGGCTTATAATGAATATTTGTAGACAGCCTCTCCCCAGAGATGGAAACAGAGAAGTCGAGGAAGGGAAGTGTCGGAGATGGACCATGTGAAGGTGAGAGAAGGGTGGAAATTAGAAGCAAAGTTAATAAAGTTTTCTAGTTCCAGGTGGGAGCAGGAAACGGTACCAATACAGTCATTAAAATACCGGAAAAAGAGTTGGGGGAGGGGGCCTGAGTAGGACTGGAACAAGGAATGTTCGACATATCCCACAAAAAGACAGGCATAACTGGGACCCATGTGGGTACCCATAGCAACACTTTTTACTTGGAGGAAGTGAGTGGAGTTGAAGGAGAAGTTGTTTAATGTGACAAAAAGTTCAGCCAGGCAGAGGAGGGTGGTGGTGGATGGGGACTGGTTGGGCCTCTGTTCAAGGAAGAAGCGGAGAGCCGTCAAACCGTCCTGGTGGAGGATGGAGGTGTAGAGAGATTGGACGTCCATAGTGAAGAGGAGGCGGTTAGGGCCAGGAAACTGGAAATTGTCAAAATGACGTAGGGTGTCAGAAGAGTCACGGATGTAGGTGGGAAGAGACTAGACCAGGGCAGAAAAGTTAGAGTCAAGATATGAAGAAATAAGTTCAGTGGGGCAGGAACAGACTGAAAAAATGGGTCTGCTGGGACAGTCCTGTTCGTGGATTTTGGGAAGGAGGTAGAAGCAGGCTGTCCGGGGTTGCGGGACTATGAGGTTGAAAGCTCTAGAGGGAAGATCTCCAGAGGTGATGAGGTCAGTGACAGTTCTGTGGACAGTAGCATGATGTTCGATGGTGGGGTCATGGTCCAGGGGGAGGTAGGAAGAGGTGTCTGAGAGTTGGCGCTGAGCCTCTGCAAGGTAGAGGTCGGTACGCCAGACAACAACAGCACCACCCTTATCTGCAGGTTTGATGACAATGTTGGGCTTAATCCTGAGAGAACGGGGTACAGCAAGTTCAGAAGGGGGCAGGTTAGAGTGAGTGAGGGGGGCAGAGAAATTGAGATGGCTGATGTCTCGCCGACAGTTTTCATTGAAAAGATCGAGCGGGTAAGAGGCCAGGGGGAGGGGTCCAGGTAGAGGGAGAATGCTGGAGGCGGGCGAATAGGTCCGCTGGTCAAGGGGAGGACTCCTGGTCAAAGAAGTGAGCCCGGAGGCGAAGGCGATGGAAGAAGAGCTCAACGTCATGCCGAACACGGAATTCATTGAGGTGGGGGCGTAAGGGGATAAAACTGAGACCTTTGCTGAGTACAGAACGTTCAGCGTCAGACAGTGGAAGGTCAGAGGGTATAGTGAATACACGGCAAGGGGTCAGATCAAAAGGGGTGGGGTCAGAGGGAAGTGAAGGGGAAGAAGGATCTAGAGGGGCATTAGTCCCCATCAGCTGTTGCAGCTTGCGTTCCTTAACACCTGTAAGGAAGAAAAAAAGTTTTTTGTTAATGCGTCAGATGAGACGAAGGGATGAAATGAAACTGCGGAGTAGAACAGCTTTGAGACAAGGTGTGGCGGTGCTGCTGGAGAGAGGTCCAGTGTGTACAGGTGGCGGAGCATAGCACTGAGTGTGGATCTCAGGATGTGGCGACAATAGCAGTCTGAGGAACGTTGTATTTCTTGGAGATACCTGCGATCCTGGGTGGATTCAAAACCCAAAGGATGAAACTTCAGTTGGAATTCACGTGGAATAAGTCGGAGCCGGAGACAGTCACTGAGGAAGGAGATGTGGCTGTGAAAACGAGTTTTGGTAGAAACTTTATCAAACACACGGAGGGAAATAGAAAGCAATGAAGGTGAACAAGGTAAAAGAGACAAACAAAAATCCCGTCGGAGAGACGAGCAGAACTTCTTCAAGGTAGGCATTCCTGGAAGAGAAGTGGCAGTGAATTACATTTTGCTTTTATTAAAGATTTTGTTGACATTGGCTGTCAACAAAATGGAGGACAAGCCACATGATTCATACCACCTCCTGCACTGTAATCCACACCCATTGTCTACTAAGACTGAAAATCAATCAACACCGTCTGTATGAAAATAAGACAGATAATCACACATGAATGTGAGCAATACTCAAACAAAGACAAAGGCCTTCCCCGAGACTTTTCATCTCCAACTAACCTTCACTACAATGGGGTGTGAACAACCTCAAAATGGGTCCACCAAAAGGCCATTGTACAGCCCAGCAAGAACTGAAACCTAAAGTCACATGGCAGAATAAACACTTGTAAGTTCACCTTAAAAGGTAAAAGCAAAATACTGCGGATGCTGGAAATCTGAAACAAAAACAAGAAATGCTGGATTCACTCAGCAGGTCTGGCAGCATCTGTGGAAAGAGAAGCAGAGTTAACGTTTCGGGTCAGTGACCCTTCTTCGGAACCTTAAAAGGTCATTGTTTTGTGAAACGAAGGGGGTCTTGCCAGGACAAAACTTCAGACATCAAGATCAGGTTTGTCTTCTCAGCCACACAGAAAAACATCCAAAGGCATCTTGAATTCCAGCAAGGCTGAGAGAGAAAGAGAGAGAAAGAGAGAGAGAGAGAGATCAGTTTCAGCCAGCACAGTTGAACTCTGCTGAGACAAGTTGGAAGTCAGCTGCAGCAGAGACAAGAGACTGCCTTTCTGAAAGCTACTCTTCTACCTGTGAGAATTGAACTAAGCCATTGGCACCATCGTCAACCCGAAGTAGACTGCCAGAAGGCTGGAAAAACCCAGCAATTGCAAGATAACCAGCAATCAGGCTGCAACTGTAAAATTCACCTTCCAAGAGGATCCCACAGGTTTTCCCTGAAACAACAGACTTTTCTACCTTGAACTCTTACCCTTTATCTTCTAACTCTCTTCTCTTGAGAGTGCATGTGAGAGTGAATGCATGTGTGAGTGGTGTTGCGAACATTTCAGGGAATGAATATTATTTAATAAATAGTTAATGTTCTGATTTAAACCTACAAAAAAACTTGTCACTGTCTGGTTATTTGACAAGTAAAGCACAGGGGTTGAAACACTAGTAACACAAAACGCTGTCTGTGGTCATTTGGGAGGTAAACAGTGGAAACCAGCCATGCCATCACCCACTTGTCCATAACAATACACATTATAAAGGTTGCATATGTGTGTGTATGTCTCTGTCGGTATGTTTCTATTTAACTCTTACATATTCATCTTTAACCAGGACATCATAGTGTTAAGAAAGATTTGCATTTATATACAATGTGGTTGACTCTTACTGCCCTCTGAAATGGCCCAGCAAGCCACTCAGGTGTAAAGTGCAATTAAGGATGGGCAACAAATGCTAGCCTTGCCAGTGATGCCCACATCCCATGAAAGAGAGAAAATATAGCATCTTTCACAACCTAAGTGCTTTACAACAAATGAAATAAGTATGAAGTGTAGTCACTGTTGTCATGTAGAAATGCAGCAGCCAACTTGTGCACGGCAAGCTCCCACAAACAGCAATGTGATCTTCGTTTTCTTCTTTGGCCTCCTTGTCTCGAGAGACAATGGGTAAGCGCCTAGAGGTGGTCAGTGGTTTGTGGAGCAGCGGCTGGAGTGGCTATAAAGGCCAATTCTAGAGTGACAGACTCTTCCACAGGCGCTGCAGATAAAATTGTTTGTTGGGGCTGTTACACAGTAGTCTCTCTCCTTGCACTTCTTTCTTTTTTCCTGCCAACTGCCAAGTCTCCTCAATTCGCCACTCTTTAGCCCCGCCTGGCGATCACTGGCAACTGGCTCCCACGACTTGTGGTCAATGTCACAGGATTTCATGTCATGTTTATAGACATCTTTAAAGTGGAGGCATGGACAGCCAGTGGGTCTGATACCAGTGACAAGCTCACTGTACAATGCATCCTTGGGGATCCTGCCATCTTTCATGCAGCTCACATGGCCAAGCCATCTCAAGCGGCGCTGGCTCAGTAGGGTGTATATGCTGGGGGATATTGGGCGCCTCGAGGACTTCTGCATTGGAGATACGGTCCTGCCACCTGATGCCAAGGATTCTCCGGAGGCAGCGAAGATGGAATGAGTTGAGACGTCGCTTTTGGCTTACATACGTTGTCCAGGCCTCGCTGCCGTAGAGAAAGGTACTGGGGACACAGGCTTGATACACTCGGACTTTTGTGTTCAGTGTCAGTGCGCCATTTTCCCACACCCTCTTGGCCAGTCTGGACATAGCAGCGAGCGCCTTTCCCATGCGCTTGTTGATTTCTGCAATGAGAGACAGGTTACTGGTGATAGTTGAGCCTAGGTAGGTGAACTCTTGAACCACTTCCAGAGGGTGGTCGCTGATATTGATGGATGGAGCATTTCTGATGTCCTGTCCCATGATGTTCGTTTTCTTGAGACTGATGGTTAGGCCAAATTCATTGTAGGCAGCCGCAATCCTGTCGATGAGTCTCTGCAGACACTCTTCTGTGTGGGATGTTAATGCAGCATCATCAGCAAAGAGGAGTTCCCTGATGAGGACTTTCTGTACTTTGGTCTTCGCTCTAAGACAGGCAAGGTTGAACAACCTGCCAACTGATCTTGTGTGGAGGAAAATTCCTTCTTCTGAAGACTTGAACGCATGTGAGAGCAGCAGTGAGATGAAGATCCCAAACAGTGTAGGTGCGAGAATACAGCCCTGTTTCACGCTACTCAGGATAGGAAAGGGGTCTGATGAGGCACCGCTATGCTGAATTGTGCCTTTCATATTGTCATGGAATGAGGTGATGATACTTAGTAGCTTTGGTGGACATCCGATCTTTGCTAGTAGTCTGAAGAGACCACGTCTGCTGACAAGGTGAAAGGCTTTGGTGAGATCAATGAAAGCAACGTAGAGGGGCATCTGCTGTTCGCGGCATTTTCCTGTAGCTGGCGAAGGGAGAACAGCATGTCAATGGTGGATCTCTCTGCTCGAAAGCTGCACTGTGCCTCAGGGTAGACACACTCAGCCAGCTTCTGGAGCCTGTTTAACACGACTCGAGCGAAGACTTTCCCCACTATGCTGAGCAGGGAGATTCCACGGTAGTTGTTGCAGTCACCCTTGTTCTTATAGAGGGTGATGATATTGGCATCGCGCATGTCCTGTGGTACTGCTCCTTCATCCCAGCACAGGCAAAGCAGTTCATGGAGTGCTGAGAGTATAGCAGGCTTGGCACCCTTGATTATTTCAGGGGTAATGCCGTCGTTTCTAGGGGCTTTTCCACTGGCTAAAGAATCAATGGCATCACTGAGTTCCGATTTTGTTGGCTGTTCGCCCAGCTCATCCATGACTGGCAGAGACTGGGCTGCATTGAGGGCGGCATCAGTGACAACCATTTCCCTGGAGTACAGTTCTAGGTGGTGCTCCACCCAGCGGTCCATTTGCTTGCGTTGGTCAGTGATCGTTTCCCCTGATTTAGACGTGAGGAGAGCGATCTTCTTGATGGTTGGCCCAAAAGCTCTCTTAATGCCATCATACATTCTTCTTATGTTTCCAGTGTCAGAGGCCAGCTGAATACGACTGCATAGGTGTTGGCAATCATCATTTGCACAGCGCCTGGCTGTTCTTTGTGCAGCGCTTCTGGCTACTTTAAGTGCTATAGATGTTAACTCGCTGGGGGCTTTCTTGTAGTGCGCTTAGTGGCTATGACAGGTTCCAGCTCTTCAAAGTGAGATTGAAACCAGTCTGCATTTTGCTTCTCACGTTTGCCAAAGGTGGTCATTCCTGAATCATAGATGGCGTCTCTGATGTGGACCCACTATGTCTCTGCATTCCCTGCAGGAGTGTTTTGAAGGGCTTTTTCAAGTGAATTTAGAAACTTATGTAACAGCTGTGGATCAGAAATTCTATTCGCGTTGATGCACGGGAGGCCCTTCTGCTTGGAGTGATGTAGCTTCTTTGGTTTAAGTCTAACTTTGCTGGACACCAGGGAGTGGTCGGTGTCGCAGTCCGCACTGTGGAAGCTGCGTGTGATTTGGACACTGTTTATAGAGGCTCGCCTTGTGACGATGAGGTCCAGCTGGTGCCAGCAACGTGATCTTGGGTGTCTCCATGAAACCTGGTGACAGGGTTTAGTCTGAAAGAACGAGTTGGTGATGCAGAGGTTGTGGTAGGTACACAACTCAAGCAGTCTCTGTCCATTCTCATTCATCCTTCCAATGCCATAGCGCACAAGGCAGGAGGGCCATGAGTCATTGTCCGCCCAACCCTGGCGTTAAAGTCCCCCAGCAGGAACAAATGTTTGGTATTAGGAATGCTACTAATGATATTATGGAATTCCTCATAGAACTGGTCTTTAACTTCAGGTGGGGAGCAGAATGTTGGAGCATAGATGCTGAGTAGCTGTACTGGACCAGAGGCGGTGAGCAGTCGGATGGACAGTATGCGTTCCGAGCCATTTGAAGGTGGCTCTATCATGCTGAGCAATGAGTTTCTGATGGCGAAGCCCACTCCATGCTGTCTTGGTTCTTCAGGATCCCTACCCTGCCAGTAGAAGGTGTAGTCTTGCTCTCTTAGAGATCTGCTCGCAGGGAGGCATGTCTCCTGAAGTGCTGCAATGTCCACATTGAGTCTACTGAGCTCGTTGTTAATGATGGCGGTCTTCCGAGAGTCATTGATTTGTGTAAAGTCTTCTGACAAGCCAGGACACATAGTTCTGATGTTCCAGCCTGCAAAACGAAGGGCTGGTACCTTCTTTCCTTTTTTGTCATGCTGTTTGGTGCACGATAATGACCTGATAATCTGGTATAGTTATGCTGGTTGAGGAATAAATATTGGCCAGGATAATGGGGAGAACTCCCCTGCTGTTCTTTGAAATTGCGAAGTGGGATCTTTTACATCCACCTGAGAGGACAGAAGAGGCTCAGTTTAACGTCTCTCCTGAAAGACGGCACCTCTGACAGTGCAGCACTCCCTCGGTTTGTCGATGTTAAATGTCTGAGAGTAGTTGGGTTCTTCCTAGTTCCCAAGCACAGCTGGATCAGGGAGGGGGAAATCGGCCAGCATTCCTGCTCCTGATTACTATCCAGTGGCTCTGTCTATGAGCGTCGGGGTCAGAACAGGATCAGCCTTAGTCATAATAGCTCACTGTGATCAAATAGCCTGCCCGCCCTTACTGTCTGGACTTGGATGGCAGCTCAGGTGGAGAGTCGATAGGCAAGCTGCACCCATGAGGACACACCCAGCAAGGAACCAGTGCCTTCAGAAGAGTCAGAAAAAGAGGGGCCAAGCAACAAAAGGAAGAACAGTAGAAATTCAACTTTAAAGTCATCTGTAAAAGGCTGTGGGATGGATAATTCACATTAGACCCTGGGCCCATGAGTCATTGCTAACTGAAAATGAAGATCAATACATCTACATCATTTCCTAGCAAATGGCTCCATGCCAAGGAAAAGTGTTCAACACTAATGAAGAATTTCATTATTGTTCCATTCAAACCACGTGTTATCATTGCTCACACTGAGATGAACTTTAGCATGCTTTCTACCTTGGGTGCACAGTCTGGATTGAAAAGATTAATTCTACAATTGCACACTAGGCATCGATACCAAGATCTGTAAGTAAGTTACACTGTCTACTCCCCTCTGTCCTCCCCTAAACATGTTGGCAACTTGCTGGGATCCAGCTGAGTGGTACCTGTGAGCACAGACTTCCTCATAGGAACTTGCATTTATGTAGCACCTTTAACAACCACAGGAGGTCCCAAAGCACTTTGCAGCCAGTGAAGTATTTTTGAAGTCTGGGCACCTTGTGTAATAATGTAGGAAATGCGGGTATCAATTTGCACATAGCAAGATCCCCAAATAACAATGAAATAAATAACCAGATCATCTGATTTAGTGATGTTGGTTGAGGGATAAATATTTGCCAGGACACCAGGAAGAACTCCTCTGCTCTTCTTCAAAATAGTGCCATGGGATCCTTTACGTCCACCTTAGAGGGCAGATAGGGCCTCAGTTTAACATCTCATCCAAAAGACAGCACTCGCTCAGTACTGCGCTGGGGTGTCAGCCTAGATTTTGTGCTCAAGTCCTGCAGTGCGACTTAACCCACAACCTTCAGGACTCAGAGGCAAGAGTGCTACCCACTGTGCCACAGCTGACAGCACACATCACGGAGCTGTTGGAGCTGAGCCCAATTCTGTTCGCACCTGATGTCCAGATACTGGCACTTTCCAGCTGGAATCATGGGGCAGCAACTAGGAGTGGCTGCATAGTTCCTCTGTGACCTGGGCAGCTGTGGCCAGTCCTAGTGGTTGTGTGTCTGCCAAAGCAGTATGCTCAAAATGAACCAGGGATTGAAGTTAGAACCTGCCTGGTCTGTACAACAACAAAAAATAATTTGTATATATATATAGAATCATACAAGGAGGCTCAACGTGCCTGTTCCGGCTCTTTGGTAGAGCTATCCAACAAGTCTCATTGCTTCACTCTCATTAACTATATACTAATTGTGTTTAATTGTATACAGGTGGTGGGCATTAACTGGGGATTCACTTGGGCTCCTATAAATAGGAACAGATTGAAACTGTGATTGTTGGGTTAGGAGGTGTATGTTTGTAATGTGTATCTCTGTAAATAAAAGCCTATAAAAGTGTGTAAACATTGGCCCCAGTTCTATCCTTCACCAACAAGTTTTCTGGAGTTTAACAACTCTTTCCCCATAGCCCTGCAAACTTTTCACTTCAAGTATTTATCCAAGTCCCTTTTGAAAGTTACTATTGAATCTGCTTCCATCACTCTTTCAGGCAGCACATTCCAGATCATAACAATTCACTGAGTAAAAAATAATTGTATCATGTTGCCTCTGGTTCTTTCGTCAATTACCTTAAATTTGTGTCCTCTGGTAACCCTTCTGCCACTGGAAGCACTTTCTCCTCATTTACCCTATCAAAACCCTTTATGCTTTTGAACATCTTTATCAAATCTCCCCTTAACCTTCTCTGCTTTAAGGAGAACAGCTCAAGTTTCTCTAGTCTCTCCATCCTTGGTATCATTCTTATAAATCTCTTCTGCACTTTCCCTCAGGCCTTGACATCCTTCCTAAATTATGGTGTGCAGAATTGGCCACAATATTCCAGTGGGAGCCTAATTAGTGTTTTATAAAATTAGGTAGAACTTCCTGCTTTTGTACTCTAAGCCTATATTTATAAAGCCTAGAATCCCCTATGTCTTTTTAACAGCCTTTCAACTTGTCCTGCCACTTTCAATGACTTATGTACATACACTGTCAGATCTCCCTGTTCTTGCAGCCACTTTAACACAGTTAAACATTCCAAGGCCGTTCATAGGGCCATTACCAGATAAAATTTGTCAACGAGCCACATAGGGAGATAGCAGGACAGGTGACCAAAGAGATGAGCTTTAATGAGAGCTTAAAGGTGAAGGGGCAAAGGAAATTGCAAATGGGCAAGAGTTGGATGAATGTAGAGTTCTTAGAGGGCTGTAGGTCTAGAGGAGGTTACAGAGATAGGGAGCGGTGAGGCCATGGAGGGATTTTAACTCAAGCATAAAAGAGTTGTAAATTGCCAGACTGGGAGCCAATGTAGGTCAGCGAGCACAGGGGTAATGGTTGATGGAACTTGGTGAGAGTTAAGATACAGGGCAGCAGAGTTTTGGATGAGATCAGTACCATGATGTAATGCTGCATTTATACATCCAGCCAGCAGAGGAGCCCTGTTCCCTTATTTAAGACGAATGAAGATAGGAACATAGGAACAGGAGTAGGCCATGTTCCACCATTCAATGTGATCATGTCTGATCTGCAATCTAACTCCAAATGTTCAGTTTTGACAATTTCTCCAACAACCAACCCCCAAACCATTTCCCAGATACTTCCTTCAGTTCATATTTGTCCCTAGTCTCATTTTCATTTTTTTTACTGTTCAACTACTTTGAATCCATCCATTACCATGTTTTTTGAGGGAGGAGATGGATTAGTCCACTTCATAAGTAAGGAGAAGGAAGAGTGATTCAGCCCGAGTCAGAATTATCGACTTCAAAAGCACAATGAAGGAACAGCCGATACATTTCCAAGCCAGGATGGTGTGTGACTTGCAGGGGAACTTGGGAAGTGGCGGTGTTCCCTTCATGTTGAACATCGCACTGAGGAAGCTCTGAAGGAAGCAAAGTCACAGGATATACTCTGGGTGAGGGACATCAACGTTCACCAGTAAAAGTGGCTCAGTGGTACGACCACTGACCGAGCTGACCAGACTGGGCCTGGGGAGGAAACCAACATGAGGAAATAATTTAATTAACCTCATCCTCATCGACCTACCTGTTGCAGACCAATCTGTCCATGATAACAATGGCAGACGTGGCCATCAGTTCTCTACCATGAGCACATCCTCCATTGTGTAACATTCAATGGACTGGGTATCCATGAGTTCCTTTGGGCCATCAGCAGCAGCATAATTGTAAACCATTGTAATCTGTCACCTCATAGCCCAGCACATTCCTCACTTCTCCATCACCATCAAAACCCAGACACTAACTCTGGCTGAGTATGGGGTGTAAAAGGCAGTGTGGAGGAAAATTGACTGTGATGGGTGGTGAGGGGAGCTGCAGTAACAGTTGCCGGTTACAGCTCCTCTAGACCCATCTTTTGTTTCATTACTAGTCCCAGTATCACCCCCTTTTACCTTGCACCATCATCCTTTTTGTCATGTGATGTGTCCCACTCTCCACCCTATTCCACACCTTCCCTTTTGTTCTTTCTCCCCTCCCCCTTTTCCTGGCTCTCTACTTGCTTAAACGCTCTTACATCTCTAACCTTATCCAGTTCTGATGAAAGGTCATCGACCTGAAACATTAGCTCTGTTTCTCTCTCCACAGCTGCTGCCTGATCTGCTGAGCATTTCTAGCATTTTCTGTTTTTATTTCACATTTCCAGTATTCTGCTTTAGCGATGGAGAGGGTGTGGGTCGGAAGTTCAGCTCAGAGCCAAACAGTACAGTACGCTGGTTCAGTCTGAGACAATGGCTGAGCTGGGGATAGAATTGGTGGCGAGGGAACAGTGTTTGTGGTGGGAGAGACTGAAGATGATGTCTTCTCATCGCTTAACTGGAAGAAACTGCGGTTGATCCACCGCCGTCTCTTGTTAAATGTGTCGTTTTGTAAGTTCAGCGATCGCTGGTGGACATACACTGTGAATGGTCTCATCAAACCTTCCCAGAACAGCAGCATCACTGCCTTGTGGTACATGTCCCACATCTAATTGTACAGAGCTCAGCACTGCATTTGCTTTTCAGACTCTGGCCTGTCCTGTGACAAAGTCTTCAATGTTTAATTAAACATTAGTTTTGGAACTTTTCCCTCTCAATCCTTATTTAGGGACGATTTTATGCTGGCGCCAGTTCTTCATAATCAAAATGACAAACCACTTTCCTCTAAGCTGTCTGCCCCTCAATGTAACTTGTGCTTTGAAATTAAGTTCGATGCCAGGATCAGCATTTCAACGTTTAACACATCATTGACAATGAATGTTAGAGATGACAAATAAAGATGATTGAATGTGGGACTTAATGGTTCTTGTACTGCTTGGGAGGGGAGTGGAGCTGACCATTGTTAAATAATGCAGATGTGGGGACTGATAAGTATTCTAAATTGCTGAATTACCTTTGTTGGGGAGGAGAGAGAGAGATATCTCCCATGAGATTAAATGAGCGAGGGGCAATCTATGGAAGGGCAGGTTGTGCATTGACAGTGGGTGGAGCACTTGTACTACCTGTGGTCAGCTGTGGTTCAGTTGGTAGCATTCATAACCACCAAGTCAGAAAGTTATGGGTTTAAGACCCACTCCAGGACTTGAACACAAAGATTAAGGCTGACACTCCAGTGCAGTATTGAGGGAGTGTCGCAATGTTGGAGGTGCCATCTTTCGGATGAGATGTTAAACTGAGGCCCCCCCACCTCTTCCCTCACAAGTGGATGCAAAAGATCCCATAGCACTATTTTGAAGAAGACCAGAGCAGTTATCCTTTGTGTCCTGGTCAATATTTATCCCTCAATCAACATCACAAAAACAGATTACCTAGTCATTTATTACAATAATTGTTTGTGGGAGTTGGTTGTGTAGAAATTGGCTGCCATGTTCGCTACATTACAAGTGATTATATTTCAAAAGTACTTCTATGGGCTGTAAAGCGTTTTGAGACATCCTGAGGTCGTGAAAGGTGCTATATAAATGCAAGTCTTTCTTTGCTCTATAGATCACAGAATTGGCAGTATAATGGGTTACACAGTATTACTCTTCAAGTTTAAGGAGATGGCGCATCATCTGCTTTACTGTGTCCAATGCAAGGAGGGATGCTCTAGAACAGTGTTAAAACAAAGGCAGCAAATACCAAAGACATAAGAAAAAGGGACGGTATTACACACACGATACCTCACATACTCCTCCTGCTTCCATTAACATCATGTTCCATCCTCTTCTCCAAACTAACAGCTATTATATTATAAATAATTAATGGCACTTTGCCCCAGTCCAGCAGCATTTATATCAGCATGAATAATTTATTATGTTTTCCTTGCTCAGATGGCTTTAAAAATTCTTAGTATGACACAATCACAAGTGCGATGATCTCACTGCCTTGTCACTGATGTCACTGGCCCAGTTATAAAGATCACAGGAATACCAACTTCCCCAGAAGAAGAACGAGATTAGTTTGAAGAACTCTCACATCATACATTGGCACTAAGGGGTGGCACAGTGGTAAGGGGCACTGGCACAAACACACACAGGTTTTGGTCAAAGTTGTTTCTGGTGAGGTTTGGAGGGGACTTTGATGAGATGCCAAGAACAGGAGCTGTCAGCGTTGTGAAGGGTCTATAGATGATTGTGTAGTTGTTCATGCAATGGCCACTTGCGGCAAGCAAGAGAAGGACTCCTTCATTAGATTAGTATGAATATATCTTGCTAGGTACTGATGTCCATATCTGTTTGGCTCAAGTGGCGGAGGTATCCATTGGCAGACTGAAATGACCCTATGACATAGAGGTTAAAGGTTATGGTAACCTTAACAGCCTCTGTCAGAGGCTCACTCAGTATGTGGCCTGGAACACAAGCCTTCACAGGCACTGCACCTCACAGATACAGGAAGGAGCACCTCTGCCTGTATAGTCTGGTGTTGGGGGAAGAAGCAGGCAGGTGCCCTGCACCTCTGGGACAGTCTTACCAGCCTGGCCTCCCCCATTCCTCCTGCTGTTCTTCCAAGAATAATGACAATGGGGGTTCCCCATTGGGAAACCCATTGTGCTTCATCTGGTCCAGAGAAAGCTAACGCCACCGAGGTGTTGGGGGGGGGGGGGTGTGAACTCTGCACTCTGATTGGTGGGGTGGGGGAAGGGGTGAACTCTGCACTCTGATTGGTGGGGGGGGGGGGAAGTGGTGAACTCTGCACTCTGATTGGTGGGGGGGGGGAAGGGGTGAATTCTGCACTCTGATGGTGGTGGGGGGGAAGTGGTGAACTCTGCACTCTGATGGTGGTGGTGGGGGGGGGGAGGGGTGAACTCTGCACTCTGATGGTGGTGGGGGGGAAGGGGTGAACTCTGCACTCTGATGGTGGGGAAGGGGTGAACTCTGCACTCTGATGGGTGGGGGAAGGGTGAATTCTGCACTCTGATTGGTGGGGGTGGGGTGAACTCTGCACTCTGATGGGTGGGGGAGGGGTGAATTCTGCACTCTGATGGGTGGGGGTGGCGTGAACTCTGCACTGATGGTGGTGGGGGGGAAGGGGTGAACTCTGCACTCTGATGGGTGGGGGAGGGGTGAACTCTGCACTTTGATTGGTGGGGGTGGGGTGAACTCTGCACTCTGATTGGTGGGGGTGGGGTGAACTCTGCACTCTGATTGGTGGGGTGGGGTGAACTCTGCACTCTGATTGGTGGGGGTGGGGTGAACTCTGCACTCTGATGGGTGGGGGTGGGGTGAATTCTGCACTCTGATGGGTGGGGGAGGGGTGAACTCTGCACTCTGATGGGTGGGGGAGGGGTGAACTCTGCACTCTGATGGGTGGGGGTGGGGTGAATTCTGCACTCTGATTGGTGGGGGTGTGGTTTACTCTGCACTCTGATGGTGGTGGGGGGGAAGGGGTGAACTCTCCACTCTGATGGTGGGGGTGGGGTGAATTCTGCACTCTGATTGGTGGGGGTGTGGTTTACTCTGCACTCTGATGGTGGTGGGGGGAAGGGGTGAACTCTGCACTCTGATGGTGGGGGTGGGGTGAATTCTGCACTGATGGGTGTGGGGAGGAAGGGGTGAACTCTGCACTGATGGGTGGGGGAAGGGTGAATTCTGCACTCTGATTGGTGGGGGTGGGGTGAACTCTGCACTCTGATTGGTGGGGGTGGGGTGAACTCTGCACTCTGATGGGTGGGGGTGGGGTGAATTCTGCACTCTGATGGGTGGGGGAGGGGTGAACTCTGCACTGATGGGTGGGGGAGGGATGAACTCTGCACTGATGGGTGGGGGAGGGATGAACTCTGCACTCTGATGGATGGGGGTGGGGTGAACTCTGCACTCTGATGGGTGGTGGGGAGGTGAACTCTGCACTCTGGTGGTGGGGACGAGGTGAACTCTGCATTCTGATTGGTGGTGGGGACGGGGTGAACTCCGCACTCTGATGGGTTGGAGGTTGGAGGGGTGAACTCCGCACTCTGATGGAGGGGGGGGGGGGGGGGAGGGGTGAACTCGGTGTTGTGGTGTACTGTTTGCAGGGGTGGCAGCCTTTAAAAAATGTCACCAGCACCTGCTGCTTCAACCGGTGACATTGTGAACAGTGTTGCCGAGGTTGCTCCCGCCACGTGATTGGGGGGGGGAGCAGCCGCTGTGAATATGTAAAATGGCCGCCTGCCATATAATCACGGTAGCATGGCAGCACAGGGCCCGTGGGAGATGGCAGCCATGTTCTGCACCCCCCCCCCCCCCCCCACCCTCCCTCCCCCGGCCAGGAGCGGCAGCAGGAATACAAATTGCAGCCCTTAGTGTCATACCTAGAAGCCCGAGATGCCAGTTTTACAATAGACTGAGCATGAGTGGAACTAATTGGATATCTCTACCAAAGAGCTGGCACAGGAACAATGGGCCAAATAGCCTCCTTCTATACTGTATCAATCTATGATATAATGAATCCTCAGAACAGAAAGTGCTGGAAGCACTCAGCAGGGCGGGCAGCAGTTGTACAGTCAGCAAAACAGAGTTAAGATTCAGGCCGTTGATTTTTCATCAGAACTGGAATACGCTTTTGTCTGAATCACCATAAATTCGCTGCCCGTTGGGACAAACAGTGGAGATTTGGATATGGGGTGAAGGGAGGGGAGTGACCAAGATCCAGGGTCAAGCAGAGCAAGGCAGAAAATCATTGCAGGTTATGAGTAAGCTGCCTCACGCTTTCAGTTATGTTGGAAAATGATCTTTACTGTGTAAATAATTTCATAGAAACAGAAAATAGGAGCAGGAGTAGGCCATTCGGCCCTTCGAGGCTGCTCCACCATTCATTATGATCATGGCTGATCATCCAACTCAGTAACCTGTTCCCACTTTCCCCCCATATCCTTTGATCCTTTTCAACCCAAGAGCTATATCTAACGCCTTCTTGAAAACATACAATGTTTTGGCCTCAACTGCTTTCTGTGGTAGTGAATTCCACAGGTTCACCACTCTCTGGGTGAAGAAATTTCTCCTCATCTCAGTCCTTAAAGGTTTACCCCGTATCCTCAGACTTTGACCCCTGGTTCTGGATTCCCCCCACCATCGGGAACATCCTTCCTGCATCTACCCTATCAAGTCCTAATAGAATTTTATAGGTTTCTATGAGATCCCCCCTCACTCTTCTGAATCCTAACCGACTCAATCCCTCCTCATTCGTCAGTCCCACCATCCCAGGAATCAGTCTGGTAAACCTTCACTGCACTCCCTCTATAGCAAGAACATCCTTCCTCAGATAAGGAGACCAAAACTGCACACAATATTCCAGGTGTGGCCTCACCAAGGCCCTGTATAATTGTAGCAAGACATCCCTGCTCCTGTACTCGAATTCTCTCGCTATGAAGGCCAACATCCCATTTGCCTTTTTTACCACCTGTTGTACCTGCATGCTTACCTTCAGCGACTGGTGTACGAGAAAACCCAGGTCTCGTTGCATAGTCCCCTCTCTCAGTTTATAGCCAGTCCTTCTACTGCTGTGTAATGACTGGAGACACTTACACAGAGGGAGAAGCATTCCCTGGAATCCCTGCTACACAATTATAACAATTACTGATGCAAGTTGAATTCTGAGCTCCTGCTGACATGAACATTTATGCAATAAAAAAAAGATTCAGTGTCTCAATTGGTAAATGCACTCCTTACTGTGGTGCAGTGGGGAGGCTTCAGCTACAGCATCTGCTTCAGGGGTTTTCAGCCTAACTAACACTAACACTGGTCACAATGCTGCCACAGTAAGGAGGGTCCCAATCCTGATCGCTCTCCAATGACCAATGGTGGTGTGTTTGTGTGTGACTGTGTTTCAGTGCCTGTGTATGACCTTTGTGTGTTAATATGTCTCTATCTGTGTGTGTGTGTGTGTGTGTGTGTGTCTGTATATCTGTCTACGTGTGTGATTCTGTGCATCTCTGTGTGTGTCTCTATGTCTGTGTGTGTGTAGCTGTGTATGTCTGTGCTTGTTTGTGCCTCTGTGTGGGGGTGGGGGGGAGATGCGTGTGTCTCAGTATGTGTGCCTCTGTGTGCGTGCCTGTATGTGTGTCTCTGTAGCTGTGCCTATATTTGTGTCTGTGTGTCTGTGTGTTTGGGGCTGTGTGTGTCTCAGTATTTGTGCCTCTGTGTGTGTATCTGTATCTACCTTTGTGTTTGTGGATGGAAATTGGGAGAGAACAGGATTAGATTTGGTTGTGGGTTCCTCCACAGCTGAATATCCTGCCTGTTCTCACTGTCCAGCCTCACACATGAAGACTTTGACCTTGGGTAAGGTACTGGGGAATGCTGACCCCTGTGCTGCTATATCAGGGCAACAGGAGAGGAACTGTTAACAATGCTATAACAGTGAAGAACTCGACACCCACGATTATGATTTCTGATTGTAATCCCCTGGGATAGTGGGTGGGCAGGGCAGGAAAATCATTAGGTTCCCTACCCCCGGGTCACTCTCTCACCTCCCAGCTACCTGTCACAGTACTGAGTCGATGTAAGCCCAGAAATGGTTAGTTCCACCATTGCTTTAGAAAGGATTCAAAGTAAATGAAACACAAAACTACAGTGCAAATCATTACTTCACACTGAGCTGCTGGTCTGTTTCACTTTTGTCACATAGGTTGCAAATTTGTAGAATGGCGCCACCAGCTGGTCACAGCATTTAACTACACAAGGTGGACATAGTTGTTTTAAAATCATTCACCGGATGTGGGCATTGCTGGAAAGGCCAGAATTTATTGCCTATCCCTAAATGCCCTTGAATAGGAACACAATTGAGTGGCTTGCTTGGGCATTTCAGAGGGTAGTTAAAAGTCAACCAAATGCTGTGGGTCTGGAGTTACATATCGGTCAGACTGGGTAAAGACAACAGATTTCCTTCCCTACAGGGCAGTAGTGAACCAGATGGGTTTTTACGACAATCTGGTAGATTTGTGATCACCATTACTGATACTAGCTTTTTATTCCAGAATGGCCTCCTTCTGTGCTGTAGACATGCTATGATTCTATGATTGAATTTAAATTAGGACTCCTGTCTCCCAATCACTAGTCCAGTAACTTAACCACTACGCTACCATCTATCAGACCCCAGTGCCAGGTGAATAATAAAAAAAAGGGACAGGAAATCAACAAATTGTGTTTACTGTTTAGCTGGAAATCCCACTGTTAGGCTACTCTACTAACAACACTTGGGGAGTGTCCCTGGGCAGTTCAATAGAAAATAATGCAACTGCAACTTAATATGAGCTGGAGAATTTTAAAAAAGACGGTCTTGTAATTTGTACTGCACGTTTTCCCATCTCTCAGAAATATCCCAAAGCATTTCATACATTAGTACTCAATTCTGAGTCAGGGTGTGTATTCAAGCCTCACTTCAGGAAGTCAACAGATAAGCAGTGCAGTGCTGAGGGAGTACTGCAGTGCCAGAGGTAGCATCCTTCGGATGAGCAATTAAATTGAGGTTTCCTTTCTCACGGTTGCTCCTGTCTGACAATCGAAGACCAACAGGAGTTACTTGTTAATCTGATGTAGCTGCCTGGTTGGTGCGGACTGCACTTGGAGCTGTCCATGGTGTTGAATGAAGAATGTACTTGGAGCTGGCTGCGGTGTTGGGTGGAGAATGCACGGAGCTGGCCAGGGTGCTGAAATGGACTGCGGCTGTTTGAAGGTGCTGAAATGCCGGTCTATGGAGTTCCATAATATTTCAACTGAAAATATATCAAAGGAATGGGAATATCTGCTTCTTTTGTTAGGTAAGGGTATTAAAGGATATGGAACAAAAGCAAGAAAATGGAGTTCAGGCGCAGATCAGCCATAATCTAATTGAATGGCAGAGCAGGCTCAAGGGGCTGAATGGCCTACTCCTGTTCATAATATTTCTAAAACAGGTTCAGTTAGGTGTAGTTTGTGTAATCTCTCCTCATAACATAACCCTTGGAGTCCAGGTAGCATTCTGGTAACTTTATGCTGAATTCCACCAAGGCCAATAAATCCTTCCTAAGGTGTGGAGCCAGGCCAGTTCTCCAGATGTGGCCAAACCAGGGCTTTGTATAGCTGTAGCATAACTTCTGTCTCCTTGTATTCTAGTTTTCTAGCTATAAAGGCCAACAACTCATTAGCCTTTTTGATTATATTCTGTACTTGTTCATGACAGTTAATGATCTACATACATGGATCTCCAAGTCTCTTTGAACCTCCACAGTTTCTAGTTTTTCACCATTTAGAAAGTGCTCGGTTCTATCCTTTTTAGGTTCAGTTGAACCTAAAATCCATTTGTCACAGTTTTGTCTATTCACTTAATCTATTAATGTCTCTTTATAATTTTATTCTTCCACCTACACTGCTTACAATGCACCTATCTTTGTATCATTTGCAAACTTGGATATGTGGTTTTCTATCCCATCATCCCCGAACAGCACTGTGGGTGTACTTACACCACACGGACTGCAGCGATTCAAGAAGGTGGCTCACCGCCACTTAAGGATGAGCAATAAATGCTGGCTATGCCAGTGATCCCACATCCTATGAATGAATAAAAAGCATAATTAATAAATACGGTGAATAGTTGAGGCCCCAACACAGAATCTTACAGAACACCACTAGTCACATCCTGCCTATTATTCCTACTCTCTCCTGCCACTCAGCCAACTTCCTAACTAGGTCAATAATTTGCGTTCAATTTCATGTGTTTCAACTTTAGCTAACAGTCTCTTCTGAGAAATTTTATCAAATGCTTTCTGGAAATCCATATAAATGACATTGATAGATAATCCCCAGCCCACTACTTTAATCAGCTCTTCAAAACATTCAATCAGGTTCACCAGGCATGACTACCCTTTACAAATCCATGCTGGCTCTCTCTGATCAGCTGAAAATTTTCCAGGTGTTCAGTCACTCTGTCCTTAACTATAGACTCTGGTAATTTCCCGACATCAGATGTTAGGTTCACTGGTCTATAATTCAAAAGCAAAGTGTTGCGGATGCTGGAAATCTGAAAAAAACAGATAATTCTGGCATCATCTATGGAGACAGAAACAGAATTAATGTTTCAGGTCTGTGACCTTTCATCAGAGCAATCTATAATTCCCTGTTTTTCTTCTCTCACCATTCTTAAATAGTGGAGTGATATATGCAATTCTCTAATCTAAACAGTTCTCCAAACTGGAGACCCTTGGAAAATTATAGTCAGGGCATCTACAATGTTCTCATCTACCTCCTTTAGAACCCTGTGATGGAAACTATCTGGACATGGGCATTTGTCACTCTTCAAAGCCATTATTTTCTACATTACTGTTATTTTGCTTACATCAATTTTGGTGAGTCCCCATTCCAAAGTCAATACTAGTTTCCTTGGGATGTCTGGCATGCTATCCTCTTCCTGTACTATAAATACATCAGCAGAGTAATTATCCAACATATCCACCATTTCCTTATTTTCATTGACAATATCACTGTTATCAGTTTTCAAGAGGCCCACATTGCTCCTGAACACCCTCTTTTTCTTAATATAATTGTGCTGATTATGATAACCCTTGCAAGTTTCTTTTCATCTTCCCTGTTGTGTCACCTTTTGTTGTTCTTTGAATCTCTCCCAGTTGCCAGAATGTGCTAGCATTTGCATTTTGTATGCTTTTTCTTTAGTTTTATTTTGTCCCTTTTTTGGTCATCCATGGCTGGTTCTTGTATAGCAAGTAGGTCTCTTGCCCTTATATTAAGTTATTTTTTGAACACCTCCCACTGATCTTCTGTTGTTTTACCCATTAGATTAGATTTTCCCAGTTTACTGTGGACACACACTGTCTCATCACATTGAAGTCAGCCTTAGCTAAATGTAGAATCTTTGTAGCTATTCCGTATTTCTTCCTTTCAAACACTACATTGAAGTCGATCTTCATAGGATTGCTATTAGATAAATGTTCATGCGCCATTAGGTGACCTCTTGTTACAATTTCACTTGATAACCTCTAAGTCAGAAGGCCGTGGGTTCAAGTTCCACTCCAGGGACTTGTGCATAGAAATCTAGTGCAGTACTGAGGAGTGCCCCATTGTCGGAGTTGTCATTTTTTTGGATGTGGCGTTAAACTGAGACCCTGTGTGCCCTCTCATGTGGACATAAAAGATCCCATGGCACTATTTCAC
Source organism: Heterodontus francisci (assembly GCF_036365525.1). Classification (NCBI taxonomy): domain Eukaryota; kingdom Metazoa; phylum Chordata; class Chondrichthyes; order Heterodontiformes; family Heterodontidae; genus Heterodontus; species Heterodontus francisci. The sequence continues at coordinate 23,739,267 of NC_090413.1, read as the reverse complement.
AGAAGCGCAGGGGAGTTTGCCTCAATGTCCCAGCCAATTTTATCTCTCAACTAACACCTAAAAAATGTAGATTATTTGATCATTATCATCATGCTGTCTGCAGGAGATTGCTAGGCGCAAATTGGCTGCCTTGCTTCCAACATTGCAACAGTGACTACATTTCAAAAGTACTTCCATGGCTGTAAAGCACTTTGGGACATTCTGAGGTCATGAAAGGTGCCATATAAATGCAACTTTTTACGTACAAGAGGTGAGACTTTCGCTTTTATTATTCTTTTCCACCCCTCTTTCTATTCCTGAGTCTCTGAACCTCGTGTGCCAGCCCTTGATAACAGAACAGAGAGATCAGCCCCTGCCAATTGAGTTGTGATAATGACACTGAGAGTTGGATGAAGCTTCATCTAATACTTCCTTTCTCATTCTCAGTATCAACAAATCAATTGATACAACCTTTGAAGGATGTGGGAAAAGAAGTGTTGGCTAAGAGATGTGCTGTAATAGAAGAAAGGTCACACAACATGTCACTCGTACAGGCTGAATGTCCCGTTGTGTACTGGGATGTAGTTAACAACCTGTCCTGAAGAGTATAGTGCAAATCCAAAATTAGACAGAGGGTGGGATAAAGGCAGGAAGGAGATGGGGTAAGGGTGGGGAGTCAGTGGAGATAGGGGTGGGATGAGTAAGGCAGGATGGGAAAGAAGTGGGGAAAGGAGCAGGGTAAAGGTGGAGAAGGATGTGGGAATAAAGTTGGAACCTTCTGGGGCTGCCCGGTAATAAATGTTAAGTGGCTAAGATGCCAGTCGCATTATGCAGTGTGTGTCCAAGACTGAAAACCGGGATTTAATGAGTCTTGCACACACCCAGCAAACTGCACACCAGCCAGCTACACTGAAGTGAACTAGGTACGTGGTGAGGCAGTGTAGGTCACAGGCCTCTTCTACAGACAGCTAGTGCATTACACACGTCAGTGGTCTGGGCACCAGGTGTCACGCTAACGGACCCCACGTGCCAAGGTTCACACATGAAGGATGGCCCTGTGAGTGAGGTAATGGAGCACAGCCAGCGTTTGGGGAGGTGTTTCCCTTCAGAAGGGGAGGTGAGGAAAGGAAGACACCAATGAAATAAAATGCATATAAACTGGAGAAGGTGACACGGGCGGTAACAGTCCCATACACTGACTGACAGGAGCCGAGAGAAGTGTGTAATACTGCCAAAGTAATCAGTCTTTATACGAGTGTAAGGTCAAATGGGAACAGAGAGGCAGATAATACACCAACAGAGTGAATTGCTCTAATCAAATATGGAGATGGTTCAACTCTCTTGCATTTTATGAACAAGTAATTCAAAGACTGGCACAAGTGGTTGATTGCTTAAGTGCGAGAACATGCTCGCCATGCATGGAATTATTCAAGGCAGATTACTGTGGTAGTAGACAATTTCATTCTCAGATCTTTAGTTGCCTTGTCATTGTGTCTTTGAATAAAAATCATCTCTATCTAAATACTGAGTTTATCTAAATACTGAGTTATTTACTCCTTGTGATGTGTCACATGAAATCATGAAGGAAATCATGCTGCAAAATGAAACGTATAATCTGGAGTGCACTTTCATTTTTCTCAGGGACCAAGCTTTACTATGCATGATAAGTGCCAGAAATTAGGAACATTGAAATGTAGGAACAGGAGGAGGCCATTCAGCCCCTCGAGTCTGTTCCGCCATTCAATTAAATCATGGCTAATCTGTATCTTAATCCATCGCATTATGCAGTGTGTGTCCAAGACTGAAAACCGGGATTTAATGAGTCTTGCACACACCCAGCAAACTGCACACCAGCCAGCTACACTGAAGTGAACTAGGTACGTGGTGAGGCAGTGTAGGTCACAGGCTTCTTCTACAGACAGCTAGTGCATGGCTCTTTAGCCCATACAAACCTAACAAAAATCTAGTCACCTTAGTTTTAAAATTTTCAATAGACTCCCAGCCCTGCAGATTATGGCACTTGAGGTGCATATCCAGACTTCTTTTGAATGAGTTGAGGGTTTCTGCCTCAACTACCCTGTCAGGCAGTGAGTTCCAGACCATCACCACCCTCTGGGTGAAAAACTTTTCCTAATTTCCCCTCTAATCTTCCTACCAATCACTTTAAATCTATGCCTCCTGGACACTGACCTCTCTGCTAAGGTGAATAGGCCCTTCACCTCCACTCTATCCAGGCCCCTCAAAATTTTGTACATTTCAATCAGATCTCCCCTCAGTCCTCTCTGTTCCAAGGAGAGAGTTCCAGACTTCCACCACCCTCTGTGTGAAGACGGACTTCCTGACATCACCCCAAACGGTTTAGCTCCAATTTTAAGGTTATGCCTTAAGGAAATCTCAGCAATGGAGCCTTAGCCACACATTAGATATTGAATGAGGTGAATGTATGCCAGGTCAGTCAATATCTGAAAGACTCACGGGAGGGTCAGTTCCAGAGGAGACAAATTTAATGTAATTGGTAAAAGAACGAGAAGGGAAGTGAGGACAATTTTTTTTAATGCAATGAGTTGTTAGGATCTGGAATGCACTGCCAGAAAGGCGGTGGAAGCAGATCAATCATAACTTTCAAAAGGAAAAAGTTGCAAGGCTATGGGGTAAGGGCAGGTGAATGGGACTAATTGGACAACACAGGTACGTTGGGCCAAAATCTTCTTTGCTGTGTGATCCTATGATCTTCACAGATGTGATTGTTTTGGACAGCAGCAACAGAGAGTCCAGTGTGTGGGTAGGGTGAGAGATTCAAAGTCGAGATGCCCAGAACTAAATCTACGCTCTGTGTGTGTTGGGCAATGAACAGAAGAGACCACGGCCCCTGGAGATTTCATCAGATGGCCTCCAACTAGTCAATCAGACTTATTTTTTTCCCCCTCAACTCCAATATTCTTATGGCTAATAAAGATATTCAATGAAAATTTAAAAGGAACGCAGCATCTGTTCTTGTTCTCTCGGGTTGCTTGCATTTAATTCCTGCGAACACCCGGTCAATCCTGGAGCATTGGCAACCTTACTGCCGCATTGTGTTGCAGTCACCACAAACAGCACAGTAGATGTCAGCAGTGCTCCGTCAGTTGGGAGCACAGCCAAAAACACTGCTCTAGCCAACATCTCAATCAAATGGGCTGCTTTCCTCAGGACTATAGCCTCATCAGCCACCTCAGTGCTCCGTGTCTCTTCTCTTGTCCCTTTCACAATCTCAGGACATCCCAAAGCAGTTTACAACCAATGAAGTAAATTTTTGAACTTGTTAGAAAGCAGGGAACGCAGCAGCCAATTTGTACATCAATTAAATAAATGACCTAATCGCCTGGGTTCTTTTAAAGTGGTGTTGGTTAAGGGATAAATGTTGGCCAGAACCCCAGGGGAGAACTCCCCTGCTCTTGTTTGAATGGTGCTGTGGGATTTTTTTTTTACATCCACCCAAGACATCAGTTTAAACATTTCATCAGAGACACAGCATCCCCTCAATGTCAGCCTGGATTTTTATGAGTGAAACTGGAGCCCACAACCTCGTGACTCAGTGATACAAGTGCTGACCACTGAGCCATAGCCTACTATCAGCTCTTTTTAAAAAATTATTTTCATGGAATGTGGGCGTCACTGGCAAGGCCAGCATTTGTTGCCCATCCCTAATTACCCTTGACAACTGAGTGGCTTGCTCGGCCATTTCAGAGGGCAGTTAAGAGTCAACTGAATTGCTGTGGGGCTGGAGTCACCTATAGACCAGACAAAGACAGCAGATTTCCTAAAGGGCATTAGTGAATCAGGTGGGCTTTTACAACAATTGATGAGAATTTCATGGTACCATTACTGAGACTAGGTTTCAATTCCAGATATTTTTATTAATTAAACTCATTGATTAATTGAATTTAAATTCCACTAGCTGATGGGATTTGAACCCTGTCTCCAGGGTATTATCCTGGGCCTTTGGATTACTAGTTCAGTGACATTACCACCACGCTATCGTCTTCCCCCATATAGTGATGCTATAAATGCTGACATACCCCTATTTACTAGTAGCATTCCCTTGCGTTCTCTCTATTGGCAGCACACAGAAGGATCCGAGCTAATAGAAGCATGCTATAAACAGAGGCAGCAGAGATGGTAGGATCTGTCCAAGGCCACAGGCCAACCTTCAGCTCACTTCGCTGATCACCAATTATTCTCAAATTTCACAGTGTCTAATTCACTGAAGGACATCTTTTACTCTTTACTTTAATCTAAAACAAAATTAAGGTTAACTTTCGGTGACGAGGTCCTGGATCATTGATGCCCAAATTTCACCTGACAGCACACTTTCCGATCATCCCCAGGGTACAGATGACCTTGCTAGTCTGTTTCCTTTATCTATGAGCATCTCCACTTCATTGATTACATCCTTTGCCCTCATTTTGTTTTTCTTTAATCATTTGTTTCAGACTTACGTTTCAGTTTCAGTAGACTATTCGTACATCTCTATAAAAAGTTGATTAATAACTACACTACCAAAGAACAAGATGTACAACGTGTGTCTGTGCTTTCCAATTGTCACAATGTTGCATTAAAAAGTAACAGCAATCACATGCTACTGAAAACGTCACTAAGTTATCCGTTGTTTACTGCTCATACCAGTACGATGCCATTAGTTGCAAACCTTAAGAGCACTTACAGCCTCTGTCCATTTTCTGCATTGAACCAGACCAGATGCATTAGTGTATGACAGCTAAAACACCAATTAAGCAGTTATTAGAGTTGATCCAACTTAAGTAAGTTAAGCTACTGTCCTCTACATTATTTATATCTGCTAAGTACAAGTTTAAAATGGAATCTAGGACTTGCCATAATGTTTACTCATGTTTTTAACCTTGCTACACAAATATAGAATCACAGAATCAAACAGCACAGAAGGAGGACATTCGGCCCATCATACCTGTGCCCGCTCTTTGAAAGAGCTGTCCGACTAGTCCCACTCTCCTGCCCTTTCCCGTAGCCCTGCAAATTTCTCCTTTTCAAGTATATATCCAATTCCCTTTATTAAAGTAACTATTAAATTTGCTTCCACAGCTCTTTCAGGCAGTGCATTCCAGATCACAACAACTCGCTGCATAAAAAGATGTCTCATTTCATTTCTAGTTCTTTTACTAACTGTTTTAAATCTGTGTTCAATGGTTACTAACACTCCAGCCAGTGGAAAAGATTCTTCTTATTTACCCCATCAAAACCCTTCATTTGTTTTTAGGAAGGCTTCCTGGGGACTTATTTGGTAACTGCACTGCCAGGCAGACCAGGGAGGCACAATTTTGAATTCCAAGTCTGCACTAAATTAGCTGATTTTCAGTTGGAATACATTTGGAATACACTGGTATATGGTCTAGCCATGGCTCAGTGGGTAGCATCTGTACCTCTGAGTCAGACAGTTGTGGGTTTGAGCCCTACTCAAGGGACTTGACCATAAATTCCAGGCTTACACACCAGCACAGCACTGAGGGAGCATTGCACTGTCGGAGGTGCTGTCTTTCGCTGAAATGTTAAACCATGCTCCCGTCTGCCTTCTCGGATGAATGTAAAAGATCTGTCACTATTTCAAAGAAATAGCAGGGGTGTTCTCCCCAGTGTCCTGACCAATATTTATCCCTCAATCAACATCAATGAAACAGATTATCTGATTATTATTACATTGCTGTTTGTGGGATTGTGCTGTGTGTAAATCAGCTGCTGTGTTTCCTGCATTATGTTATGAAAGTGCCTCTGTGTTTTGTTAAATATATTTTTTGAAGATTCAAATTTAAAGATTGAGGAAATGTTAAACTTTGGGATTTTCAAAGAAGGGTCATGTAAAGGCCACTTGACTTTGAAAAACAGTCCCTGGAAATGTTTTTTTTAAAAGGGGCACTGAGGGGTCTTGTGAGGAAAACAAGCCTTTCCAGGAAACCAACAGACTTCCAGCAACAACAACAAGCCTTCTGCACACCTGGAGAAGTTGTTTACAAAGAAGTGACAGGTCAAGATTGAGGGAGGTCAAAAGGTTGACCTCCTGTTGTCAGTTTCGTTTTTGAATTGTTCTGAGTTTGGGTTGAACTGCATAAAAAGGGACAGAACTTCCAAGGAGAGAAGGAAATTTCCAAGGAAGGAGAGAAGACCACAACCCAGCTCAGCTTTCCAGCACCTCTCTAAAAGAACCTGAGAAGTCCACTGTGTCAACTCATCTTGTCTCCTGTCTTTGAAGAAAATCCTGCTAAATTAATTCTCAACGCCGCCTGAAAAGAACTGTTCTAAAAGATTCCAGTGACCCGTCTACGTGTACTCGGAGGCCAGACTGTATGCCAGTTTTGGAACACAACATATCTCATCTGCTGTTTCTTCAAGAATGATCAAGTATTCAGCCCAAGTGTTTTTTACATCTGTAATAGAGCTCTAAAAAGAAAAACCCCTTTATTTTTCTGGTCAACCGGAGTGTGTGTGTGTGTGTGTGTGAGGTGACTAAGGTAAAAAGGGAACTTTAATATTTTAATCTGTGTGTTTATGCTTTACTTCATTACTGGTTAAGACTTGTTTTATAATAAACTGATAATTTTGTTGTTTATTAAAGAAACCTGGTTGGTGTGTTTTATTCAGGGATAAAAAGAGTATATGATTAGATTAGATTAGAGATACAGCACTGAAACAGGCCCTTCGGCCCACCGAGTCTGTGCCGACCATCAACCACCCATTTATACTAATCCTACACTAATCCCATATTCCTACCAAACATCGCCACCTGTCCCTATATTTCCCTACCACCTACCTATACTAGTGACAATTTATAATGGCCAATTGATTGATTGTATCGGTAGTGGGAAAAAATTTAAATATATGTGGTGAGCCGTGGAGAAGTGGAACTAGAATAAACAGTGCACTCCTGCCTCGGTTGTAACAATTACAACAGTGACTGTACTTCACAAAGTACTTTGTTGGCAATAAAGCACTTTGGGATGTCTTAAGGTCGTGAAAGGCACAATTTAAATGCAACTTTCCCTTTCTTTATATACATGTTTCCATGCAGTAAGTTGCCATATTTACATAGTACCTTTGGATGACTGTAGAGGTGTGCACGTGTCAAACTTCTTACAGTGTCATTGGCTGGAGTGTTGGTAAAAATTTCTATTGCGGTTTTACAGAGATCAACTCCCAGCAGCTTACAGCAGGCAGCAAGGCAGCTCCATGCAACCACAACTAAACAGCGACAAGGGTGATAAACTCTTCGCGTCATGCTGTAATCCTCTGGACGACAGCTAAGTACAATGACCACAAACAAGGGAATGCAGGCTAGAATGTGCCTTGCTCAGGGGATTATGCAAAGCACTGCAGTTCCACAGGCAGAGATACAGAAAGCATAGCTGTATAAGATTGTTCCACTTAGTAAACACACAAGCCAAATTAAGTGAAGTTTAAAAAGGTTTCTGTCCTGTTTTACTATGTCAGATACTGATGCTCTGGTGACAGATGGAGCTAAAAGGGACATATCAGCTCCAATAATTTATTTCATTAGAGAGATTATACTGACCTGTGTAATCTCCAAGTAGATAAGTGTCAGCCCTTTGAGTGGTAGCATTGTCACCTCTGAGTCGTAAGGTTGTGGGTTCAAGTCTCATTCCAGAGACCTGAGCACATAATCTAGGCTGACGCTCTCAGTGCAGTACTGAGGGAGTACTGCAAAGTTGGAGGTGCCATCTTTCAGATGATATGTTAAACTGAGGCCCCATCTGCCTTCTCAGGTGGATGTAAAAGGTCCCACTGCACTATTTCAAAGAAGAGTTCTCCCTGGTGCCCTGCCCAATATTTATCCCTCAACCAAATCACTAAAACAGATTATCTGGTCATAGTCACATTGCTATTTGTGTGAGCTTGCTGTGCACCAATTGACCACTGCATTCCCGACATTACAACAGTGACTACACTTTAAAAGTACTTCATTGTTGTAAAGGACTTTGGGACATCCTAAAGTCATGAAAGATGCTATAGAAATTCAAGTTCTTTCTTCCTTTACTGGCTGTGGTGGTGGAGGCTTGTTACAGGCCTCAACACATAGCTCATGGACAGACAGCGATCCCTTATCTTTGGATGTGGTCAGACCTGAACAATTGGATGTCGGAGCACAAAAGCTGTATTGAAATACCGGGAATCAAGTGACTGACATTATATAAATGCAAGTCCTATTTTTCTCATGCTCGGCTAGCCGGCCTCCCGCACAAAACTATGACCTCACCCATCTACAGACACACTTTCTATCAAGGAGGTCCTGGCCAGTGATTGTGAGTGGGATCCCTGGTTTGTTTTCTACTCCCTAATCTAAGATACATTGAAGCCAATTCTGGTATGGCGACTGAGCCAAGCACAGCACATGCCAGATATAGCACTTGGGACTTTATGATCAGTATGACTGTCACGCATTAACTTTAGCAACAGAACCATGAGGGATATGCTTTGAGATGCCGAATCTTTTTCATCAGAAGGCCAAATGATGCAATCTTGCTCTGCCACCTCTCCTCCCAGGCATCTCCTTGATAATTGTGCATGTGTAAACATTTTCCAAGTGGCATTTGCAGGAGGAAGGCACTTCATCAATTTCATTCCAAATCCTAAGGGAAATCATTCAATTTGCTTAACTTATCATCAGAAGTTTTACTTCAACCTATTTAAGTCTCGAAAATCACGTTTTTTATTGTTCATTCTCAGGATCTGGGCATTGCTGGCAAGGCCAACATTGAGTGCCCATTCCTAGCTGTCCTGAGAAAGTGATGGTGGGCCTTCTTTATTTATTTATTGATACAGCACTGAAACAGGCCCTTTGGCCCACCAAGTCTGTGCCAACCATCAATCACCCATTTATACTAATCCTACATTAATCCTATTACCCTCTCACATCCCCACGATTCCCCTACCACCTACCTATACTAGGGGCAATTTACAATGGCCAATTTACCTATCAACCTGCAAGTCTTTGGCTGTGGGAGGAAACCGAAGCACCCGGCGGAAACCCACACGGCCACAGGGAGAACTTTCAAACTCCACACAGACAGTACCCAGAATCGAACCCGGGTCGCTGGAGCTGTGAGGCTGCGGTGCTAACCACTGTGCCACTGTGCCACCCTATGTGCCACTGTGCCGCCCTTGAACCATTGGTAGCAGTTTGATAAAACTGATTGTTGGTGGCTTAACTAGGGCACTCTAGAGGACAGTTAACAGTTGGTGTGGGACTGGAGTCATATATAGGCTAGACCAGGTAAGGACAGCAGCCTTCCTTCCCTAAAAGGACATTAGTGAACCTGTTGGGTTGTTATGACAATCTTTTTACTGATACCAGTTTTTTAAAAACGGAACTCTCAGACAGCCATGAGATTCTAACTCACGTTCTCTAAGTTATTGATCCAGTGACATAACCACTACACTACTGTATCCTGACTTACAATGCAGCTTCCAAAACTTCAACGTAAAATTCAGTTCTTTCCAGGATTGCTTGTGGTATGACAATGCCAAAAAGATATTAAAAAAGAATGGTTACAAAATCATTTTAAAATATCTTCACTCGAAATTATAAAAAAACCTTTTGGTTATTTGCAGATTTTTTAAAAATCAAACTGTTTAACCAGAAGGAGGCCATTCAGCCCATCATGTCTGCACCGGCTGAAAAAACTAGCCACCCAATCTAATTCCACCTTCCAGCACCTGGTCCGTAGCCTTGCAGGTTACTGCACTTCAGATGCATGTCCAGGTACCTTTTAAGTGAGTTGAGGGTTTCTGCCTCCACCACCAATCCAGGCAGTGAATTCCAGACACCCACCACCCTCTGGTTGAAAAAGTTTTTCTTCATGTCCCCTCTAATCCTTCTACCGTAAATCTGTACCCCCTGGTAATTGACCTCTCCGCTAAGGGAAACAGGTCCTTCCTGTCTACTCTACCTAGGCCCCTCATAATTTTGTACACCTAAATTAAGTCACTACTCAGTCTCCTCTCTTCTAAGGAAAATAGCAACTGCCTATTCAATCTTTCCTCACAGCTGCAACTTTTAAGCCCTGGCAACATTCTTGTAAATCTCCTCTGTACTCTCTCCAAAACAATTATGCCCTTCCTGTAATGTGGCGACCAGAACTGTATGCAATACTCCAGCTGTGGCCTAACCAGCGTTTTAAACAGTTCCAGCATTACATCCCTGCTTTTGTATTCTATAGCTCGGCCAATAAAGGAAAGCATTCCATATGCCTTCTTCACCATTTTACCTACCTGTCCTGCCACCTTCAGGGACCTGTGGACATGCAGTCCAAGATCTCTCATTTTTTCTACCCCACCCAATATCCTCCCTTTTATTGTGTATTCCCTTACTTTGTTTGCCCTCCCCAAATGCATGATCTCACACTTCTCCAGACTGAATTCTATTTGCCACTTCTTTGCCCACTTAATCAAACCAATTATATCATTCTGGAGTCTACAGCTATCCTCTTCACTATCAAATACATGGCCAATTTTTGTGTCATCTGCAAATTTCCCAATCATGCCTCATGCCTCCCACATTTAAGTCCGAATCATTAATATATACCACAAACAGCAAAGGACCCAACACTGAGCCCTGTGGAACACCACTGAAAACCGCTTTGCATTCGCAAAAACATCCGTCGACCATTACCCTTTGTTTCCTGTCCCTGAGACAATTTTGGATCCAACTTGTCACATTCCCCTGTATCCCATGGGCTTTTATTTTTCTGAGCAGTCTGCCAATGTGGGACCTTATCAAATGCCTTACTAACATCCATGTAGACCACATCCACTGCACTACCCTCATCAGTCCTCCTTGTTACTTCCTCAAAAAATTCAATTAAGTTAGTAATACACAACCTTCCCTTAACAAATCCATGCTGACTATCCCTGATTAATCCCTGCCTTTCTAAGTGGCAGTTTATCCTATCTCTCAGAATTGATTCCAATAATCCACCACCAAGGTCAGATTGACCGGCCTATAATTATTTAACCTATCCCTCGCACCCTTTTTAAATAATGGTGCAACGTTCGCACACCTCCAATACTCTGATACCTCGCCTGTATCTAGTGAGGATTTGAAGATGATCCTCTGAGTATCCGCTATTTCCTCCCTGGCTTCCTTTAACAACCTGGGATATAATTCATCCAGCTCTGGTGATTTATCCACTTTCAAGGATGTCAGACCCTCTAGTACTTCCTCTCTCATTATGCTTATTGTATCTAATATTTCACACTCCTCCTCTTTTACTACAATGTCTGCATCATCCCTCTCCTTTGTGAAGACTCATTAAGAACCCTGCCCACATCTTCTGCATCCACGCATAAGTTCCCTTGTACATCTCTGACAGGCCCTACCCTTTTCTTAGTTATCCTCTTGCTCTTAATGTACTGATAAAACATCTTTGGGTTTTCCTTGATTTTACCTGCCAATAATTTTTCATGTCCTCTCTTTGCTTTCCTAATTTCCTTTTTTACTGCACTTTCTATACTCCTGTAGGCTTTCTAAAGTATTAAGTTTTTTGTGACCGTCATGAACTTTCTTTTTCTACTTTATCTTACCCTGTAAGCTTCTAGATAACCAGGGGGCTCTAGATTTGGTAGTACTACCCTTTATCTTTGTGGGACATGTCTACACTGTGCCTGTAGAATCTCACTTCTGAATGCCTCCCACTGGCTTGCTACTGATTTTCCTTCAAGTAGCTGTATCCAGTCCACTTTCGCCAGATCACCTCTCAGCTTTGTAAAATTTTCCTTCCCCCAGTTTAGAACCTTTACTCCTGTTTTATCTTTGTGCTTTTCCATGAGTATGCTAAAACTAACAGTATTATGGTCACTATCTCCAAAATGGTCACCCACTGCTACTTTATCCACTTGCCCAGCTTCATTTCGAAGACTAAATTCAGAATTGTGCCCCTTCTCGTTGGGCTTGTTACGTGCTGGCTAAAAAAGTTCTCGAATGCAATTCAAGAATTTTGCGCTCTCTGTGCCCTTCACACTGTTTGTATCCCATTTGATATTAGGGTAGTTGAAATCCCCAACTATTATTGCACTATTATTCTTGCACTCAGAAATTTGCGAACAAATTTGTTCTTCTATCTCCCTCTCACTATTTGGGGGTTACTCCTAGTATTCCTAGTAGTGTGGCTGCCCCTTTTTTATTTCTGAGCTCAACTCATATGGCCTCATTTGATGATTCATTTAGCACATTATCCGTCCTCACAGCTGTTATCAATTCCTTAAACCAATAATGCTACACCCCCTCCTTTTTTAACCCCCTCTCCATCCAGGGATGTAAAGCTGCCATTTTTTTCCCCTCTTTAAGTCGAGTTTCCGTTATAGCAATGATATCATGTTGCCATGTGTCTATCTGTGCCCTCAGCTCATCGGCTTTATTTGCTATACTCCTTGCATTTAAATAAATACCTTTTAACACTGCCAAATTTCTGTGCTGCACACTTTTTAACCTTTGTTTTAAAAAAAGCAGTTCTGATGAAAGATCGTTGACCTGGAACGTTAACTCTGTTTTACTCTCCATCGATGCTGCCTGACCTGCTGACTATTTCCAGCATCTTCTGTTTTTATTAAGGAAGAAGCAGACCCAGTCTACACTCAGTTATGGTATCCAAGGAGGCAGCAATTAAGATACAAAAACAGAAAGTGCTGGAAATACTCTGCAGGTCAGGCAGCATCTGTGGAGAGAAAGACAGAGTTAACATTTCAGGTCCATGACCTTTCCAGCATTTTCTGTTTTTGTTTCAGATTTCCAGTATCCACAGTATTTTTGCTTTCGTGTTAGCAATTAGGATAGTTCTACTGGTCCCATGACTGGTGGGTGAAAGGAACAGATGAATTACCCGAGTTCCATTTCTCCTCATCTACCCTTCTGGTTCTGTTAGCAACTATCTTAAATCTGTGTCCTCTGGTTACCGACCCACCTGCCACTATCAAAACACTTTGTGATTTTGAACACTTCTATTAAATCTCCCCTTAACCGTCTAGGCTCTAAAGAGAGAGTAAGCTTTACAGAGTTGAGCTTATTTAAGTTGGAAAAAAAATAAAAACTTGCATTTCTGCAGCATCTTTCACAACCTCAGGTCATCCAAAAGTACTACGCAGACAATGGAGTACTTCTGAAGTGTAGTCACTGATGTAATCCAGGAAATACAGCAGCCAATCTTTCCACATCAAGCTCCCACAAACAGCAATGTGATAATAATCTGATAATCTGTTTTATTGATGTTGGTTGGGAGATAAATGTTAGCTAGGACACTAGGGAGAACTCTCCCAGCTCTTCTTGAACTAGTGGCATGGGATCTTTTGCATCTCTGTGAGAGGGAATATAGAACCTCTATTTAACATCTCATCTGAAAGATAGCACCTCAGACAGTGCAGCACTCCCTCAGGACCGCCAAGATTTTGTGCTCAAGTCTTTGGGGTCGGGCTGAGAACTCACAACCTTCTGACTCAGATAGTACTACCAACTGAGCCAAGGTTGGCATCTAGCTAGACCCATAAGGGTAGCCCAGTGTCATCAGGACAAAAAGCACACCACTAATAAAACAATTGAACACAAGAGACCCACCAAAAAGAAGCGTAGCGTTGGGTAGTGTGGTCCTAAGAGGAGATTGGAAGGAACAGAAAGCAGTGTATGAGCTATTGGAATTATTGGCATGCGGGAAGGCAGTGCTTCTTGTATGTGGGGATAACCTGGTTGACACAAAGTGTTACTGCTTATCAATGGGACTGACTGGTCAGGAATTTTCTGTTACCAACCTTTCACTGAGTGGGAGGTCTGATGGAATGCAAAGTGCTGGATACAGTTACTTGTGTTGTTCTTTTGGGAGATTGCAGATGTAGCAGAGGCTTTTTTTCATATGAAACATGGTCGCGTGTCATTCTGTGAGTGTAATGGTGCGTGTAATCTGAGAAGTAAGGTATCCACTGCAGTCCGGCAGTGACCTCACAATGGCACAGACCCATTGCTGCCGCTATTCCGTTGGGGTCCTCCGGGCAGGTGGCCCAAGAGGTCGCTTGAAGAGAAGAGAAGAGGGTCATCTGGCCACTGGGCCCCTGAGGAGTGCTCCTCTTGGCCCCACAAACCTTGCCTGGGCCGCTCCCCCTCCCCCCTCCCCTCTGCTCCACCCTTGGTATCTGTGGCTTCAGCTGTCTGAGCCCTAAGCCTCTCTGCCTCACTACCTCTCTTCTGCTTTGATGCTCCTTAAAACCAAACTTTCTGGTTGCGTAAGCTAATATCCACTTATGTGGCTTCGCGTCAAATTTTGTGATAATGTTCCTATGAAGTGCCTTGAGACATTTTATTACATTAAAGGTGCAATATAAATGCAAGTTGTTGTTGAAACAGCCATTGTGGGCCCCACTTCCACCAGGATCACATCTGGACAACACAAGTGCATCTGCATCATTATAATCTGCATCCTTTTATATATATATATATATATATGAAGAAAAATATAGGAATTTCAATGCCAAAGTCTGCAAATACCTCAGTCAAAGTTTCTCAGCCTGCAACTGAAAGTCTCTCTCTGTTCCCAAAGGCCAGAATTAAAAATTCTCAATGTGATGCAGAGTGAGGCTGGTCGATGAAGCCAATCACCACCTTAATATAAGCGGGGGGTGGGATCCAAGGTCAGGTTCAAACACTGATGGTGTGTTTGCCACCAGCTCAAAGTGTCACTGTGAAGAAAAATATCTCCAGTAACTACCATTACTGGTGCAAAAATAAATTTTCTACAGAAAGCAGACTGCAGACTCAGCTCACATCAGTTAAGAATGACTGCAATCCAACACGTTGATTTGTATTCTCAAATTAATTAGCATAATTTTAATTAAGTTTTCCCTTTTAGTTTTTCCCCTCCTGTCCTGAAGGTGTTTGTGTCTTGCTGGGGGACAGTTCAAAAGAAAATAACCTTGCAGGTCTCCCCAAAAGTCATCTTTATGTGGAAAGAAATACAGGAAAAAAAGGTCAGCCAATTTGCGCATAGCAAGCTCCCACAAATGGCAATGACCAGATAATCTGTTTTACTGGTGTTGGTTGATGGATAAATATTTACCAGGCCACTCAGTAGGATTCCACTGCTGTTCTTTGAATAGTACACTGGCGTTCTTTTAGATCCACCTGAGAGTAGAGACTGGGCCTCGGTTTAATGCCTCACCCAAAAAAAAGCATCACCACCGGTGTAGCACTCCCTCAGCCTTGCTTTTTGCTCAAGTCTCTGGCATAAGGCTTGAACCCAAACCTTCTAGATTTAGAGGTAACAATGCTACTTACTGAGCCACAGCTGAACAGCTCAAGTGAGGTCAGTTTGACATTGGTATAGAGAAATGGAAAGAGCAAGGCAGTGGGAATAGTTTGAGATTGTTACAGGGTTATTGAGATTCGTTTGGGATTGATACAGGGTTAGTGGGGTTAGATTGGGATTGATGCAGGACTTTGAGGAGAGAGCAGGGCAGTGGGATAGTTTTTAATGGTTCCAGCAATGGGCTAAATAATGTCCTTCTGTGCTGTAAACCTGTATGGTTCTGTGATAACAATCTGGCTGGAAGATGATTCTTGTCAAGAGAAATCATTCTCTATCTTGCCTTACAGCTTTACGATGCTTTATGGTTCTTTACAATAGGGAAGGAAGAGGGAACTGAAAGAAAAGCTTTAATATAGAGGGCACCTTATTACATCTCTGCAAAAACATCCCAATGGGCTTTGTGTGCAATGAATTACTTCATAGTGCAGTGAACTGTTGCAAGCGCGGCAGCCATTTTGCACATAGCAAGATCCCAAAAACAGCAAAGGGGTGAATGACCAGTTGTTCCAATACTGGGAATATTTGTTGAGAGAGGAATATTGCCCAGGATATCAAGAACTCTCTGCTGGTCTTCAAGTGGCACCATGGGCTCTTTAACATCCTCCCGAGCTAACAGAATAGGGCTTTAATTTAATCTCTCCCCCAGGGAACAGGCCTAAATTAATCAGCTGAAGGGTATGGGGATTGAATTCACACATATCTGACCTAAAGATGAGAGTGTTATCAACTGAGCCAAGCTCACACCACAGTGAGATTCTTACTCTCTCATCCAAGGCCGTACCCCTACCAGCTGAGCATCAAAAAGCCTAGGCAAACATCTGCCTGCTCCCTCAGCAAGGCATAGTGCGCAATGGAAAGGGGGAAAGAGAATATTTAGTTAAAAATGCCTTTTAAAAAAATAAGTATTTTTAAATAAATAGGATGTGGAGAGACTAGCGAAACTGGTATTGTTTTCGTTAGAGCAGAGAAAGTTAAGAGGAGATTTAATAGTGGTGTTCAAAGGGTTTTGATAGCTTAAATAGGGAGAAACTTCCACTTGCAGGAGGGACAGTAACCAAAGGACACACGTTAAAGATATCTGGCAAATGTTCAGAGGAGAGATGAGGAGAATTTTTTTGTACAGCAAGTTGTTATGATCTGAAATGTGCTGCCTGAGAGGGCGGTGGAAGCAGATTCAATAGTAACTTTCAAAAGAGAATTGGATATATATTTCAAAAAGAAAACTTTTCAGGCTATGGGGAAAAGTGGGGAGAGCTGGCACAGGCACAATGGGTTAAATGGCCTCCTGCTGTGCTGAATGGCTTTATAAGTATTCGTCTAAAGAATGTTCCTTGTGAATTCATCAAATGTTTAATGTGAGGACAGCCTCACCCATGTGGTAAACACCCCGTTGACATCAAGTATCCTCGATTATTTCATATAAACATAGACACATAGATAAGGGGAGTCTGGACAGCAAGGAGTTCTGCAAAACCTAGTCAAACGTGTTTTGTCTTTGAGTTGTTATGGCTTCTGTAAGTGGGAACAAAGCCAGCACTCCTCGAACGGTCTGACAGGAACGGGTTAACTCCAACTATCATGAAAAAACATGACTGACCACACATTTCTGTCACTGATTTAAATTTCAATTGATTTATTTTTTGCAAAACACAACTAGCAACACAACGGGCACCACATCCCATTACACAGAACATATTCGACAGGCAGAGGCAAGAGCACATAGCCTGTCGAAGGTCACTACACAAAGCCTCACATAGTGTAACATCACATGCTTGGCAACGTGCGTATCAAAGACTGTTTCACAGAGCCAGTTCAATCTATCTTTCTGCCTCACGGACGGTCAAGGACACTGCTCCTGCCCTGTTTGTGAAGAATCCAGTTAGCTCGGGTAGCAGGAAGCTGGATTGTTTTGTGTTTACTGAGGCAAGGATGTGCGCAAGCAATTCACTATACCAAGGATCTCCTGATCTCAACTCTGCTTTTGCGGGGAGGTGCTGAGTATTTTCTCAGGAGGAGGCAGCAAGGAGTCATTGGACCAAACAATCCTGGCCACTCGACAGTGTCTGCTCTAATTACAGCTTTGTAGGGTTCAGAACTAACCCAACTGCCCTCATTTATTAATAAATCCAATAGGGAATTCAGGAGAAACATCTTTGCCCAGAGAGTGGTGAGAAAATGGAACTTGCTACCACCGGAATAGTTGAGGCAAATAGCATAGATCCATTTAAGGGGAAGCTAGATAAACACTTAAAGGAGAAATGGAATAGAAGGTTTTGTTGATAGGGTTAGATGAAGAAGGGACAGAAGAAGGCTTGTGTAGAACACATATGCCAGCATAGACCAGTTGGGCCAAATGACATTCTATGCTGTAGACTCTGTACCGTAAAACTTATTGTTCTTCCCCTGACTACATACTACAAAATAGTGATAATTTGTAGATAAAATGTCACATGGAGTGTTAAACAACTCCTGTCCTTCCTGAAACCACTCTCACTAGCAAAAAATAGTGGAAACAGGCAAATAATTATAGTTTTGTATTCAGAAAGTTATATTTAATATTCTTTAAAAGTAAATTCGTCACTCTCTCTTGTAAAGTGATGATCCTAGTGAAAGTGTTTGGTTAAAATTCTCTGTAAAGCCATTGGGCTGTGCAGCAGAACCCAGATTAAGATGCTTATTCAAGAACTCGCTGTCCTGTAGGGAGTTGCCAACAGAAGGAAAGTTGCAAACCATGAGGATGTGAAAAAGTAAGGCTGGTGTTGTCACCACTGGCCTTGATTTCTAGGGGTCTTGCTCATATTTTTCTTTTGGTTTGCTGGTGTCTTGGATAGACAAGAAGATCTTCAGTAAGAAAGGATGCATTGAAAACATGGAATCTCCAAGGATTTGACATCAATTTAATATAATGAAGGTCAAAGTCAAACCTCTGTTGCACTCCAGAGATTTGAACACAAAACTCACTCCAGTGCAGTACTGAGGGAGTACTGCATGGTGACAGGTACATTTTTTTGGATGAGACATTAAACCAAGGCTCCGTCTGTCCTCTCAGATGGACGCAAGCAATCCCACGGCAGTATTTTGAATAAGAGTATGGGCGATCTCCCCAGTATTCTAGGCAATATTTATCATCTGTCGTTATCACAGTGCTGGTTGTAGGGCCTTACTGTGCACAAATTGGCTGTCGCATTACCAACATTACAACAGTGACTACATTTTAAATGTGCTACTAGTGGTGAATCTCGCCCTCATCAAGTTGAACAGTGGCAGTGCTAGGAATGGAACACTTTCTGCCTTTCAGTACCCAGCTCCATCATCAAGCACTCGCCCAGATATACCGGAAAAAGCTCACCTCAGCAACGTGCAGTAGCATCAATCTCAGGTGCCTGCAATTGCATTAATGTGGCACTTTTATTTCCTGTATCAGCCATTCGTGCTTCCTTCATGTGAAGATTTGGAACTATGTTGAATTGGTTGATGAGACCAACTGGTAAACAACCAAGGTGATTTTCCTGACAACATATGAGCATATTCAAGATGGAAATCGATAGATTTTTGGACACTAAGGGAATCAAGGAACATGGGAAAAGGGCGGGAAAGTGGAATTGATGTAGAAGGTCAGCCATGATCTTACTGAATGGCAGAGCAAGATCAAAGGGCCATATGCCCTATTCCTGTTCCTATTTCTTATGTTCTTATGGAACAAACATTCAAACGACATAGAATTTACAGCAGAGAAGCAGGTCATTCGACCCAACTGGTTTATGCCTGTGTTTATGCTCCACATGAGCCTCCTCCCATCCTTCTTCATCTCACCCCATCAACACAACCTTCCATTCCTTTCTCCCTTATGTGCTTATTTAGCTTCCCCTCAAATACCTATGTGCTATTCACCCCAATTACTCATTCTGGTAGTGAGTTCCACATTCTATAATGATTAAAAAAATAGATTGAGGAAGTTGGCCTTCCTTCCTTTGTAAAAAAGACCCGAGACAACCCAGTTTAAGTTTTAAAGGTTATCAAGGGAATTGGCAACATTTAAACAGGCAGAGTTCACTTCTTCTTCTTCTTTGGCCCCCTTGTCTCGAGAGACAATGGGTAAGCGCCTAGAGGTGGTCAGTGGTTTGTGAAGCAGCGCCTGGAGTGAATAAAGGCCAATACTAGAGTGACAGACTCTTCCACAGGCGCTGAAGATAAAATTGGTTGTCGGGGCTGTTACACAGTTGGCTCTCTCCTTGCGCTTCTGTCTTTTTTCCTGCCAACAGCTAAGTCTCTTCCACTCGCCACTTTTTAGCCCCGCCTTTATGGTTGCCTGCCAGCTCTGGCGATCGCTGGCAACTGACTCCCACGACTTGTGATCAATGTCACAGGACTTCATGTCACGTTTGCAGACGTCTTTAAAGCGGAGACATGGACGGCCAGTAGCTCTGATACCAGTGACAAGCTCGCTGTACAATGCGTCCTTGGGGATCCTGCCATCTTCCATGCGGCTCACATGGCCAAGCCAACTCAAGCGTCGCTGGCTCAGTAGGGTGTAGATGGTGGGGATGTTGGCCACCTCGAGGACTTCTGCGTTGGAGATACGGTCCTGCCACCTGATGCCAAGGATTCTCCGCAGGCAGTGAAGATAGAATGAGTTGAGACGTCGCTCTTGGCGGACATACGTTGTCCAGGCCTCGCTGCCGTAGAGCAAGGTACTGTGGACACAGGCTTGATACACTCGGACTTTTGTGTTCCATGTCAGTGCGCCATTTTCCCACACTCTCTTGGCCAGTCTGGATATAGCAGCGGATGCCTTTCCCATGTGCTTGTTGATTTCTGCATCAAGAGACAGGTTACTGGTGATAGTAGAGCCTAGGTAGGTGAACTCTTGAACCACTTCCAGAGCGTGGTTGCCAATATTGATGGATGGAGCATTTGTGATGTCCTGTCCCATGATGTTTGTTTTCTTGAGGCTGATGGTTAGGCCAAATTCGTTGCCAGCAGCCGCAATCCTGTCGATGTGTCTCTGCAGACACTCTTCAGTGTGAGATGTTAACGCAGCATTGTCAGCAAAGAGGAGTTCCCTGATGAGGACTTTCCGTACTTTGGTCTTCGCTCTTAGACGGGCAAGGTTGAACAACCTGCCATCTGATCTTGCGTGGAGGAAAATTCCTTCTTCTGAAGACTTGAACGCATGTGAGAGCAGCAGGGAGAAGAAAATCCCAAACAGTGTAGGTGCAAGAACACAGCCCTGTTTCACGCCATTGAGGATAGGAAAGGGGTCTGCTGAATTGTGCCTTTCATATTGCCATGGAATGAGGTGATGATACTTAGTAGCTTTGGTGGACATCCGATCTTTTCTAGTAGTCCGAAGAGACCATGTCTGCTGACGAGGTCAAAGGCTTTGGTGAGATCTATGAAAACAACGTAGAGGGGCATCTGTTGTTCACGGCATTTCTCCTGTAGCTAGCGAAGGGAGAACAGCATGTCAATGGTGGATCTCTCTGCTCGAAAGCCACACTGTGCCTCAGGTAGCCAGGCTCAGCCAACCTCCGGAGCCTGTTTAAAACAACCCGAGCGAAGACTTTCCCCATTATGCTGAGCAGGGAGATTCCACGGTAGTTGTTGCAGTCACCACGGTCACCCGTGTTCTTATAGAGGGTGATGATATTGGCATCGCGCATGTCCTGTGGTACAGCTCCCTCATCCCAGCACAGGCAAAGCAGTTCGTGGAGTGCTGAGAGTATAGCAGGCTTGGCACTCTTGATTATTTCAGGGGTAATGCTGTCGTTCCCAGGGGCTTTTCCACTGGCTAGAGAATCAATGGCATCACTGAGTTCCGATTTTGTTGGCTGTTCGTCCAGCTCATTCATGACTGGCAGGAACTGGGCTGCATTGAGGGCGGTATCAGTGACAACATTTTCCCTGGAGTACAGTTCTAGGTAGTGTTCCACCCAGCGGTCCATTTGCTTGTGTTGCTATGGCACAGCGTTATGAGGCTGCACAATATACAGCCAGAGGCAGAGATTGAAGCATTTAACATTTAACAAGATTTAGTTGACAGAAAGGAGACTAAAGGATTAGGGGAACAGAGTGGGCACAAGCGATTAGCACTACTGCTCACGTGAAAGATAAACACCAACACAACTGGTTGGGCTGAAGACCTTGCATCCATGCTGTAATTCCTATATAATTCAACAAATTACATAGAATTAAATAGAATAATCAACACAGAAACAGCCCATTCTGCCCAACTATTCTGCGCTGGTGTTTATTCTCCACACAAGTGTCCTCCCATTCCATCATACCAGGATGCAGAAGCTAAAAGGAAGTTGGGGGCAAGAAATCCAACAGAGCTTTTCTGCAAAAGGATAAAGAGTTGCAGAATGAGTTATGCTGGAAGACTATTGAATCGAAAAGGTTCAACTAGCCATTGGATGCATTTGTGGACAGGGGATGGATTCATGGATATGGTGAGAAGGTGGGTAGGTGAGATCCATGAACGTGTGATCAATAGTGGACAGAAAAAGACCTGCTGATCCACCCACTGTACTGCCTTATGTATCACAATATACACTCTACCCCACAAAAACTGTCTGATCCCCTGAGAGAAACCAAAACCCAGGTTTAAACCCAGGCCAACTGGGGGAGAGTAAATCTGGAAATTCATCTCCAACTCCTAGCTCTCAGAAAGAATACACTTATTGGAATTATTGATTTATTTCCTATCAATTTTTAAAAAATATTATTAAATTGACCATATGTTTTACTTTGTTTTGGGACCTTTTCAGAATAAGGAGATTACCATCCCACCAGAATGGACCTAGCGTCAGAGATGAAAAATAGCTGTTCAAACATCTAGAATGCATTTACTTACTGCTTAGACAATAGTGCTCAGAGAGTCACTATGAAACAGTAAAGTGAACCTTCTGCCTGCACTGGCAAAGATGAATGAGAGAGAAACGCAAGCTGACAAAAAACAGTGTCAGCTTTAAAGGTCAAACATCTCTCTGTTCGGCATGAAGCCAAGGAAAATAATCTAATCATTTTTAAAACATTGTATCTACGAGAAGCAGTAAGGAAACATCGGAGAGAAAAAAAGTTGTCATCTTTGTCTTTTCAATAAATAAAAGTTTCCAATTTAATCTGCAAGGTTAACCTGATTCTCATAGAAAAACAATGAGAGCTTTAATGTGCTGATTATCTTTTAGCTTTTTGATGACACTGTATTTTCCAAGGAAACAGAGAGTGCTGTGACATTTCTGCCAATTGTTGCATCTGATGTTTTCAAATTGAATCTTTTTTACCTTCATTTTGTAAGTATTCTGGAGTCTTCCTCCACTGATGATGTCCCATGACATCTCCATGGATCCCATCCACGTCACTCTTCAGTCAGCCATACAGAGGATTCACAAGTTGTTCCCTGATCCCTGCCAGCCAGTCTCTCAAAGATAATAAATCCCAAACTAGTTTGCTGTTCAAGAACATGTTTGTTCAAAGACGGCAGCGTGCTAGGCAACAACTGACCCCTGATTTTGATGGCGTGCATTTTTATTCTGCAAGATACTTTTGCAAAAAACTCTTCGAATGCTCTCAAAGACTTAAAGACCAGGAAAGGGCAGGTGTTGGCTCATGGCCAGTGTTGTATTAGCTGATTCTAGCCAGGGTCAGTATTAGGGGTGCTGTATATGGCCTCAGCATATCCAGGCCACAGAGGGGGAAATCCATGAGAGTTCCTCCACACCCTGTTGTGGCCATCTAGTGAGAAGACAACCCTACTGTGCTGTGAAGCCTTGTGAATAGCCCCTCCACTATTTAGGTAATGGGGAGCTGAGCAGTGTACGGGAGTGGAGAGGGGCAAATAGGTGAGAAAAACTAATTTTAAAAATGTCCTTAACAATGGCTCGAGGGTAAATGCAATGATACTGAGGCCCAGGTTCAACACAGAGACAGCAGTCAATGGAACGGAATATCAGACGCTGTGTATAACACGCAGCCAATCCAATAGCACCCCATTTTGCACCACTGCCCAAGACGAATTTCTAGGCCTTGGGTCTGGCACATCAGGCACGCTTAGGGCTCGGCTTGGATGCTATTCCCACCAATATGCAAATACCCAATGTCTGAACGCACACATGAAAAATGACTGCATGAATGAGCTATTAAAATAGTTGCTAGCACTTATAAAATATTTGAAGAATATCTTCAGGATAGAAAAGAACAAAGACCATGCAATGATATAGTGTTTTTCACAAGCTGAGGACATCCCAAAGTGCTTTACAGCCAACGAAGTACTTTTGAAGTGGAGTCATTGTTGTAATGTGGCAGCCAATTTGCACACAGCAAGCTCCCACAAACAGCAATGTGATAATCTCCGGATAATTTGTTTAAGTGATGTTGGTTGAGGGATAACTGTTAGCCAGGACACTGGGGCGAACTCCCCTGTTCTTCTTTAAAAATTAGTGGCATCGGATTGTTTATATCCAACCGAGAAGGTTGATAGGGATTTGGTTTAACATATCATCCTAAAGACTGTCCCTCTGGCTGTGCAGCAGTCCCTCAGTACTGCACTGGGAGTGTCAGCCTAGATTTTGTAGTCAAGTGTCTAGAGTGAGACCTGAACCCACAATCATCTGATTCAGAGGTGAGAGTCCTATCCACTGAGCCAGGGCCTACACCTAAAGAACAACAGAATTGAGAAAATACTGCCATGTGTAAAACTGACCTGCACAACAGGTAGTTTCCTATTGCAATAAAACAATTGCAATCATATACGGGATGTATTGGGGAGCGGGGAGGTGTTGGGTTATCAGTCTTCTGCATGTGAGCTAATTTTACTTAAGAAGGCAATTATTTACATTGTTAGACACAATTCCACATGGGAGAGATACCATGGAATTGTAATCAATATGACATTACGAAGGACTAGAGGAATGCACAGGTAGAATCGTTAATCAGTATCTTCCATGCGTGCCGCTTTTAAAAGAGACAGCACCCCATCTGTTAGTCTATCTGGTAAAATATTTATTATAAAACATGTTTCACTTTGTGTGACCCTTTCTGACCCACCATTTCTCCCAAAAGTAATCCCAATAACCCTTTGAGTGAGAATGCCAATTTAATGCTGAATTTGAGATCATTTAGTGCTGTGTCTGAGACTTGACTGAGACTTCATTTCACATAGGACGTTTACAGCCCACAGGCGGAGGAAACTCTCAGTGCCCCTGACTTCATTCAAACACAGGGATGGGCAATAAATGCTGGCCTAGCCAGCGATGCCCACATCCCACGAGCCAAAAAAAAACAAGAAAAAAAACAAGTTCTTGTTGTGAAAGGACAGTGCTTAACGAAAAGACTACCCAGCTGCCCTCAGCATTGGTCTCTGGTCCCATGTGTTTCATTTTTAAATTATCCCTCCCTGTGTTTAGTTCCTTTATATTGCCTCACACCACTTGCCGGGGAAGATGGTGAAACACAATGTGTTCAGAGTACTCTCACATGCTATTGTACAAAGACACGAGAGCAGCGAAGTGTGTGCCCTCCGATAACAAATTTAAAACATGTGTGTTCACACAATGTATACCAGCAATGGCCAACACCTAATTCATAAGGAGTGGCCTGCACACCACATGATGGGTTAGGGGAGATGTGCTGCTTGATGGCAGGTGACGTGATGTGCTCCTAGTGTGAAAAGACTAAGTGGATGATCAAAGCTGAGATGGTGGGAGGGCCTGAATAGAAGATTGGCAATGAGCAGACAAGCCGTGGAAGTTCTAAAAACATCTTGGTGAGGTCTTATGCTAACTTGGTTATGTCAATTGACTGGTTATTAAGAAGAATTAGCAACAACAACAAGAATAGAAAATGGCTAGTAGGCAGTAATTTATTCCCAGGGCTTTGCTGACATTCATCAGAACTGAGTACCAGTGAGATATTTTACCGTAGACACAATCACAACTGAGTCTGTTTCTGTTCTCACTTAACATTCGTGTGCACCCATTCAAACATACATGTCACAGGAGGACTCAGGAGCAAACAGGCACAGGGCCCTTGCTAATGTTCCTTCTCCAGGGGCACTGATGTTGGCCTTCATACGTCGCCTGTTGCCGTGCCTGGGATTTGTTAACTCAGCATAGATCGATAATCAAATCTGGCAACTCCTGATCTGCATCACACAATTTTATCCTTCAAGATATTTATTTCTATTTTTGAGTTGGAGAGAAGGCAGTGATGCAAGAGATTGGAAAGGTATTTCTCTTAAGCAGCTATTTCCATTAAAGATCCTGAAGATTATTGGACCATGTAAGAAAATAAGTCTTGAGCAAACTATTTTAACTACTAGTGAGCTGACCCAAAATTGATACCATCAATATGATGCCACGTGTTTTTGTTTTGTGTATCATCTTATGTATAAATAAACCCGACTATCAGAGTTAGCCTGGACAAAACAGTTTGGCAGTGTGGTATTTATTATCTTTCACAGCAGATAGATGAGCATGGTAATTTCTGATGCATTATACATGTAATTAAAGGACAATTGTTAGCATTATATTTATGCCACACATAAAGGTAGGTATTCCAATTCAGCGGTGATCTGCCTGTTTTTTAGACACTGCCTTTTTGCTGTGATTGTAAATTAAACTCTTCGGAAGGATCCTGAATTGTAACATCACTTGATTAATAGAAACAATTAATGTAAAAACTGTTGTTATTGGCATCCTTCCATCTACAAGAGATGACGGACACACAGTAAACCATACATTTATATGGGGTGTCTTCATATGTTGCATCTTTGCTGTAAAGACTAAGGGCTATGTTAACTGGCAGAAATTTATTGAGCTCATAGATGGTGACATGATCCATCAAGGTCAAACTCAAATCATTTATCAATATTGATTGACCTCCAAGGTTTTTAGTACCTGTATAATTCTTCACATTCTATACATATTTATTCATTTCTTATTGTGTTAAAAGGAGCTGAGGTAAGCCCAGTAATACTTGAATCAGAAAATCATTGCAAATATCTGACAGATCTCTTTGATTCAAACACAGAGATTAAGGGAGAAGTCTAATAGTGAGTTTCAAATTGATATTGAGGAGGTAAATAGTGAAATACTGTTGATGTTTGTTCAACAAGTAAACATAGATTATCATTAGAAGAAGGATGGTGAAATTTGGAAAAATCATTTCAGACAAAGAGTTAATAGAACATGAAATGCTTTACCCTAGGAGGCCACTGAGGCCAAGACTATAACATTGTTTTAAAAAGAATTGGTATGTATTGGGAAGGGCAGAGTATAAAGGGATTATGGGGAAATGGGATTAGAGTAGGCAGCTCTAATTGAAAAGCTAGCACTGGCAGGCATGATAGGCTGAATGGCCTCTTTCATTCCTGAAAAATCAATGGTTTTATGGCATTACTCAAGTATGATATCATTAAGAACTGCAGGAGAAGGGTCAAGCCCATTAACCGGTTGGGCTGAATGGCCTGTTTCTGAGCTGTAAATTCCATGTATAGCACAGGACACCAGCAAGGCTGACAAGAGTGGGGAGAAGACAGGGTAAACCAAGATGTAAGGAGGAAGGAAAGACTAAGGAAGATAAGAAGTTGCACAGTTTATTGATCTGGAGAACGAGTTAAGAGTAGGGAATGGGTATAATGAGCCCTGATTTTATCACAGGGAAATCACTGGAAGTGGGTAGGATGGCATTCTTATTGCTTTGGATGAACAAGAAGGGAAAGCTTGGTCTAAAATTAAATGAAATCATGTGATTCCCAATGCAGTCATATCAGGTTTTATATCCCAGCATATGAATTGTAAATAAAAATCTATCGATCTGAAATTTATACCATCAGTTCCAGTCATGTGGTAATGTATGACTAGTTTCAGTCTTGTGATATATACTGGTTCTTTTGCTCCGATTGTTGCTACTAATTGTGTTCAAATTTCTGATTTAATATTCCACATTTTGTTGACAGTATGATAAAGATTAACACATATAGGAGTAAATCAGAAAATGCCAGAAACTCCCAGCAGGTCAGGCAGCATCTGTTCAGAGCTAAACTTTCAGGTCGATGACCTTTCATCAGCTCTCCAATTACATATAGGAGCAGAAATGCCTCCAGCTTTCCAGCTTAATGGGGAGTAAAGGGTGAATATAAAGGACCAATATATTGTGCTCACTATGCAGTAGCAACCAATTAATAGGGAAGAAAGATGCACCTCCGCGTTTCCCCACCGTGTAGAGAGAAAAGATACTCTTACCAATTACTTCTTTGACTTTTTTCATGTCAAAACTGGTGATAAATAGCAGACCCTCCTGTAACATCTCACTCCAGTAGAAGGTGATGGTGAGGAGCACTGGAGAGTGGATTCATTGCAAACAGTAGAGTAACTGTTGGCCTGAGGGTCACTCTGCAGCCAGCCAGCCCTAAGACATCACAAGCAACAATGACATTAATACAGCACCTTTATCATAATAAAACATCCCAAGGTGCTTCACAGGAGTGATTATCAAACAAAGTTTGATACCGGGTCACATAAGTAGATATTAGGAGAGGTGAAGTAGACATTAGGACAGGTGACCAAATACTTGGTCAAAATTGTAGGCTTTAAGGAGGAGTGTCTTAAAGGAGAAAGAGGGTAGAGAGGTTTAGGGAGGGAATTCCAGAACCTAGGGCTTAGGTAGCTGAAAGCACGGCCACCAATGGTGGAGTGATGAAAATCGGAGTGCACAAGAGGCCAGAATTGGAAGAACACAGAATCACGGAGAATTGTAGGGCTGAAGGAAGTTAAAGAGGTAGGGAAGGGGGAGGTCATGGAGGGATTTGAAAACTTTCCGTGACTCAGGCTGGGGTACAACCCCACCAGAGCCGACAGACTTGCTGTACGTCATCCAAAAGGCCAATCTTTATTTGTCAGTCCAGACAGCAAGTGTCCATGAGTTAGTTGCTTGGCCATGGAGGTCATCACAAGTCTGAGCTTGCCCTTATTTGAAAAGCCCTCAAGCATGCTGTGTAGCAGGGTTGAGATGGGGGTGGATTCCCCCCCCCCCACCCGCTTTGGTTGACTTTCACAGAATCACAGAATTGTTACAGCGCAGAAGGAGGTCATTTGGCCCATCGTGTCCATTCTGGCTCTCTGAAAGAGCAACTCCCTCAGTTCCATTCCCCTGCCTTCTCCCCATAACCCTGCACATTCTTCCTTTTCATATAACTGTGTAATTCACTTTTGAATGCTTTAATTGAACCTGTCTCTACCACGTTGTCAGGCAGCACATTCCAGATCTTAACCACTCGCTGCGTGAAAAAGTTTTTCCTTGTGTCACTTTTGCTTCTCTTACCAAATACCTTAAATCTGTGCCCTCTCGTTCTCGATTCTTTCATGAGTGGGAACAGTTTCTCTCTATCTACTCTGTCCAGACCCCTCATGATTTTGAATACTTCTATCAAATCACCTCTCAGCCTTCTCTTCTCCAAGGAAAACAGTCATAACTTCTCCAATCTATCTTCATAACTAAAATTCCGCATCCCTCGAACCATTCTCATGAATCTTTTCTGTACTCTCTCCAATGCCCTCACATTTTTCCTAAGGTGAAGCACCCAGAATTGGATGCAATACTCCAGCTGAGGCCGAACTAGTTTCTTACACAAGTTCAACATAACTTCCTTGCTCTTGTACTCTATGTCCCTAATAATAAAGCCTAGGATACTGTATGCTTTATCAACCTGTCCTGCCACCTTCAATGACTTATGCACATATACATCTAGATCCCTCTGCTCCTGCACCCTCTTTAGAATTGTACCCTTTATTCTATATTGTCTCTCCATGTTCTTCCTACCAAGATGAATCATTTCACATTTCTCTGCATTGAACTTCATCTGCCACCTGTCTGCCCATTCCACTAACTTGTCTATGTCCTTTTGAAGTTCTAAACTATCCTCCTCACAGTTCACAATGCTTCCAAGTTTCGTATAATCTGCAAACTTTGAAATTGTGCCCTGTACACCAAGGTCTAGGTCATTAATATATATCAGGAAAAGGAAAGGTCCCAACACTGATCCCTGGGGAACTCCACTACAAACCTTCCTCCAGCCTGAAAACATCCATTAACCACTACTCTTTGCTTCCTGTCACTCTGCCAATTTCGTATCCATGTTGCTACCGTCCCTTTTATTCCATGAGCTACAAGTTTGCTCATAAGTCTGTTGTATGGCACTGTATCAAACACCTTTTGAAAGTCCATGTACACCAAATCAACAGCATTGCCCTCATCAACCCTCTCTGCTACCTCCTCAAAATACTCCATAAGTTAGTTAAACATGATTTTCCCTTAAGAAATCCATGCTGGCTTTCCTTAATTAACTTGCATTTGTCCATCTGACTATTGATTTTGTCCCAAATTATTTTTTCTAGAGATTTTCCCACCACCAAAGTTAAACTGACTTGCCTGTAGTGGCTGGGCTTATTTTTATACCCTTTTTTGAATAAGGGTGTAAGGTTTGCAATTCTCCAGTCCTCTGGCACCACCCCCAAGTGTAAGGAAGACTGAAAATTATGGCCAGTGCCTCTACGATTTCCACCCTCAATTCCCTCAGTATCCTTGGATGCATCTCATCTGGCCCTGGTGCTTTATCCACTTTAAGTACAGACAGCCTATCTAATAGTTCCTCTTTATCAATTTTAAACCCCTCTAGTGTCTGACTTACCTCCTCTTTCAACATTGCCTGGGTTGCATCGTCTTCCTTGGTAAAGACAGATAGGGGCGGCACAGTGGTGCAGTGGTTAGCACCGCAGCCTCACAGCTCCAGCGACCCGGGTTCAATTCTGGGTACTGCCTGTGTGGAGTTTGCAAGTTCTTCCTGTGTCTGCATGGGTTTCCTCCGGGTGCTCCGGTTTCCTCCCACATGCCAAAGACTTGCAGGTTGATAGGTTAATTGGCCATTGTAAATTGCCCCTAGTGTAGGTATGTGGTAGGGAAATATAAGAACAGGTGGGGATGTGGTAGGAATATGGAATTAGTGTAGGATTAGTAAAAATGGGTGGTTGATGGTCGGCACAGTCTCGGTGGGCCGAAGGGCCTGTTTCAGTACTGTATCTTAAAAACTAAAACAGATGCAAAGTTCATTTAATACCTCAGCTGTGCCCTCTGCCTCCATGTGTAAATCCCCTTTCTGGTCCCTAATCGGCCCCACTCCTCCTTTTACCACCTTTTTACTATTTACATGCCTATAGAAAACTTTGGGATTTCCTTTAATGCTAGCTACCAGTTTCTTTTCATGCTGTCTCTTTGCTTCTCGTATTTATTTTTTTCACTTCCCCTCTGGACTTACTATATTCATCCTGGTTCTCAATAATATTTTCTACCTGGCATCTGTCATAAGCACACTTTTTCTTCTTTATCTTAATCTCTACCTCTTTTGTCATCCAGGGAGCTCCAGATTTGTTTGCCCTCCTTTTTTCCTTCGAGGGAACATACCTTGACTGTGCCCGAACTATCTCTTCTTTGAAGGTAGCCCATTGTTCAGCTACTGGTTTTTCTGCCAGTTTCTGACTCCAATTTATTTGCCCCAGCTCCATTCTTACCCCATTGAAGTTGGCCTTCCCCAGTTAATTATTCTTACCCTGGTTTGCTCTTTGTCCTTTTCCATGGTCAGCCTAAACATTATGATGCAATGATCACTGTCCCCTAAACACACTCCTACTGATACTTGATCTACTCGGCCCACCTCATTCCCAAGAACCAGGTCTGGCAGTGCCTCCTTTCTCGTTGGACCAGCAACATACTGTTGTAGAAAATTTTCTTGAACACACTCTGGGAACTCTTGCCCCTCACTGCCCTTTACACTAATATTATTCCTGTCTATGTTTGGATAAAGTCTCCCATTATAACTATCCTATAATTTTTGCACCTCTGTAATTTCATTGCAAATTTGTTCCTCCACATCCTTCCCACTAGCTGGTGGCCTATCGACAACACCGAATAATGTAACCGCACCTTTTATTGTTCCTTAGCTCTAACCAACTTGATTCTGTCCTCAACCCCTCTGGGACGTCCTTCTCCTTCCCTATGTTGCTCCATATTACTCCCTAGACTGATATTTGTTTTTATCTACTTATCTCACACAAGATATAGAAAAATACAAAAAAAAACACACCCTGGTGTGGGTTGTGAATCTGAACTATTTCAAGATGTTCAGAATTACTCACATTTCGAACTGACTTGTGAACTCATTCCGCCTGGCGACCTGGGATTTTTTTGCAAACTCATTTGATTTCCCATACCTCATTCTGTCACCGTGCCAATTTTTTTAGAAAACTCGATTAGGGGGTGGATTGATCAGATCCCCCCCGGCCGCCACCTTAAGAGCTCTGCTCCTCCCTCAGCCCTGATGCATTGCTGTGTTCGTGGGGCCAGGCGTCGGAGGTGGGGACAGGTGGCGAGAGATGCTGGCGAGAGAGCCTACTAGAGATTGGGCTTCCGTGAACTGACAGACACAACGGTACTAGACTTCAAACCAACCTCGACACAGCAAAGAGATTCAGGGACCGAGAGCAAAGGAATCTCCCAGTGTTCTTCTAACCGAACTAGGCAGAGAACCAGCACTGGGAAAGAGTCTCTAACACAGGTACCATTTGGGAATGTTAGAACCGGACAACATTTAAGGGCAATATTTATTGAGAGTGTTAACTGCAACATTTGAACAGTAATGCACGATTTTCGGGAGGCGTTCGCTTGGGTTAAATTCGATCAATTGCGGGATTAAATCTCTCATCACATCACCGATATGAAAATCATGTTTACATTTTTTTTAGACCTATACACGGGTTGTATAATTAATTTGTAGGAAATCTTTGGGGTGGTCTTGCAATTTGGGGATTTAAGTGATTTGCGCAAAAAATAACCGAATATTAATGAGATTGCAAATTAATTTCCTAACATGATGGAAGTTTTGTGTACAACATTTTTTGCTACTCCCATATACTGTCCCGATGTTCGCAATGATCAACAACTAAAAATGCGTCAAACTACCCAACCTTGCAATCAGTAAACGTTAATAGGACGCTTAATCTCGACCCCATCAAACAAAAAACATTTTAATTTATTTTTCTTATTTTCGCAGTAAGAAGGGAGAGAGGAGGGGGTCGGGGAGGGGGGGGGCGGTGGGGGGTGTCCTGAATTTCCTGAAATTCTTGTGGGACGAGGAGAGTGGGTTTCCAGGAGCGAGTCCTCGCGGTTAATCTGGTTTAAAATGAGTGAATATTAAAACAGAAAGGATTAACTTTGAGGTGAATGAGATTACGGTAATTGAACTGGGAGATATATGGGTGGAACCGAATCTTAGTTTAGGTGGGCAAAAGATTCTCTTTGAATAAAAAGGGCAGATAGCAATTAGTTATAATGGGCAAAAGATATATTTTAACAACTGGATCAGATTCTCACCTAAGAAAGTAAATAATTCTCCCGAATTAAAATGCATTTTGGCGCTTTTTATTTAATACGTTCTATTAACAAAACTGAACTAAGCGTTTTTTAAAGTAGGCTAAATTGGTAAAGAGCGAGCTCCCTAAGAAATCTGCTATTAACCTTTATTTAAGCAAAGTTTTCTAAAGTTATATCTGGATTTATATCAGTGAGAGAAACCAAAGTGTATCTGGAAGATTATTGTCTTCCTCTCATTTTAAGATCCAAACTGCAATTTATGTGAAAACACAGTGACCGTTCTTGGACTGGAACCGAGGGGATTGAGTGCTTTGGGACGGAGAAAGGAGAGGAAAAGTCGCCTGAAGTTTCTTAGAAAAGTCAGCATATAAGGGTGAAAAAGAGAACAAACCCGAGCACCTCTCGTATTATTGAATGATTTAAATTAGACTTTGGACTCCTGGACTGTTCTGTTTATGTCTTCAATTTCATCACTGTAACAGACTGGGTTACTGAAGCATGTTTTATAAGTCTAACATGCACTGTTAAACTAGGATCCATGTGGCTGCTGTAGTGTGATGAATGTGTGTCCTTAGTAATGAATTATCTTGTAGCCTGACCATCTGGCCAACAGTATGAAGTAAAAACAGGAAATGCCGCAACTGTCCAACGTCAGAGAGGAGAAAAGTGGTTTTGGTCTTTACTACCAAAAACTATGAACTCTTTTCCTTTTTACAGATGTTAATTAGCCTCTTGTGCATTGTCAGGATTTTCCCCCCAGATTTTCAGCCTCAAATTCTCCCCCCCCCCCCCTCCCCCTCCCCCCCACTTCGAACCAAGAGAATATTTCACCCTCTCGCCGCTTTAAACTGCGAAATGACTGCGTAAAAGAGTATTCAAACAGCGCAATGGTGTGAAATTGTTTGGTTCGGTTTTCAACAGAGACATTAACCCACTTATTTTAACATTAAAATAGCAGAGAGATGGATTTCATGAAAGCATTTGTTTGCCTGAACGGCAATATGACAAGTCCAAGCTTATAAAGACTCATTTTGCACCTAAGATGTGAAGCATCATACGCCAGTTGGGCGCATCAGAGTACCGGACACTGGAGGACAGGAGCTTCATTATGTAGTCTGCCGAATTTTCAGTCCCATTATCAGATGGAGAATTGAGCAGGCAGGGTGACGGGTGTGCTCTCCTCCCTGTCTGATATTCCGATAGGTCTTCCTGGAGGGAACAGACTGTCACGACGCAAAGATCACCCCTCAAAATCCTAGTGCCCAATTAAAATAAAATAAAAAAAATTGGGAAAGGCAAAAATGTGAAACGTTGAGCCGAACGGGCTGCAAAATGTTCATGGCAGGATGTTGTCTGAGAGAGTCAGGTAATAACATAAGAAATAGGAGCAGCAGGAGGCTATACCAGCCCTCAAGGCTGCTCCACCACTCAATGAGATCAGGGCTGATCTGATCTTGGCCTCAATTCCACTTTCCTGCTGTTAATGCTTAATACTTGGGTTGTGACCCCTTCATCAACTGCTGAAATGTTGGCCGTTCCTTAAAATTTGTGTAACTCACTGTTGCCATTAATTTCCAATGGTGCCATTCATCCTATTCAACATGGTTGTCTTTAACTGAGCACAAATCTCCCAGTCTATTAAAGGGGCACTGCTACCCATTTAAAGCTGCCAGGTTCACCTTGTCCTTGCATACAATGCAGCAGGGTCATTTAGAAATGGCGCCACATCACTATCCAATTAGTCCTTCTCCCCTGCTCTTTCCCCATAGCCCTGCAAATCTTTCCTGTTCAAGTATTTATCCAATTCCCTTCAGAAACTTACTATTGAATCTGCTTCCACCGCCCTTTCAGGCAGCGCGTTCCAGATTGCATCAACCCACTGCTTAAAGAAATCAAATTCTCTTCATCTCTGCTGCGGCCGCCTCCCCTCCTTTTCCCGGTTCTTTTGCCAATTACCAAAAATTTGTGTCCACTGGTTAGCAACCCACTTATAGTAATACGCTGTCTGCGTATCACAATTTTGGATTTAACAAAAAAAATTCCTGGAGGTTGTGATAATGAAACTTTCTGATAAGAGTGAAGTGGTAATGACTCAGTTATAAGAACGAATGGTTTGCCCTATCCGTTAGTACCATCTTCAGGGCAGGCTGAATCATTTAATCCAGTCCCCATACAATTTACTTTTGGGAAGGGACAGCAGCTGTGAAGTTTTCATGCTTATAAAGTTAGAAATGAAGACACCATGTTTGTTTTGTTATAAATATGTCAACTATGCTGTGGTTGTTAGCTCGCAGAATATAAAACAGGCTCTGCCCTAAAATAAAGTCTGCGATAGGGGAGATGGAAGTTGTTGAAAGTGTGACCAGGAATCATATACACTCTGTATGTGTGTCACTTTACATGAGGCGTGCCGCTCTGTGATTTGTTGTATGTTACAACGTCTTAGGCCTTTTGAATGCCAGTCTAATGCCAATGCTGATGGAATGTGTTGGGCACTAGTTTCTGTGGAACTGAGAACCTACACTGGCATTTACACATAACAAAATGTACTGGCCTGACATTGCTCAGCTTTTTTTGGCTTGGCTCAATTTGCAGCCCTCTCATTTCCGAGTCAGAAACTTGTGGGTTCAAGTCCTGCACCAGAGACTTGAGCACATTAAATAGGCCGATACTTCAGCATAGCACTCCCCGTCTTTCAGATGATATGTTAAACTGTGGCCCCATCTGCTCTCTCGGATGGATGTAAAAGATCCCATGGCACTATTTCTGAAGAAGAGCAGTGAAGTTCTCCCCAGTGTCCTGGCCAATATTTATTCCTCAACCAACATCACTAAAACAGAGTGTCTGGCCATTAGCTTGCTGTGCACAAAGTGACTGCAGCATTTCCCATATTACAACATCGACTACACTTCAAAAGTGCTGTAAAGTGCTTTGGGGCATCCTGAGTATATGGCAGGCACAATAGACCAATTAGTCTTTGTTCTCTTTATATTATATAAAGCACTGAATTTGCTGGTTTAAAAAATATCTTTTGCATCATATCAGATGACAGGTCTTGCATCACAGACAGAAGCAAGTCAGTAAGAAAAAGTAGCGGGGAAAAATTCAGCCTTATAATCTAGGGACTTAACAAGTGTGATGCGGTAAATTTAACTGAGGCTGTCAGCAGACACAGGAATCCTCTCTCCCTCAGCTGACTAGGTTTGTTTGGCTTCAGCTTTTGCATGGCAATGCTGAAATAAAGTCATTTTGTAGCAATATTCAAACAATAATTTTATTACAGCAATACCAACCCAGATTAAAGTAAATACTAAACAAAGAAGTAGCCACTTTCACACATGAATTCCTTTCAAGGAGCAGCAGTTGGTGTTCTGTGTGCAGCATTGCTGCATCTGCCTAATCAGCATCGCAATGAATGACCAATTAGTCTGCTTTTCCTGGAGTGTTGCTGTGAGCAAGGAGGGTTGATGGGATCCTGCTTTTCTTGAAATAATGTCAAACCCCTGAACTATCTGGATATGGAGATGGGACCTTGCTGTAATGTCCCATCTAAAAGAGGCAATGCAATGCTCCCTCAGTTATTGCCCTGGTACAGGACTTAGGCCATAACCACCTAACCCTGAAGATGTTTCCATTTGTGGGGGAGTCCAAAACTAGGGGCCATTTAAAAAAAAAATGTATATGTGTATATATGCATTATAAGGGAAAGATAAGTACACGAGGGCAAAAGGAATAGAAGGATAAGCTGATCAGGTGAGATGAAGAGCATTGAGAGGAGCCTCGTGTGGAGCACAAACACCGGCCTAGATCTGTTGAGCCGAATGGCCTGTTTCTGTGCTGTTAATTTTATGTTAAAGAAAACATAGTGGCCATCAACTTAATGAAGTGGATACATCCTCTGCCTTCCCCCTTATTTTAGTTTAATTTTATTTACTTATTTAGAGATACAGCACTGAAACAGGCCCTTCGGTCCACCGAGTCTGTGCTGACCAACAACCAGCCATTTATACTAATCCTACATTAATCCCATATTCTCTACCACATCCCCACCATTCTCCAACCACCTACCTACACTAGGAGCGATTTACAATGGCCAATTTACCTATCAACCTGCAAGTCTTTGGCTGTGGGAGGAAACCGGAGCACCCGGAGGAAACCCACACGGTCACAGGGAGAACTTGCAAACTCCGCACAGGCAGTACCCAGAACTGAACCCGGGTCGCTGGAGCTGTGAGGCTGCGAGGGGTTATGTCAGGAAGTGCTTCCTTATACAAAGCGTGTTGGAAATCTTTCCCAGAAAAACCTGTTGAGGCTGGGGGTCAATTGAAAATTTCAAATCTGAGATTGATAGATTTTTGTTAAGGAACCAAGGCGGGCAGCTGAAATCAAGATACAGATCAGCCATAATCTAAGTGAATGGTGGACCAGACTCAAAGATGTTTGGACCAATGTTCCTTATTCTACCTTTGCACTAACCTAACATTTTATATTAATCTTTTTCTCCCTTTTCTTTTGTTTTACTTCCTAGGGCTTCTATTGTCTACTTAGGAGGTAGAAGCAAGTTTTGAAAAAAATGGGCTTAGATGCGGGTATGTGGCATAGTGGTTATGTTGAGCCTACTAATCCAGAGGCCCAGACCAATGATCTAGAGACAAGTGTTCAAATCCCACCATGATTAATGGGGACTTTGAATTGTTAATTAAATAAATCTGGAATAAAAAGCTAGTATCAGTAATGGTGACCATGAAACTACCAGATGCCATTAAAAAACTCATCTCGTTCACTAATGTCCTTTAGAGAAGGAAATCTGCCGTCCTTACCCAGTCTGGCCTAAATGTGACTTCAGACCCACAGCAATATGGTTGTCTCTTAACTGCCCTCTGAAATGGCCTAGCAAGCCACAAGTTGTATTGAAGAAGATGGTTCACCTCCACCTTCTCAGGTCAATTAGGGATGGACAATAAATGTTGCCCTTAATGCTCACATCCTATGAATGAATAATAATTTAGAAGGAAAGACCCTTCAGATAACCTGAAGCTGAGGCTTAGAAATGGTGTGCCTGGTAATAAGTATATTATATATGGCTATAGCCTTTTATTTTACTTGTTAAAAGCAGGTTGTCAGACAAGTGTGGTTACAGTTGATATCAGGATCCCAATACTACCTGGATGTGAGCTGCTCTATTGTGCCACAACAGAGACTTGCATTTATATAATGCCTTTAACATATTAAAACATTCTAAAATGCTTCACAGGAGTGTTATCAAACAAAATTTGATATCAAGCCACAGGGAGATATTAGGACAGGTGACCAGAAGCTTGTTGAAATAGGCAGGAACTTAAAAGGAGGAGAGAGACGAGAGGTTTAGGGAGGGAATTCCAGAGCCTAGGGCCCAGGCAGTTGAAGGCACAGTGGTCAATGGTGGAACAATGAAAATCAGAGATTTGAAAGAGGCGAGAATTGGAGGAGTGCAGAGATCTCTCAGGGTTCTAGGGCTGGAGGAGTTTATAAAGATGGGGAGGTGAGGCAATGAAGGGATTTGAAAACAAGGATGAGCATTTTTAAACTGGGAGCCAATGTAAGCCAGTGAGCATACAGGTCGCAGGTGAATGGGACTTGATTTGAGTTTGAATAGGGGCAGCAGAGTATTGGATAAGCTCAAGTTACGAAGGATGCAATATGGGAGAGAATTGGAATAGTTGAATTTAGAAGTGACAAAGGCATGGATTAGGGCTTCAGCAGCAAGTGATCTGGGGCTGGAGTGGAGACGGGCAGTGTTATCAAGTGTTAAGAGTGTAGTCCAATCCTTGAGTACTGATGATGAACCTAAACCATTCAAATTTCAGCCTTGCAAGTCATGACGTCAGTGAACCGCTCAAGTGGAACATCTTATAATTTGCTACGAAGCATCCATTATCTTCCATACTACAGCATCTCATCAACACAAAGCTCCCAGAGATCCGAGTGAGCTTGCAGCAGAGTTAGTCATCCACCTTCCAAATTATTCCAAATTCACAATTTTCCCTTGAATGCTTAAACCCAAATAGTTTATGAAATAATCAATTAAAAAAAAATTAATCTTGGACCTATCAACATAAAAAGTGGTCTCTCACTAAATGTGTTGTGATGAACTTTTTAATTACCAGGGTGACACTTGGTATTGGGGAATGGAGCACTTTTGCGCGTTAGACATTCAGTGTCACCATCAATCACTCCTGGGCCAGATACAGCAAGGTTAGACACAAAATGAAGCTCCTTCTGTTCTGGCCCAACTCTCCTGCACCAGTGTGATATTTTTCCATTTGTCACAAAGTCTGAGGCAAATATTGTGCTGTGGTCTTGGAATGACAGAGCCAGATTGGGCCTTCATCCCATCAAGTCTGTGGTGGGTTCGGATACAAGGTCCCAAGAATAAAAAGCCAGCATCTAACCCTTAAGTGCAGTTTAAAGAATAAAAGAGAGTTGACATACCTGACAGCTACAGAGATATTCAGTTCCTGAAAGACAGTTTAATGGTGAATAGTATTATTAACACTTTTGTGAATGACAACTGACATCTGTTATATGCCATAAGCACCATGTATTCTTTGTTTAACTGAACATGTCACTTTTGGGACAATTTATTTTCTTTAATTAAAGCTGTTTACCTAGCTGCTGGCCAACAGTGTAGTGAGCTGAGTGCCTGCAGTTTCACAGGATCTTTGCTGCTCATGAAACTTTGGCCTTGTGGAGGGAAGTAGGCTAATTGGGGGGGGGGGGGGGGGGGGGGAGAATGCACAAAAGCTGAAGGCCAGATTCAAAAAAGGAAGTGTACATCTACATTATGAGTCTTAACTCTCGCCTCTAAATCAGAAGGTCGTGAGTTCAAGTCCCACTCCAGAGACTTCAGCACAAAATCTAGGCTGACGCCCCAGTGAGGGAGTGCTGCACTGTTGGAGGTGCCATCTTTTGGACGAGATGTTAAACTGAGGCCCTGACTTCCCTGTCAGGTAGATGTAAAAATTCCCATGGCATTATTCTGAAAAAGAGCAGGGTAGTTCTCCCCAGTGCCCCGGCCAATATTTATTCCTCCATCAACATAAATAAAAACTGACTACCTGGCCGTTACCACAATGCTGTTTGTGGGAGCTTGCTGTGCACAAATCGGCTGCCATGTTTTCTACATTACAACGGTGACTAACTTTAAAAGTGCTTCATTGGCCATAAAGCACTTTGGGGTGTCCTGAGGTTGTGAAAGGTGCTATAGAAATGCAAGTCTTTCTTTTTACCCAATGGCCTTATTCTTGGAGCTAAAAGCTCTTATGTTTTTAAGTTATGTTGATTTTGAAAAATAGTGTTGCAGTTCCTTACAGCAAAGCTGTAATAAATGAGCCAGACAACTAATCCATCACATGGTGATGTGTCATCATCTTCAGGGAACGAACTTCCTCCTCTTCTATAATCTGATGGATCGGGAATACTCAATCATTTCTGGTCCAATGGAGAGCATCAGAACACACAATAAACCAACTGCAGCCCCAACTTCTGGAGAGCAACTCTACACTCTCAACCCACACTGTCCTATTTACATTCCCACCTGGTGTCCTTCCCCATCAGAGTGATATTCTGAGTCAGTGAGCAGTTTTTTTTTTAATGTTCCTAACCTTCCTTCCTTCTCTTTTCAGGTTCAACACAAGTGCCAAAATGCTGTTGGTTGCTGTCGTTTTGTTGTGTGGCGCTGTTAGACACCTGGAAGCAACCTGCCCGGCAACTGGGAGCCACAAAGCTGCCGCAAGCCCTGAGCCAGAACTCCACGACTGCCCATTATATTCGAAGAGTAAGTGTTTGCATACTACAGACAGCACAGAAACAGACCATTTGGTCCAACTGGTCTATGCCAGTGTTTATGCTCCATATGAACCTCCTCCCACCTATCTTCATCTAACCCCATCAGTAAAACCTCCTATTCCTCTATGCCTCATCCCTTCATCTAGCTTTCCCTTAAATGCATCTATACTATTCGCCTCAACTACTCCTTATGGTAGTGAGCTCTGCATTCTCACCACTCTCTGGGTAAAGACGTTTCTCCTGAATTCCCTATTGGATTTATCGGTGACTATCTTTTTTACGGCCCCTAGTCTTTCCCACAAGTAGAAACGTCTTCTCTATTAAACTCTGTCACAATCCTAAAGAACAACTCTGGAGACATGGAGTAGGATTAAGATATAATATATGCAGCATTTCTGCTGTTGAATATTGAAATAATGCACTTCGACCTTTGCATCTGCCGTCTGTATCGTGTTTTGGTTTTTGGGA
This sequence comes from Heterodontus francisci, assembly GCF_036365525.1. Classification (NCBI taxonomy): domain Eukaryota; kingdom Metazoa; phylum Chordata; class Chondrichthyes; order Heterodontiformes; family Heterodontidae; genus Heterodontus; species Heterodontus francisci. Next base: position 23,698,204 of record NC_090413.1, on the reverse strand, counting down.
AGAGGCATGTCTTGAATGAGCAACCTCTCGCTCTAAGACTAGTATTTTATTTGTTTAAGCATCTGAGATCCAAGGAAGTTGAGGTTGGTGCATTTTCCAGCAGAAAATATTATGAGGTATTTTTCAAATATCAGTTACTCTCTGCTAATCTTTTGTGTTGCAATTGTCTTGTTAAGTGTGCACCATCAATTAGAACTGTGGGTCATAAACACAGCCCATCTAACACCAACTACATATTTGGCGGGGCAATGTCAGAGAATGGAGCAGTGAGTTCCAGATCTCCACTATCCTCTGGGTGAGAAAAATTTCTTCTCGAATCCCCTGTAAACCTCCTACCTCTTACCCTAAACCGATGCCACTGGTTATGGATGCCTCTACCAAGGGGTATAGGGTCCTTCTATCCACTCTAGCTAGACCCCTCATAATTTTACACACTTCAATTAGGTCTCCCCCTCAGCTTCCTCTGTTCCAAAGAAAACAATCCTAGTATATCCAGTCTTTCCTCATAACCAAAATTCTCCAGTCCAGGCAACATTCCTCATAAATCTCCTCTGTACTCTCTCTGGTGCAATCACATCTTTCCTATAGTGCAGTGACCAGAACTGAACACATTACTCCCACTGTGTCCTAACTAGTATTTTATACAGTTCCAGCATAACTTCCCAGCTCTTATATGCTATGCCTCAGCTAATAAAGGCAAATATCCTGTATGCCTTCTTGACCACCTCATCTACCTGTCCAGCCACCCTCCGGGACATGCACTCCAAGGTCCCTCTATTCCTCTACACGTCAGTATCCTGCCATTTATTGTGTATTCTCTTGCCTTGTTAGCTTTCCCAAATACATTACCTCACTTCTCCGGATGGAACTCCATTTGCCACTGTTCTGCCTACCCGACTAGTCCATTGATATCTTCCTGCAGCCTACAGCTGAAAGCAAATTGGCTGCCGTATCTGCTTATGTAACAAAAATACTTTAAAGGTACTTCATTGGTTATGAATCACTATGGGATGCCCCGAGGATGTGAAAGTGTTACGACCGAGGGGGGAGGAGTGCTCTGTCTTTTCTAGTTCCACTTCTCCACAAGTCACAACATATTTTTTAAATGTTTACCCAGTTACCAATGCAGTCAATCACATACTCTAGTCTTTATCCCAGAATAAAATACACCAACCAGGTTTCTTTAATAAACCACAAAATTATCAGTTTATTATAAAACAAGACTTAACCATAATGAAGCAAAGCATTTAACATGCAGATTGAAATGTGAAAGTTCCCCTTTTTGAATTCCCCACACACAAACACACACACACTGAAAAAATACAGAAATTCCCTCTGCAGAGGTCTGTTACAAAAAAAAGACCAAAAAAAATACTTTGGCCAAATACTTGCTAATTCTTGAAGAGAAAAGAGAAGATATGGAAAGATGTCAGTTGTACCTTTTTGGTTTGGCATCCCAAATACGCGTAGATGGCTGTCAGTGGGATCTTTCCGGAACAGTTCTTTTCAGGCGACATTGAAGATCAGTTTGGCAGACTTTTCAGGAGAAATGCAGCATCAGGAGTTTCTGGCAGACGTTTTAGAAGAAACGCAGCAACAGTTTCTCTATTTCTTATACTTGATTCTCGGGAAGTTCTCAAAGAGATGGAAGAGGGTGAGCTGATGGTGGCTGCTCTCTTGACTGGTTTTCTCATACTGTCCTCAATACAGTTCACTCCCCAACACACTGTCCAAAGCAAAACCAAAAACAATATCTCAAGAGTCAAGCCATCTGACCCCTATAAATCTTGACCTGTTATTTCTCTGTAAAAATCTTCCCCAAGGTTTCTGTTGTTTATTGCTTAAAGCAAAGACCTTCCAGCAGGGCTGTTTTAGACAACATCTCAGTGTCCTTTCAATGAACTGTCAACAACAAAGCAAAGTCCAGCTTCTTTGAAATCTTCAGCCTTCAAATGAATCCATCCCCACAATTTAAATAGAAGTCCTCAAAAACATATACTTAACTAAAAATATAGAAGCACTTTCGTAACAAAGGCATGACATAGATACAAGTTTTCTGGTGGATGCTTTGGACGTCTCTTTAGGTGGAGAATGCTGCTTTCATATTCGCTCACTTTACAAGATAATGGATTTGCACAATCCTGAAGACACTATTTCACAAAGCTGTGACTGGAGTAAGGGCTTAATGGACCTCCCAATACCTCTTGTAAGTGACACTCAAACCCATCTAAAACTTAGACGTGAGGATCAAAGTGTATCTCAAAAGTTCAGGAGAGCTCCTCTCCTAAATATCAATTGCAGCAATATTCTGTTCCAGAAAGAGTTAAGCTTAGCCATTTGGAAAAAAATTCCAATCACAGTAGCCCACATACTGTTTGATCTGCAAGATTTTAGATTCTTTGAACAAATCCTAAGCAATTTGAAGTTTCATGCTTTTGTACAGTTCTTGATTCCCTGAAGCTCCAATTTAACTGTAGTCCAGTCCCCATTTAATTGGCAGAGGGAAGTCGCTGAATGAAGTCATACTTTATTTTATAATGCTCCTTTGAAGCACTTTGGGACATTTTATTACATTAAAGGCACTATATAAATATAAGTTGTTGCTGTTGAAGTCACATTTGACCGTGCCTGAAGGACACAGTCAGTAATGAGCAATAGCTGTGTGTGACAAAAAGCACGTTTGAAAATGGTCACCCTCATGGTGCCTTCTCAAATGGCAGAGTACGCAGTGCTTGTCATTAACGCTAGGAAGACATCTGCCTTCACTGTCTGGCTGGAGCATTATCCCTGTTGATTACTTCCTCTAAGACATTAATCTTAATACTATGAGCAACGAGGGCCTGGAGAGTTAAACCCTTCAGACCAGAACTGGTTTTATGTCCAAGGATTCAGCAACAATGTAATTGTTTCCTTTGAATGATATCTACTCTTCATATGCTTTCATGTTTGTTTATTGAAGAGAACTTTGTTATAGCAACCCAGTCAGTGAATCAAAGAAGTGGGAATTGTTTGAATGGGATGTTAAACCGATGCCCCATCTGCCCTCTTAGGTGGACGCAAAAGTTCCCGGGGCATTATTCGATGGAGGGTAGGGAGTTCTCCCCAGTGTCCTGGCCAATATTTACCCTTCAAACGACATCAATAAAAAAAAAAATTACCTCCTCGTTATCACGTTGCTATTTGTGGGATCTTGCTGTGTACAAATTGGCTGCCACATTTCCTGCAATACAACAGTGACCATACTTAAAGTACATCATTGGCTGTAAATCGCATTGGAATGTCATGAAGATGTGAAAGGCTCGATTATAATTGGAAGTCTTTCTTTAAAACCGCAAGCATCTATTTGCATCTATCTATGTTTTGATAGAATTGTACATGAAGCTTTCTCATGGCCCTTTCACACTGTGTCCTCCTAGAGTTTAAAATTTCAGTGCTCCAATGGCACTCACAAAACATGGGTTGGATAAAGTTCAGAGGTTCCTACATTCCTCTTCCTGTGTTTAAACACCCTAAGTTCACAACAGACTGCTCTCAACATTGTGTCAGTTGACTTCTCAAAATGCTTCTAAATATTGGCATATGGATGCATCAGAGCTGGCTATGTTAAAAGGAACTCCCCAAGCCAGGTAGAACTTGTTGCTGGGATGGCAGGACTGTCCTATGAAGAGAGATTGGGGAAACTGGGCCTGTATTCTCGAGAGTTTCGAAGAATGAGAGGTGATCGCATTGAAATCTACAGAAAACTTAAAGGGATAGACAGGGTAGATGCAGGTAAGACGTTTCCCCTGGTTGGGGAGGCTAGAACCAGCGGACACAATTTCAAAATAAGGGGGAAGCCACTTAGGACGGAGATGAGAAATTTCTTTCCTCAGAGGGTTGTGAATCTGTGGAATTCTCTACCCCAGAGGGCTGTGGAAGCTCAGTCATTGAGTATGTTTAAAGCAGTGATTGACAGATTTCTAAATACCAGTGATATAAAGAGATATGGGGATAGTGTGGGGAAAAAGGCATTGAAGTGGATGATCAGCTATGATCGTATTGAATGGCAGAGCAGGCTCGATGGGCTGAATGGCCTACTCCTGCTCCTACGTCCCTGTGTAGAACTTGCCGCATATGAAGTGAGAACAAAATTATCTTCAGCCAAATATTGCCTCCTCCCATTGAGTAACAGTTATCAGGTTGTTTTTTTGTCCTTTGTTCAGATGAAAATGTCCAGTTAGTATTTAGCCTTTTTGCTGTCAATTTCCATCCACTTGAATTTGTCCAACTTCAATGCTGAGTCCTAAAAAATCACTAGAGAGAGGAGACTTAATCCCTAACTGTCCAGATTTAATTTGTACTCCGAATACTCCGAAAGGTGCAAGCAGAGCTTTCTAACACCAAGTTCCTTATGAACGATAATAAAACAATTGCCTATTTCCCCTCATTTCACCATTTTTATCAAGGCCATATCTATAAATTGTAAATGGACCCTTAATTCAATCTAGCAAAACTGCTGAGTGCACCAATGCTAATCTTGTTTTTACTAGATTACATGGCAGGTTATCACCTTTCTCTGCAGCAATCGAGCAGCAAAATTAGGACAATTTGCAGAGGCTTCAATTTTCTTTTTGTTTTGGACCAGATCTTTCTTTTCATCTCCTGTTGCAGTGCTGACTGATGTCCATTCAGATCCCAAACTGCACTAAAGGTCCACTGAAAGTGTGGTTTATTTTATTTTCTTTCTTTCATGCACCAAGAAACACTTGAGGCAAACTGTATTGCTCCGTCGGCACCCCAGTTGAGATCAGATAACTCTGCACAGATAAGGGATGGAGTTTGGGTCCCTTCCTGACTGTATGGCTTAATATTACACCTCCAGCAGAACTGTCCTAGATATAATCCTCTGGTCGGCGAGATGTGTTAGAACGGAAGACTTCATTTATATAGCACCTTTCGCAATCTCAGGACATCCCTAAGCGATATACAACCAATGAAATATCTTAGAAGTGTTGTCACCATTGTAATGTAGGAAACACAGCAGCCAATTTGTGCACAGCAAGCTCCCACAAACAGCAAAGAAATAAATGACCAGATAATCAGTTTTTTAAAAAGATATTGGTTGAGGGATAAATATTGGCGAAAAAACAGGTGAGAACACCCCCTATTCTTCTTTGAATAATGCCACGGGATCTTTTAGGCCCACCTGAAAGGGCAGACAGCCCTCGGTTTAAGGTTGCGTCCAAAAGACACCTTCAACAGTCCAGCACTCCGTCAGTACTGGAGTCTCAGGCTAGATCATGTGCTCAAGTGTTGTGCCCGCACACACTTTTCCTGTGAATCCCAATCCTACCACACCATCTGTAGCAGAGGCAGTGAGGATGAGAGAAAAACTAGATGGTGAACACTACCAAGCACCTATAAAAGAGATTTGGAGAGCATTATTGAGATACAGCAATTTTGGATGTGTGCACTTACCCTCTTAGTTGGAAAGGGAACATATATTGGGACGTAGGGGCTGCAGTGTGCAGGTTTGATATTAAGGAAGCTAGTTGACGTCATTACCACATAATAATCGCATCACCTGAATTACAGAAGGCTATAATCAGAGAATTACCTGGCATAAGTGGTGTTAAATATCTGGAATTAAGGGACTATTTTTATTTAAATCTTTTTGCTTCTTGATGACCTTGTCTTCTCCTGGAAGAATTGAATGTTGGGGAGTGAGGCCATGCACTGGGCTGAGCCCATTAAGTGTAAGCTGATTTCTTGTTCTGGAGTCACCTACAAATAAACAGAACTTGCACTTATATACCACCTTTTCAAGTGCTTCTTAAATTGTGGCCACTGACCCTCCTTGTGGAAACAGTTTCTCCCTATCTACTCTCTCAAAACCCCTCATAATTCTGAGCATTTCTGTTAAACCAATGACCACCTGTTACTTGCTCTGATCACCTTCATTCTCTCACCAACCCCTCGTAAAATGTGCAAGTTTTACATCTGTCCACTGTGCCCTCTCCCTACCTTTCAGCACATCTCCAGATCTCACCTCTCGCCTTTACTTCCCCTGCTACCATATTTCATGCACTGATTACTTATTGATTTTAAAAAGAACTATTTTGCTGTGAGGCTATGCACTGTTCGACATAAAGAATAACAAACTGCTGGCAGTGCATTTAAAACAGCAAAATCAATGGCCACATCCTGCTGATGTACAGGAACCGTTCAAGCTTAACTCCCTTTAGTTTATAACCTCATCAGAACAGTTTGATTGAATTTCAACTTGTAACTCATTGCTAGATATGGATTATTTAGACGACCTACGCTTAAGGATCTTTTTTGCTTTTGTCCTTTTCATGTACTTAACTCACTTGCAAGACAGGGAACTCTCCTTTCGTGCTGGGGGCGAGTAGACGATTTGAGTTGCAATAATGCTTAATGGAGAAAATAAAAGCTGGCCATACTAGAAATATTTAGCGAGCCTGGCTGATTCTCAAAAGAAAACTCATCTTAATGTTTCCAGCGGATACTTTTATCAGACCTGTAAGCCTAATCTATTCCTAATTCACTCTGTATAATGCTCTTCCTGCTTTTAGAGAAAAGACTTGCATTTATATAGCATATATCTCGACCTCAGGATGTCCCAAAGTGCTTTACAGCCAATTAAGTGCTTTTGAAGTGTACACACTGTTGTAATGTAGGAAACGCGACAGCCAATTTGCGCACAGCAAGATCCCACAAAACAGCACTGATCATCTGTTTCTCAGTTATATTGGTTGAGGGATCAATATTGCTCAGGAAACCAGGGAGAACTCTTCTGTTCTTCTTCACATAGTGCCATGGGACCTCTTACATCCACCTGAGAGGGCAGTCATCCAAAAATACGGCACCTCCGGCATTGCCATGCTGCCTCAGTACTGCACTGGGAGAGTCAGCCTAGATTTTGTGCTCAAGTCTCTAGAATGGGACTTAAACCCACAATCTTCTGATTCAGAGGTGAGAGTGTTACCCACTGAGTCACAGTGGGTAGCTCAGAAGGCAAGAAACTGAACACCTTCAGGCAAGATGAAAAGCCGTGACTCCTGACAGAATTTCAGACTTTGGAGGTCACCTCAGTAACTCCCAACCTTCTCCCCACCCAGTAGCTACACAAAAGCATTTTCAGCAGAAGTCAATGGATGGAATTCAGGAGCAGGAACCTTGGCTGATTTTCCATTCCAGAGCTGTTGGGACCAATTGTAACACCTCACTGTCACCTTAAATGTAATCAACAAACTCACTCCAGATTTTGTACACGAGACCTTCCTTGTCTGTATGTAGTGCTACAGGAGTGCAGTGGTTATGTATTTTATGCTATAAATTAGTAATTCAGAGGCCTGGACCAGTAATCCAGAAACGGGAGTTCAAATCCCACCATGGCGGGTTGAGAATTTTAATTCAGTTATAACAAGATCTAGAAATTAAAAAGCTGGTACCGGGGAACAAAAATGACCACAAAGCTGTTAGATTGTCATTAAAACCCCAACATGTTCACTAATGCCTTTTAGGAAAAGAAACTTGAAGAGGTCTTTACCTGGTCTGGTCTATATGTGATTCCAGTCGCACACCAATGTGCTTTGCCCATTAAACTGGACTAGCCAGACACTCTGTTTCCCCTAGTGATGTCAGCAATGGCCACATCCCAAGATTGAATTTTTTTAAATGGGAACATCAGTCAGGCTTCTTTCTTCTGATTATTCATTGATCGCCACTGGAGAGTGCAAGTGTGTCGATGCTGGGAAAGCATAAGATTGACTTTGGCTGTGATGCCTTACTCCCTCAGTCAAATAGTCTACCAACAATCAATCTGGAGTGGAGAAGGAATGCAGTGCCTGAAAGGGTGGCGGAAGCAGATTCATCAGTAATTTTCAGAAGGAAGTTGGCTATGTCCTTGAAAAGGAACAATTTGCAGGGCTATAGGAAAAAAAGGCAGGAGAGTGGGACTAATTGAATAGCTGAAAGGGCTGGCACAGGCACGATGGAGCGAATGGCCTCCTTCTGTTCTATAAGATTCTATGATTCAAAGGAGAGAAAAACAGGAATGATGCAGAACAGGAGCAAATATTAAATCCTTCAGTCCCAGGGGAATGGGATTTGCTTTCATGCAATTCATGTAAGCAAGGATTTGCTGTTCTGAGGGTAGGTGCTAGAATTTCTTTAAATGGAGATTAGCAGGCGAAAGGTTTAAGCCTAGCGATTAGTGATGTAGAGATTCAGGGGTCTGAGAAACAAACACAGCAAAACAGATCTCGACCTGCTCACAAGGTTAAACAGATTTTGGTGTCAAATGTTGAAGCAACTTTCACAATTTCACAAATATTTTGTAAGGTTGTCCATCTTCCTGTGTCTGTGATTGTAATCGAAGTCATTGAACACCAGGTCCAGAACATGCATGAGTCATATGAAAATGTCAGACAGGAAAAATCCAACGGATCCACCTAGTCTGTCCCATATTGTCGTGATACCTCATGCTTCATTATTAAAGCACTCCCGACCCACTCTCACCTCTGTGTTATAAGGTTGTGGGTTTAAGTCCCGCTCCAGGAACCTCAGCACATAATCTAGGCTGACACTCCTAGTCCAGTACTTAGGGAGGGCTGCACTGACGGAGGTGCCAACTTTTGGATGAGGCATTAAATTGAGGCCCCGCCTGTACTCACAATGGTCATATAAGATCCTTTGGTACCATTCAAAGAAGAGCAGGAGAGTTATCCCTGGTGTCTTGGCCAATGTATATCCCTCAACCAACACCTTTTTAAAAAAAAAATCAATGATCTGGTCACTAACACATTGTTTGTGGCAGCTTGCTGTGCAGAAATTGGCTGCCGTATTTCCCACAACAGTGGCTACACTTCAAAAGTACTTCACTGGCTGTAAGCGCTTTGGGATGCCCTGAGGTTGTGACAGATGCTGGTAAATGCAGATCTTTCTTGATAAAAATCGTACTTTGTTGCTTCTCTTCCCTTTGATGTTCCCAGGTTTTGGCAGGACTACTGTATAGTCCAGCTGTTACGCCACATGAAAACAGCCAGCTTTGTGTGCCATTCCTGTGGTATCTCTGTGCAACAGCACAGCTAAAGCTGCGAGCTTACTGAGCTGAGAAATGTAGGCAAGAACCCAAATCATATCCGTTTGTAGTGTAAGCTGTGTGTTGTCTGACCTTGTCTGGAGAGGAAAGTTTACCCAATGAAATGCTTGAGAACTGAATGTAGAGAGGATTTTACAGCCCGCTCTGAGAAAATAAAAATCATGAGGCTGAACTGAGAGAAGGGAATTATCCGAAAACCTGGCTCCCGGTACTGGCTGCTGCCAGCAACAGGCAATAATGAGGGACGCACAGCAAGGCCACTCAACTGTAACCCAAAATAAAAACGCAATGTTACAATGATCTGACCAGAATTTCACCAGACATGGTCACAGCGCCAATTACAACAGGGCGTTCAGTTACCACATCTATCATGGTGACTGCTGACAAATGCACTTTTTACTGCGGAACTCACATAGTAACGAGTAGCCTTATCTGCACGGACCAAGCTTGGTTCCCCACTTAATACTTGAACTCGCTGACCTTAGCTGGGTGAGAGTAGAATTGATAACATTGAGCCGGGCTGAGCAGGGAGGGCAAATATCACCCAGGGTTCCGGCACCTGATTGATATCCAGTGATAGATAACTCCCTTCATTTGCATCTCTGTGTGTGTTTGTAATGGGATTAGGTTCGGTCATGATGCCTTCCAAACTTGAATAGCCTGCCAACACCCTCAATCTGTGGTTACGTGTAAACTGGCCGCTGGCGTACAGTAGCAGAGAATTGTCAGTGCCAAGGAGATAATAGCCCCAACCAATTCAGTGCCTTCATCAGAAAGGGGAGAGGGGAATACACATTACTTTTTCTTATTCATTCATGGGATGTGGGCGTCGCTGGCCAGGCCAGCATTTATTGCCCATCCCTAATTGTCCTTGAGAAGGTGGTGGTGAGCTGCCTTCTTGAACCGCTGCAGTCCATGTGGGGTAGGTACACCCACAGTGCTGTTAGGAAGGGAGTTCCAGGATTTTGACCCAGCGACAGTGAAGGAACGGCAATATAGTTCCAAGTCAGGATGGTGTGTGGCTTGGAGGGGAACTTGCAGGTGGTGGTGTTCCCATGCATTTGCTGCCCTTGTCCTTCTAGGTGGTAGAGGTCGCGGGTTTGGAAGGTGCTGTCTAAGAAGCCTTGGTGCAGTGCTGCAGTGCATCTTGTAGATGGTACACACTGCTGCCACTGTGCGTCGGTGGTGGAAGAAGTGAATGTTTGTAGATGGGGTGCCAATCAAGTGGGCTGCTTTGTCCTGGATGGTGTCGAGCTTCTTGAGTGTTGTTGGAGCTGCACCCATCCAGGCAAATGGAGAGTATTCCATCACACTCCTGACTTGTGCCTTGTAGATGGTGGATAGGCTTTGGGGAGTCAGGAGGTGAGTTACTGGCTGCAGGATTCTTAGCCTCTGACCTGCTCTTGTAGCCACAGTATTTATATGGCTACTCCAGTTCAGTTTCTGGTAAATGGTAACCCCAGAATGTTGACAGTGGGGGATTCAGCAATGGTAATGCCATTGAATGTCAAGGGGAGATGGTTAGATTCTCTTTTGTTGGAGATGGTCATTGTGTGGTGCAAATGTTACATGCCACTTATCAGCCCAAGCCTGGATACTATCCAAGTCTTGCTGCATTTCTACACGGACTGCTTCAGTATCTGAGGAGTCACGAATGGTGCTGAACATTGTGCAATCATCAGTGAACATCCCCACTTCCGACCTTATGATTGAAGGAAGGTCATTGATGAAGCAGCTGAAGATGGTTGGGCCTAGGATACTACCCTGAGGAACTCCTGCAGTGGTGTCCTGGAGCTCAGATGATTGACCTCCAACAACCGCAATCATCTTCCTTCCAACCAGCGAAGGGTTTTCCCCCTGATTCCCAGTGACCAGTTTTGCTAGGGCTCCTTGATGCCATACTCGGTCAAATGCTGCTTTGATGTCAAGGGCAGTCACTCTCACCTCACCTCTTGAGTTCAGCTCGTTTGTCCATGTTTGGACCACGGCTGTAATGAGGTCAGGATCTGAGTGACCCTGGTGGAACCCAAACTGAGCATCACGGAGCAGGTTATTGTTAAGCAAGTGCCGCTTGATAGCGCTGTCGCCGACACCTTCCATTGCTTTACTGATGATTGAGAGTAAGCTGATGGGGCGGTAATTGGCCCGATTGAACTTGTCCTGCTTTTTGTGTACAGGACATACCTGGGCAATTTTCCACATTGCTAGGTAGATGCCAGTGTTGTAGCTGTACTGGAACAACTTGGCTAGGGGAGTGGCAAGTTCTGGAGCACAGGTCTTCAGTACTATTGCCAGAATGTTGTCAGGGTCCTTGGTCTTTGCAGTATCCAGTGCCTTAAGTCATTTCTTGATATCACGTGGAGTGAATCGAATTGGCTGAAGTCTGGCATCTGTGATGCTGGGGTCTTCAGCAGGAGGCGGAGATGGATAATCAACTTGGCACTTCTGGCTGAAGATTGTCACAAATGCTTCAGCCTTTTCTTATGCACTGATGTGCTGGGCTCCCCCATCATTGAGGATGGGGATATTTGCGGAGCCACGTCCTCCAGTTAATTGTCCACTATTCATGGCTGGACGTGGCAGGACTTCCGAGCTTAGATCTGATCCGCTGCTTATGGGATCGCTTAGCTCTGTCTATCGCATGCTGCTTACGCAGTTTGGTACGCAAGTAGTCCTGGGTTGGAGCTTCACCAGGTTGACACCTCATTTTGAGGTACGCCTGGTACTGCTGCTGGCATGCCCTCCTGCAATCTTTATTGAACCAGGGTTGGTCTCCCAGCTTGATGGTAATGGTAGAGTGCAGGATACGCCGTGCAATGAGGTTACAGATTGTGGTCGAGTACAATTCTGCTGCTGCTGATGGCCCACAGCGCCTCATGGATGCAACAGCTAGCGAAAGACTTGCATTTATGTGGCATGCTTGATAACCTCAGGATATACCAAAGCAATTTACAGCCAATGAAGAACTTTAAAGTGCAGTCGTCATGTAATGTAGGAAACTCGGCAGCCAATTTGCACACGGCAAGCTCCCACAAACAGCAAAGATATAAACAGATAATCTGTTTTTAGTGTTGGTTTAGGGATAAATGTTAGCCTGGACAACATGTCAGGACAGAAGGGCAGAGGGAGAAATTGGAAGTGGGAAAAATGCACTTGTGCAATCTCTGACCACTACTGGTAAGTAATAACAAGGCAGTGCCACCATGAAAATTTTTAGTCAGAGTAGATTTCGGCATGTGGCAGTTGAAACACATTTAAGATTTGGAGAACTACTGAGTTTTACGCAGTTGTTTTGAGGGGTGGGGATGGGTGTGAGTTATTCCAGTCCTTCCAATAGTCGTAATTCTTCGCTATCCCAATGAGTTTGCAATCCCTGTTCTCAAAGGTGAAGTGTTTAGGAATGGCTACAATTGACCTCAGAGTCACTGGGCTAGGGAAGGAAAAAAACAGCCAAAATTTCTAATTCAGGATCACCTTCCAGTGGCAGCCCACCTTTCCGGAAAGTGCATGTATTTGGGGGAATGGAAGGCCTTACCCAACCACTCAGCTGTGCATGTGTATTCTATTTTAATTGAGAAGTCTAATTTAAATGTAAGCATCAAAAGAACCTGGAAATAAATTAAATGACATTTCACATTGTTTAGTAACTAGTGTAGGAATTACTCCTGATTCCTGTACATTCGGGTCCAAATTTTCCACCTTTCAAGTTACGTAGGAACAGGAGGAGGTCATTCAGCCCCTCGAGTCTGTTCTGTTGTTCAATATAATCATGGCTGATCAGTATCTTAACCCCATTAACTTGTCTTGGTTCCATAATCCTTAATACCCTTGACAGCAAAAATGTATCAATCTCAGGAAATTTCCGATTGACCTCAATAGGTTTCTGGGTGAGAGAGTTCCAGATTCCTTCTACTGTGTGTCCGGAGAAGTACATCGTAACATCAACCCTGAACAACCTAGCTCTAATGTTATACCCCTTGCTCTGGATTCCTCCACCAGAGGAAATAGTTTCTATCGACCTACCCTGTCAACTCCTTTTAATTATCATCTTAAATGCTTCAATATGTTTCTCCCCATTACAGTAAATGAAAATCAGGTGGCGTGTTGAGGAAAACCTCAGCCTATATATTTAATTATGCTTCCAGAGAAAAGTGTTGGGATCGTCCTTGGCAGCATTTTTGTTTTGAAACTGGAAACCTTATTTCTGAAGCTACTCATAAGTCGTCATTGCTTCAGAGTTGATCTGATCCCCACTGTCACAGGATGGGAAGTTTCATCATATTCTGAGTACTGGGAAACTTGCACTGTCACTGAGCAGAACAACAGAGGTTCCTGTTTCCCTTCCAGCGTGCTCCTTGTCACAGCAGATTTCATTTGCAATGTTGTGAAAGCCCAGTGAAGGCCCCTCTGGGTTAACCAAAGCTGTGCATGCAATAGGCTCTCTATGTAGGTCACTTATCTATTTTCCCCAGCCCCTGAAAAAAAATCCTGACCTATCACACCCTTGACTAGCTGATTACCACCCTCCTCCTGCATGCAATAACAGAAAAGGGTAGGCAAAATTTTGCCCTTGCTCTCCACAGTACAAAACTAGGACTTGAGCAGAGACAATATATTTGAATGATGGTGTTACAGCTCTAGGACCTGAGCTTGTAACCAATGATGAAGGACTCCTTGTGCCCAAAGACAGAGAAGTTAATTTTGGTGCATTCATCCAGCTCCCTGTGGGTATGATCCAACACACCCATGGCACTGAGTTACCACAGGCAAAGATAAAAGATGCATTTGTACAAGAAGACTGGTAAAATCAAAACATCAGGTCTTTGAAAAGGTCATGGATGAGAGTGATTAAAAGGCCACTTCCCTAAAACAGTATATAACATGCAAATCTTCTACATTTAGCAAAGCACATTAGGTTTCAGTGTGAAACAATCTTCAAATGATTCTATGCCTCAGTCACTTTATTGCTCAGCTGTTTACCTAGACTGCCTCCTGCATCTTTTTGCCCACTCCCTTGAATTTTCACCCCTCCTCACCTGGGGACATGTTTCTTCAAATGGTGACAACCCCCCCAACACCCTGTCCAAGTGGCCACTTTTATTTCATAAGTGATTATATAGTTTGGGCTCTGAACCCACGATTTACAGCAATGTAGAGAAGGAAAAAGAAGCTTTCTTAAAATATTCACAAAGCTAGGTTGTCAAACATTCAAGTCTTAATGCAATTGCACAACTACAAGCAGAAAATATGTAAGAGACAGCAGCAAAAAAATCTGAAGGGGAAGATGCTGACATTTTATTATTTGGATCAATAATTACTGTAATTAAAATAATGTTTGCAAGAAGACACTGTACTGAAAACTAGAAGTGAGCTACAGCGGTATTAAATGAGTTCACGGCAAATTATGTGTGCATTTGAATAGCATTCTGAGTGGATTATTACAAAAAGAAACTTCCAGGGATCATTAGTAATGTGATGGACATCATACTCTGTCAAGGAATCCCTGCAGTGGTGATAGTATTGAGCAAAATGCCAGACCTCAGCTCTTTTTTTCTTTGGCCTCCTTATCTCGAGAGACAATGGATAAGCGCCTGGAGGTGGTCAGTGGTTTGTGAAGCAGCGCCTGGAGTGGCTATAAAGGCCAATTCTAGAGTGACAGGCTCTTCCACAGGTGCTGCAGAGAAATTTGTTTGTCGGGGCTGTACACAGTTGGCTCTCCCCTTGAGCCTCTGTCTTTTTTCCTGCCAACTACTAAGTCTCTTCGACTCGCCACACTTTAGCCCTGTCTTTATGGCTGCCCGCCAGCTCTGGCGAACGCTGGCAACTGACTCCCACGACTTGTGATCAATGTCACAGGATTTCATGTCGCGTTTGCAGACGTCTTTAAAGCGGAGACATGGACGGCCGGTAGGTCTGATACCAGTGACAAGCTCGCTGTACAATGCGTCCTTGGGGATCCTGCCATCTTTCATGCGGCTCACATGGCCAAGCCAAATCAAGCGCCGCTGACTCAGTAGTGTGTATAAACTGGGGATGTTGGCCGCCTCGAGGACTTCTGTGTTGGAGATACGGTCCTACCACCTGATGCCAAGTATTCTCCGGAGGCAGCGAAGATGGAATGAATTGAGACGTCGCTCTTGGCTGACATACGTTGTCCAGGCCTCGCTGCCATAGAGCAAGGTACTGAGGACACAGGCCTGATACACTCGGACTTTTGTGTTCCGTGTCAGTGCACCATTTTGCCATACTCTGTTGGCCAGTCTGGACATAGCAGTGGCATAGAGTTGCAGAATACCTATCGCTTAAAAACTTAGCAGGAAACAAGATGTACAATTTGCTGTTAATTGTACATCATTTATGTTTAATTATATGCAGGTAGAGGGCATTGAGGTTTCACTTGAGCACATATAAAGAGGCACTTACTGAAACTGAGGTGGTTGAATTAGGAGGTGTATGCTTGTAATGTTTCACTCTGTAAATAAATGTTCAGCTGAGTAAAGATTGGTTCCAGTACTATCCTTCACCAACTGGCTTTCTGGAATATAACACTTATAAATTGGTGAAGATTGCCTGAGGATTCAACGGGCGGTTTTCAGCTTCCAGAATCCAAGGTATCACAAAACCTTCACTTTGTTCTTTGACAGGTAAACAATGCAGACTTCCTCAGGTGTCCTGGCCAATAGTTATCCCTCAATCAACAAAGCAGTATCATTAGGTTGCTGTTTATGTAAATTTCCTGTGCAGAAATTAGCTGCTGTGTTACCGACATTAGAACATTGAGTGCACTTCAAAATTACTTAATTGGTTGTAAAGTGCTTTGAAATGTCCTGAGCTTGTCAAAGGCGCTATATAAATGCAAGTCTTTCCTTATGGGTAAGTGTATGTTATAAAAATGCAAATAGTGTTCGGAAATGAGGACATTACCTAATCGTCGCCCAGGCACTGGTTTTTGAATCCAGCCCGGACTTTGTGATGAAGGTTACCTCTCTCCTTTGCCAGGAACAGTCTATGTTCCTATGTGCAATAAGTTGACCCAGGCATGGAGGTGTAGTATAAAACTTTCCCTTCATTTCGTACTAGTTGATGAAGTAACTCGGAAAGAAACGATAGTTGGTGTGGGAAATGGAAAAAAAAAGTCATGCTGTTGCATAAGTCTTATTAGTTTGGATAAAGGAGGAATTTTACTTGTCACCTACACACGACCTGGTAGCATCTCTCTCAAGTGTCACATCTTAATCAAGATGGTCTCGTTTTATGGGTTAATTTCAGTCCTGTTCCACTGTTCCTACTTCAAAGCAGCCTTCCCAAATAGTTAAATGTGCCCCAAGTTTAAGGTTACTGGTCCTACAGACAATGAAGGTACAGAGCATAAAGTATTACAGGGGTTAACACTAATTGGGGTGCCTCTACTAATGGTTTCGAATGTGGTCAATGAATCAATCCTGGGTGGTTTTAGCTATTTAAGTCTGACTGATACTCTTTGTATTTTAAGCTCCTGGATATGACATACTGTACTTGTTTGAATTACAGATGCTTGCTGCACAGCGAACATAAAAGATAAGATGAATACCTCACCAGAGGCTGAGTCCTGGAACCGATGTGGACTCTTAAGTAAAAAGTTAGTATAACATCTTAAAGAAAAAAAATCAATCACTTTAAATGGATTTTTTTCTCAATAAATCGCCTGAGGTGAACCTAGTGAGTTTTTCTTTGTATTGCACAAGGTGAGAGATGATCTATTGAAGAATAGAATCCTTTTCATTTCAGGCACAAGTACCCCCAGGTCAGGTATAGTAAGATTAGGCACAGAGCAAAGCTCCATTATCTCTGTCCTTACAATATACCGAGTGCCACATAGTGCACCAGGGTGATTTTTTTTTCAGCCATCTTCTGACCTCTATGTTTGAGATTGCCAATTAATGGATCGTGAAAAATAATGGGCTGTATTTCTATGTTATGGGCATATGACTAGTAAGAAGTGGCTGAAACTGCCCCAAATCTATTCGTGTCGGATTCGTACAGCCAGCACGACGAAGACTTTGCTCCCATCAGTCTCAATCAGATTTGAATCCTGGCCACAGAAGGAAAGTGACACCATCCAACAATTTTGTATTTCAATTCAGTCTCGAAGTGGGTACAACACTGATTCACCAGAATGATACCTGGACTAAAAGGGTTAAATTATGAGAACCGTTTGCATAGACTAGACTTGTAATCCCTTGAGTATAGAAGATTTAAGGGGTGATCTAATTGAGGTGTTTAAGATGATTAAAGGATTTGATCGGGTAGATAGAGAGAAACTATTTCCTCTGGTGGCGGGGGTGGGGGGGGTGGTGGAATCCAGAACAAGGGGGCATAACCTTAAAGGTAGAGCTGGGCTGTTCAGGGGAGATACCAGGAAGAATTTCTTTATACAAGGGTACTGGAAATCAGGAACACTCTTCCCTCCCCAAAAAAGCTATTGAGGTTAGGTCAATTGAAAATTTTTAAAACTGAGATTGATAGATTTTTGATAGGCTAGAGTATAAAGTGATACGGAACCAAGGTGGATAAATAGAATTAAGATACAGATCAGCCATGATCTAATTGAATGGCGGAACAGGCTTGAGGGGCTGATAGGCCTCCTCCTGTTCCTATACCCTTGTCAGCCTCAATATATTTAAATTTCCAACCAACTTCCTGGGAGTGGTTGGATGTCTTCTCACATCCCTCCTTTAAAATGGAAGTAGGCAGATTGGGGTCGGGATTCAGATTTTTAGTATTTTAACATCCCACCCCAACCCAAACCCTGCACATTTTGGAGGCTATAATTTCACATTTTGGTTTTATACTGTCTTGATTAGCATGCTGGGAATGATGTCATTTCCCAGCAGTCAGTAATCTATCTCCAAAAGAGGATAATAAGTTATGATAGTCACGCATTAAACTCCAATGGCCTATCTCTATCACATTGGAACAACTAGAAGTTAATCATTTTTAATATACGTAATGGTTTTATAAAAATTGGATTCAAGGTACAGCTGTTTAAATGATATGCAAATTAAACTGGAAAGGTGCTCCAAGAAACATTCATCTGTCTATGTAGTTTCAACCAGTTTTGTATTTTTCAGCCATGGCTCAGTGGGTAACAGAAGTCAGAGGTTTGTGGGTTCAAGCCCCACTCCAGTACATAAGCGAGGCTGACACTCCAGTGCAGTACTGAGGGAGTGCTGTACTGCCAGAGGTGCCTTCTTTTGGATGAGGCATTAAACAGAGGTTTCGTCTTCCCTCGAGTGGAAGTAAAAGACCCCACGGCATTATTTGAAGAACAAGGATATCCTGGTCAACATAGATCACTCAGTCAACACTTTGTGGTGTGACCTCTGTATTGGAGGTTATGATTTGACTCATTGCATTTAGGTAAAGAATAATTCTCTGCAATTAACTCCCCACTTACTACAAAGAAAGAGGGGGAAGCCCCCCAATGAATAGTCTGTGATCACACTAGATTGTATGGACTAGAAGGTCCTAAGTTTGATTTCCCTGTCTGAGTTGAGCTAAGTAGTCCTAGTCAGAACAGCAATTAGTGGATGGAGCACTTCATATAGCGAAAGTGCCCTGAGATATGGAAGAGAGAAATCAGCCAGGATATACACTGCTCTTCGCTGTCCAGTGACTCTTGCTGTAATTGCATTTTATGTCTGAACATTGGCTAGCAGCATATGGAAAATTACCATTTTGGTGAAGTCCCAGAGATTCCCACAGAACCAGAGTAAAAGGGGAAAAAGAAAAGTGACTGGGTATTATTGATGTAAAAAAGGCAATACAAAAATATGATAATTAATTTCTGTTTTCTCTAGGTGCGAGCAGTTCTTTAAACAGCTATCGTGTTTCTATGGTTGCTCTCCATTTGCTACAATTTGGTTGAGCCCAAGTCATCCCAATTCCCTTCTGAACGTACCACTCTGTCAGAGCTTCTGTGACCAGTGGTAAGTACACTGATGCTCATGCAGATGTTTAGGGACTGAACAACTCAGATCTGAGAATACTGGGTGGGTATGTAAATGGCACAGTGAATCGCAACATGGTCCTTTCCCTTCCAGCATCTGGGTTTAGATTAAATACAGGCTGATGGGATGAACTCTTTTCATCTCTCTCACCTATAAGAATCAACAATAAAACCTTGCATTTATACAACACCTTAAAAGTAGTAAAACATCTCAAGGCATTTCAGAGGAGCATTATCAGACAAAATTTGATTATCAAACTACATAAAAAGATATGAGGACAGGTTGGTCAAAGAAGTAGGTTTTAAGGACTGTCTTAAAGGAGGAGAGGTGGGGAGGTTTAGGGAGGGCATTCCAGAGCTTGGGACCAAGGCAACTGAAGGCACCACCACCAATGGTGAGACGAGGAAGTAGGGACTGCGCCTATCACAGAAAGAACCCCTTATCCTTGCCCTCTGTCTTCTACCTCCCAACCAATTACCAACCCGTATCACAAGGTTATATGTAGGCAGACAGGCTTAAGAAAAATCTCACCACAGCATTGCTCACCCTTCAGTTCGAGTGAGCTTAAGCATCAAGTGTTAGCATGCTGCTGCACAGCAGGGAGCGTTCTGCTCACCCTGATTATGTGTTGTCCAAATCTCCACGTGAGCACACTTCCAGCAAGGCCACTGCGTCATGACTGCAATGGGGAAGAATTTCTGATTTTTCCATCTTAAAGTCAAGATCTGTTTACTGTCCACATGCTCTCCAGTTGATATCAATTAAGTCCACCCAGACCAGGGGCTAAACTGGGTATATTCTTGATCTGTGTGGCTCCGCTACTCCTTGGATAAAGTTGGTAAAACATCAGAAGAGTGACGAGACAGAACTCTAGACCCCAGCTTCAGTGGTGCAGCAGACTGAATATCGGTACTAGCTATACTGATCTCATTTTCCAACAAGGCCAAGAGGCAACTTTGTGAAGTGGATTCCAGCAAATTTCTTGTTTCCTCAAACATCTTCAAAAAATAATAACCTGACAGAAAACCACGTCTCTGTGATGTATTATTTTATTGACAAGTGGTAACTATAAAAGTCGGATGAGAGCCAGTTCACAGAGAGATCTGCCCCTGTCCCTCCCACTTACTGCCACTTCCATTACGTGTGGGTTAGTAAATGCACTGTCTGTCATGGAACTGAGTCATACCGACCAGAGAATTTCCAGATTCAATCCTAGTTTGGTTTGGTAGCTGATCTTAGCTGGGAGAGTTGTGGAGCGTTCAAATTGGTCTTCACACACCTGGCCAGGAGATGGGAAAACAAAGTCAGCCAGGATCTTCTACTCCTGCTTGCCATCTAGAGACACCTACTGACATGCATGGACTTGAATGCTCATTCATACAATCATAGAATGATGCAGCACAGAAGGAGGGGATTTGACCTATCGTGCCTCTGTCAGCCCTTTGAAAGATCTATCCAATTAGCCCCACTCCCCTGCTCTTTCCCCACAGTCCTGCAAATTTTACCTTTTCAAGTATTTATCTGATTCCCATTTGAAAGTTACTATTGAATCTGCTTCAACCACACTTTCAGGCAGCACATTTCCAGATCATCATAACTCACTGTGTAATTTTTTTTCACTTGTGTTGCCTCTGGTTCTTTTGCTAATTACCTTTAAAATTTCCTTTGCCAATCACCAATAGGTGGCAATAGAGCCCAGCTTGCCTGTGGTGCTTCCCACAGTCGAATAGCTTGCCAACACACGATCAACCATTTGGGCAACATATGGGAGGATACCAAGCACACATGAAATGGCACCACTGCAGTCAGTGCCTGCAGAACTGATGGGAAAGGAGGTATCTTGAGCTGAGAGAACCTTTCCCAGAAACAGCTTTATAATTACTTGCCCAATGAAAATATCATTGTAAAAGCAGGCATACTTGATCACAGCGATACTATTGAACTCATACATTTTTAAACAAGCTTAATAGGAGTACTCTGATGATATGGCTGTTGCTGAAACAGTTCCATTCTCCCCAACAGGTACAAAGCATGTGAGAATGATCGGACCTGTGTTAGGAACTGGAATTCAGATTTAAAGTGGTCAAATCGCACTCAAGGCACCTGCACTTCAGACTGTATTCCTTACAATAAGGTAGGAACGACAGCATGCCTAGAGCTGAAATTAACACACTACCAATCCCACTCTGCCAGTTTGGCTCAGTCAGTGACACCACTGGGTTAGAATCAAAAGGCATGGGGGTTCAAGCCCCACTCCAGGACTTAGTCACATCATCTAGCAATCCAGTAGAAGATTGCACTGTTAGGGCAGTTGGCTCATCTGATGTTCTGTCCAATCAATATTCCTCCCTCAACCTACGACAGATCATGCATCTCACTGTTGTCTGTAGGATCCTGTTGTGCATAAAATGGCCCACGTAACAGTAATTGCACTTCAAAGTAATTTATTGCATCTGAAACATTGTGTAAGACTTTCTGGAAGGAGTGATAAGGCAGAAATCCTACTTTTTCATTTTCTTTGAGCTGAAAAATGCTTTGATGCTGCAGAGAAGCTCGGGTGTGATAGGACACGGGTCAGTGACCACAGTTCCCTTTGCAGCCAAGCTGGCATTGTTCAAGCAGAGGCACCTGGTGTCTCCAAAGAAGGCGGCACACTGGCAAAATTGGAGGTGAAGGTCAGCTCCCAACCAGCTGTGCTCAACCTTTTTATCTGTTAATTCAGGAGCTGGATGGGCCACAAGCCGCTATGTACTTGACTTCAGAATGGCCG
This sequence comes from Heterodontus francisci, assembly GCF_036365525.1. Lineage (NCBI taxonomy): Eukaryota > Metazoa > Chordata > Chondrichthyes > Heterodontiformes > Heterodontidae > Heterodontus > Heterodontus francisci. The sequence continues at coordinate 23,676,339 of NC_090413.1, read as the reverse complement.
GGGGTGGGGAGCGGTGGTGGGGAGTGCATGGTGCAGAGTGACCTCAGGGAGAAAATGAAATGGGTGTTTTTTTTAAAATAATGTTTGCATTGTTCATTCATGTGCCCTTGAGCTGTAAAATGTGACTTCAAAATTCCCATTTGTCTGCAAAGCTCTGTCAGATCTCATTTTCCACTGAGAGAATAGAGGCATAAAACCCCCTGTAGCCTTATGTAAATGGCTCCTGAAGAGACATTGATGCATTTTACATCACCGAATAATCTGGGGAAGATATTATTTTCATCAATTTGATGGGGAGTTTCGCAGATAGCAAGGCCCAAAGCAGCTTTCTGAAGCGCAAGAATGAATCTCTAGTAGTTTAATCTTCTCGGGATTATAATAACTAAGACCTCAAGAGTAATGGAGTTGTGGAATTAGGAAGGGTGACTGTTGAAGCAGGCAATACCTTAGGAGGCAATTACAATCTACTCTTAATTCAAATTATCTGATTAATTCCAATTACATTTTAGCATTAAATTCCAATTTTGTCCTGTTATTTACATTGCTTAACGCAAATTATTGAAACATTCTATTTTTAAGCATAAAATTTCTTTGAATTATTAATAGACTGCTAAATCATTTCTGTGGTTGCTACGCAAGTCTTTGTCTGCCATTATTATTTGATATTGGTGAAGCTGGTATTTAAATATAGTACATGTACCTGTTACAAGAGCCAGAACGAGAGTAATGGAGCCATTTGAGTCACATATTAGGCTCAGACTTTTTGTTAATTTAACAAACATCGAAAGATAGAAACATAGGCCAGAATTTTACGGTGGATGGATGGGAGCCGGACTCTGACTTGAAAGTTGGTGGCGAACCCGCTTCCGCCCATCCCGGGGATCTGTCCCGCATTTTCCGGGACCCCGGGCTTTAATTGTCCCTGGGCGGGACTTCCACCCACTTGAGGGAGGAGGTCCCGCTTCAGAGAGCTGCCGGCCAATCAGTGGGCTGGCAGCTCTTAGACCCAGCAGCGCCACCGAGAGCGGTGGCCACTGCTGGGACTGCAGCCCAGCCAATTCCATGGATCGAGGAGGGAAGGTAAGTAGGGGCATGCCTCACCAGGGGGATTTGTCCTCCCCTGTTGAGGCTGGAGTGGTTGTCTGGGGGGAGGGGGGCGTCTTGGGTCCTGGGGGTGGGTTGGGAGGCGGGGGTGGCCCTCAATCGAGCACCCTGTGCCCAACTGCCATAGCCCCCCACCAGGGCACGGAAAGGCTGGCAGTTATCACTGGGTGGCCTTTCACATCCCCAGCACACCCGCTTGCCACGGGTAAAATACCCGTGGAGGCGGGTGAGGGCCCTTAAGTGTCCATTAAGGGTCTTGATGGGCCTCGGGCGGGCTGTTTCCCCCCACCTGACCACCATAAACTTGTCCGGAGGCGGAAGCAGGGCGGGTAGGCCTCCCGGAGCCTGCTGCTCAATTTTACGCCGCCCCCACGCCACCATCCGACCCGCTGGGGTGGCGTAAAATTCCGGCCATAGAAAATTTATGGCACAGAAGGCGGCCATCATGTCTGTGTCGGCAGCAAAAGAGCTATCCAGCCTAGTCCGACTTTCCAACTCTTGGTGGATAGACCTGTAGGTTTTATGCACTTCTAGTGCTTATCCAAGCACATTTTAAATGTGATGAGAGTTTCTGCCTCTACCACCTTTTCAGCCAGCGAGTTCCAGTCCCCTATCACCCTCTGGGTGCAAATAATTTGCCTTAACTTCTCTCTAATCCTTCCACCAATTACTTTAAATCTATGCCCCCGGTTGTTGACCTCCCTGCTAAGGGAAATAGGTCCTCCCTATTCACTGTCTTTCGGTCCCTCAATGTTATACACCTCAATTAGATCTCCCCCTAGCCTTCTCTGTTCCAAAGAAAACAATCCCAGCCTATCCAAGCTTTCCTCAAAGCTAAAATTCTCCATTCCTAGCAACATCCTTGTAAATCCCCTCTCTAATGCGATCACATCCTTCCTGTAATGCGGTGACCAGCACGAAACACACAAGCCCACAG